>NW_020955385.1:466544-547229 GCF_003031625.1 Empidonax traillii | reverse complement strand
AATGAACTGGACTCGTTCAGCTCCAGCTTTGCTCTTTGGTCACTGTCAGGGACTGAGCTCTGAGCTCTCCTGGGTGGAACGGGGGATCTGGGCTCGTTAGCACGTGCTGAACTGAGCCTGAGTCATCAGCAGGAGCAAAGTAAATTCTCCACAGGAAAGGGCAGTTTGGACAGAGGTGAATGTTAAAACAAAGAAAATAGTGCTGGGCAAGGCTGGGCTGAAGGAAATAATCTTGGTTTGAGCTGGGAGGGCAATTTCGGAAGCTTCCTCACAGATTTGTTCTGTTGTTTGGTGTTTTTTTGGTCTTGCACTTAAAATTTCATGAGAATTAAATGGCTTCTCTGATTTCCACTATTCCTGCTTCAATAGCTGGATCCTAAATATCTCTCCAAAGAGGAGCTCCTGCACTGGTGTTATAGGCATGTACTTACAGAAAAATGAGGGGGAGAGAAGTCCCTGCTGGGGACAGAGAGCTCAGGGCAGGGAATGCACCTGTACATGTGGTGGGAAAGGGGCCAGCCCGGCTCTGGTGGGATGTGTTGGAGGATGAAGGTGGGAAGGAGGAGGGCCCTCAGTGAACCCACACCCTGTGAGCTGCTGTCACTGCAGCAGAGCCTGGGGGGACTGGACTCCCCTGGCTCCTGCCCCCCTTATCCATCCCTGAATTGGAGCCTCCATGTAGGATTTGCCATGATGCTGCTCGTCCCTGCCCCAGCCCACCCACAGAGCCCTCCCTGCTTCCGAGCCTGCCAGTCTGATGTCCTTGGGCAGTTCCAGCAGGAATGGTGGTGTTTGAGAGCTGCTGGTCCCACTGCTGCTCCCCAAGGCTGCACAGACTCTTCCCCTGCCCGCCTCTCTACAGCCATGGCTGTGGGGACAAGGTCTGAGCAGACCAAACACTCCAAAAGTGCAGGCAGCCCCCAAATTTCCTGGCGCATCTATTCAGGCCACATTCGTGAGTTGCCGTGGAGATGTGCTGAGCGCGGGCACGACGCTCCAGCGATGGAGTCTCACAGCCAGAGGCATCTGTTAATCTTATTTTTATCAATTTTTAAAGAGGGTATGATGGTGGTATCTCCCCCACCTTCCCCTCGTCTTTTGCAAAGCTTGGCATTTGCACTCACTGAGAGCAAGGGCGGCGGTGACTTTGAAAACGAACCTTAACGAACATGAAGCGCTGGCGTGGGGAACGTGTGCTCTGAGGGGTGGAATTTGGTAGCAGGGAGCTGCCACCTTTGACACACGGCTCCAGCTCTAACAAGGGGGAGATTGACAGCCCAGGAAAGGTAAAAGGAAGATGTGCTTTTTCCTTTGCCTTGGGGGTCATGGCTAAGCTTGGGCCCATGGCCAGATCAGGAGGAGGAAACAGAGCTTTTATTTGTGAAACTCTGATTCAGTGTCCGTCTGCAAAGGGATAATTGGATTTTCTTTCTCCTTGTTCTGGGTGTGTTGGCTCCAGCTGTGCTGGTGCTGCGTTCAGGAGGGGACGGGCTGGTGGGTCCCACGTGAATGCCTGGGTTGAGGAACCTGAGGAAGGAATAATTATTTAATACAAAGCAAATATCTGTGTTTTCCTCATTTTCCACCTGATTTTATTTAGCCAAGTGCCATGCAAGTCTCAACAATAGGAACATTTCCACTCCAGCTCTGACAAAAGCCAGGCTGTCTCTCGCAGTAAATCATCACCCTCCACTGAGGCTGTTCCAAGTCACTATAAAAATGACACAAAGGAAGGACCACACAGGGCGTGAGCCAAAAACAGCGTGGGGAGAGGGGAAATAAAGCAGTTATGGCCCTTGTCACTACAAAGTACACTTTCCAAAGAGATTCCTGGGTAGAAGAGCCAGGAATGCCTTGCTGTGAGCCAGACTGCAATGGTACAGGGATGTTACTGCTCTTGTAGTGTCCGGGTGTTCAGCATTGCGCTGGTGCTTCAAACAGTGGGGGGGCTCTGGCCTCATGTAAAGAAAGGCTGGTCTCCTGGGCCAGTCCACACCCTGACCTCGAGGGGAGCAGGTCGGCTCTGGGCCTGGGGTGTGCCTGGTGAGGCAGTGGCAGTGGTGGGCAGCGCTGGTGGCATGGATGCTGGTGCCGTGGGAGGTGACAGTACCAAGCCAGGAGATGATGCTTCAGTAATTAGCACAGGCTGAGCCCTAAGCAGAGTTCACTGGAATAAGGTAACCTGGGCTGAGCACTTGAGTGACTCTGGGCTGTGCCCACACCCATCCTGTGCCCTCCCCTGCCCACCCCAGGCCCCCGCCGGCCCCGACCCCGGCCCCCTGTGGGGACACAGGCATTTCTGTGTCCTTGCACACAGGCACGTGCAGAAGTGTCTCTGGAAGCCGAGGGATTCACTCCAGGGCACATAACACAGAATTAGGAGCATCGTTTGCCTGCGTGTTATCTAATCGTGGAGCTAAACTGAGCTCTGTGCTGATGTGGGCATGTTTTCTACATGAGTAATCTGCAAAGACGACGCTCGAGATAAATGTCACCTGATTTGGCTCATATTTAATCCACTGTATTTATTGCACTGTCGTGCCTGTTTATTATTTTCAGTTTCTCCTCTGGCATTTTACCTCACGGCACCTGCAGCATCTGATCCTCTGGCTCAGGACAGCACAGCACCTCCTGTCATTCTCTGCTTTGATGTGAAAGGAAGGGAGGGAACACAGAGAAAACAGGTGCCCAATAACCTGCACATGATCTAAAAGTAGCACCGCAGCTCCTCAGGGCGTGGGCAGGGAGGCCCTGGGGCTGCCACCCCCCTGTCCCTGCAGAGCAGGGCACCTGCAGCAGGTGAGGGGACAGTGCCAGGGGGGGCTCCCCTGCCAGCCCTGTGTGCTGCGGGGGCCGAGGCAGCTGAGCTGCTCCCCAGGCAGGGCAGTGCAGGATCCCCCAGAACACCCACGGGTGGTCCCGCTCTGCTCCAGCACCAGTGTCACAGTGCAGTGGGGGCAACCCTTCTCCTCACATTACTGCAGGCTAATCAGCCTGGTGAGACGCTGCAGTTGAGCTCACAGCGGGGTAGTTTGGGCACAGATGCCCGGGTTTGTGGCTGGTTAGGTGCCCTGCTTTGCAGGACTGGTATCAATCCTCATTGAAATCAAAGCCCCTTTTGCACATGCTCCAGTGAAGTGGAATTTTGTGCAGAATAAGGTGTTATTAACCCAGGTCTGCACTTCCCAGCGAGGAACGAGCTCTGCCACTGAAACCATTCCTCACCGGTGAACCCTGCTAAACAGCGATTAGCAGATCTTCCAGCTCAGGGAAATGCAAACCTGTGACCTTTCCAGCTCTCAGCTGCAGTGGCTCTTAAGACATATTTTCTATTTCTCTTCCCAGAATTCCAGCAACTGATTTTTACAGCTCTTCTTGTCAGCTCACTGCTTCTCCACTTCTCTGTTTCTATTTGCCTCTCCTCTTCCTCACAGCTATTCTGGGACCAGCCTGGGGACCATCTCAAAGTGACACTTTCCACCCCTCAGAACCAGTGCCAGTGCTCCCCCCACCCCAAAAACTGTCCTGTTGGCTGTGGATCAGCCAGTGCTGGAGCCACATCCTGAAACAGGATAATAATGCCTTTGCACCAAGCCCGAGTTAGAGCCAGGCCAGTGGGGAGGAGGAACACTCTGAAAATCGGGGATGTGGCCACCCAGCACAGCCACAGGCAGGAAACTCGTGGGGTTTGATAATGCTGAGCTCACCAGAGCTTTAACAGCGAGTTCCCAGCAGGACCTGGGTGAGGAGCGCGGTGTGAGCTCAGGTACTGGAGCTGTTCCGGGGGAGAAGCTCTTACATCAGAGCAAAGAGCTAACAGCTGTAATTATTAGCTTTAAAAATTCTCAAACTTTGCAATGAAAGGAAAGTTTCAGCATAAACCAGAAATCTGTGTTGTAGGTATTGACACAGTCCTCACCCGCGTGCGTTGTCATAAACAAGGACATGATAATTAGATATTTTTAACAGACAAAATTATTTTATTTGCTTCCCTGCCAGTTTCCATGAGCCCATCAGTCATCCCCTGCACAGACAAGATTTCTTATGTTCCCTGACAGGATAAATTATATGGTTCTCATCCAGCAAATCAGCTTTACTGCGCAACATTATCTCTGGCAAAGCGATGGCTGAGAAAATCATAAATTCTGTCCAGGTTTATTAGATCTGTCTTTTATTCACATATTTATTTTATCCCAAGCCGAGGTGCATTTTTTCCCTAATTATTAATCATATTAATAAGGATGGAGGGAATGTGGCTCTTGCTAAGACAAAACCATGGCAGTGATGCTCAGGTGATGATGGACTTTGATCAAAAGGTGCAGTGAGGTCTGACCATGACACGGCCTGGGAGCTGGCTGAGACCTTCCATAATCAGAGTTCAGTGTTTTAGAAAATCTCAGTTACTGGAGTGACTTATTAATTATTGGCTTCCATGTTTTCGCTGGTGAGCTCCCTGACAGAGCTCCAAAGATGGGCTTTGCAGTGGGGAGGGAGGGGAGTTCCTCCCCACCATTCCCGTGGTTATCAGAGAAACTGGTGAATCCCAGCACTGAGACCACCAAAATGAGTGCAGGTGTGATGGGATGGAACACTGCAGAGCTGTAAATGTCACTGTGAGTCAAGGACCTGCCATAATGTGAAGGACTTGAAAATGAAATTGGGAGGAAATTGGGAGCAGGGTTGGCATTTAGTGGTGATGAGCCTCATCACCAGCCCTGCCATGTGGGGCCAGGCTGTCCCAACACCCCTGCAGGGCTGGTTTGCAGACAGGTGAGTCAGAAATCGCTGTCTCACCTGGATGAGGATTCTGTCCAGCAGAACTGTGCTCAGACCGAGCCCAGGAACTGCACGGGCTCCAGGCACTGCTGGGGCCTGGGTGGCTGAAACCATCGTGGGCAGAGGACACTGCCTGGCACTTTGTGCCTTGGCCTGTCCCAGCACAGCCACTGCCTCCCAGCACACCTGCTCTGATGAAGGAAATGGCATTTTCCAGGTGTGGAGTTGCCCTGACACGAAGCAGAAACCGCTGGTGAATTTATTGACAAGCGAGCAGCTGGGTGCCAGGGGCTGAGCATTTCTCACATCACTCGTGTATAAAAGGGTTGCTGTAATTCTGCATCCTTTTATTCTCCAGGGCTCGTCAAAAGCGCTGAGAAACGAGGCTGGAAATGTGGGCTGGGGTGAGCGAGGCTGAGTTATTGTGGAAGTTATTGATTGAAGAGTGGGAGCAATAGCATTAAAGCCTGGATCTCCTTTATTCTGTTAGTGAGAGGAAACAACATTTTCTTAAACTATGAGTCAATAAATAATTGTTGGTGACTTTTTTCACCTTTTCTGATGATGGTTTTATGTAGCACTGAGGCATTTTCAGAAGGAGCACAGCTTTCTCAGCCCGTGGAGCAGGGAAGGCTTTCAGGTCATCAGGTTGGTTGATATGGAAAGGAGCCTGGGTGCTTTACAGGAAAGCAAATCTCTAACTGGCTGCAGAGGACAGGAGGGATGGGAGTCACAGGCACAGGTTGGATCCCATGGCCAAGAGACCTGCTGAGTCTGGTGTCCTCTCCTGGTTCCTGCCAGGGCTCCATGCTGATGTGTTCTGTCCAACCTTGGAAATGCCAGAGGAGTGTCCAAACCATTATTTCACAGAGCAGCAATTTGTAAGGTGTGGTTTAGCCAAAAAAATTGCAGTCTTCCTCTGCAGAGATTTCTGTGGAGAAACAGATTATTTGCTCCTTTGTTCAGTCCTGTTAAGCTGATGAGGAGGGAGCAGGAGCAGGCTGCAGAGTTTTCATTTTATTCGGGGCTGGGTTGTGGGACTGGCAGCCCAGGAGCCACCGGGCGGTTTCTCTGCCTCGGCTGCTCTCCTGACACTTTTAAGGAAGCCTTGCTTCTTCCAGTACAAGGGCATTTAATTCTGTAATTAAATTAAACCTTCACTTTGAGACAAAAATTTGCTTTTCAAGAATGTAACTCAGAAAAGAACCAAATTCTCTTGTTTCATCAACTTCCCCAAAGTGAGCAGTGGAACCATTTACTGTGATTAAATTAATCACTGAGCAGAAATTTGCGTGTAATCGGCTGCTGCCAGACAGTCACTAATGATTTTAAGCATTTTACTCTCAGGGTCAGCAGTTCCTCACCCCTTCAGGCTGGGATGAAGGAGCTGTCAGGCTCCTTGCACTGAAGTCTCCTGTGAAATGAGAGAGGGTTTAAGGAGTCAGGGTTAGAACAGGTTGGGACAGTTTAACGGTGAGAAGCTGGGGACACGGGCACGGTGGGGTCCCTGGCTGTGCTGAGGGGTGTGAGGGAGCAGGGACAGGGTGTGCAGGGTGTGCAGGGTGTGCAGGGCCAAGGCAGCAGCTGTTTCACAGCTCCCCAGCGTGGCTGGGACGGATTCCCCGAGCCGTTCAGTGCAGCCTCTCCGCGGGTACAGCAGGTGCTGTTAACAAGAGCCACGGAAAGACCTGTCATCTTGCTTTCAAGGAATAATGTTCTCCTGCTTCTTCTAAGTGGCATTGTGGGAGATAAAACTGTTTCTCAGAAACAGGCACAAGATCTGAACTGACATTCTCTGAGAAAATGAGTTCTGTGGCTAATTTCCCAGTGTGCAGGTTGAGCTGAGCAGTCAGGGGATGATCCCAACGCAGTGCCCGGGTGTTCATTAAGCTCCAGCTTCAGCTGCTTTGTTCTTGCTCGTGTTCTGCAGAGAGCTGTGACCTGGGGGGCCCAGCACGGGAACCCAGGGGACTGGAGTGGGTATTTGGGAACACGTGGACCTGCTGGTTTGATTTTGTGGGCACTTTATGTTGTCTGGTCATTTACCAAGATCATGAAGGAAACCACAAATGTTGTGGGGCAGAGGAAGCAGAGCTGGCTCTGCTCGGGGTTCCCCTGGGAGCTGCCCAGCTCTGACACCTTGGCACAGCCCAGCTTACAGGGAGGGGATGGAGGGGTGACCACCTCACAGCCAGTGAGGTACAGAAATGATGCCATTGAATCTCTCGTTATCCATTTGCATGACAATAAAAATAATTATTTTAAAGCCAGTAACCAGTCATTAAATCTCAGGATACCAATCGTGAGGAATTAACTCGGCATTAATGGGAATGCAGTGTGCCATTAGTGCGGGTAGAGAAGTAAGAATTAAGCCAGTAAATAATGAGAGAGGGGTGTAAAGGCTCTACTGGGAGGAAGCAGCTGGATATCAGTGCACCTGACACGGGAATTCTTCAGAGCAACTGAGAGGGCACTCAGTGCAAAGGTTTCCCAGAGCCCCAAAAGCCAACGTTTGGTGATCTCAGACACATTCCTGTGTAGGTTCCCTTTGTCTTGGCTGAACTCATAACTGGAGGGAAGGGGAACTGGCTAGAGAAGAAATTGCTTCTGGAGCTGGGTATTTGCACCCTGGAAACTGCCCGCAGAGCAGGAGCAGCTCCCTGCTTTGACAGGCAAATAATGCTCCATTTCCATCCTAATGAAATGCTCAGCTCCATTCTAATGTAGTCCCATCATCATGTTCTCTCATTGTACTGGAGCACAATCACGGTTTCAAAGGGCTTGGATGAGGCCGATCGGAGGTGGATGGGGATGTTTTCTCCCCGACAATAGGCGTTGTTAAGGCTTTTGTGCTTACCTGAGCACCGAGCGGGCAATCTCCCGTCCTGAAGTGCAAAGGGAAGGGAAAATCCATCCAGGTCGTTCCAGCCCTAGAGATTGCAAAGAGTTCATCCCCGAGGGGTGCAGGGTAAATGCTGGTCCCCAGTGACCCCTCGAGGGGGTCCCACAGCGGGAGGGGATGTGCTGGGAGGGGATGCCGGGGATGGAGGAGGCTCCGGGAGAAGGGAGCTCCCCGGTGGGGCCCGTCAGTGCTGGGAGGGGATGCCGGGGATGGAGGAGGCTCCGGGAGAAGGGAGCTCCCCGGTGGGGCCCGTCAGTGCTGGCAGTGGCAGAAATGAGCAGGGAAGTTGTTGGAAGGATCTTCCTCTGGTGCAATGAGGGGACCCCGGAGCTTGTCTTGGACCATCCATCTCATGGGGTCTCCTCCCCCCCCAAAGCATTTTGCAGACTCTGGAGGTCTTGGGAGTAATCCAGAATCCTTTGAAATGATCTTTTGATTTCAATGGCCTCTCTTGAAGCCCAACATTAAGTCCTAAAAACTGAATGCTTTGATAACTGGGATGGGAGAGGATGGGATGGAAACTTCTGTCTTACCTCTAGAACCAATAAAAAACTACAACAGGAACACTCTTAGGAAAATTGAATTATTAAAAGAAACTGCTAAGTGACACCACCACTGGACTGTTTAGGTAACAGGTGAAATAGTCAAGAATGTAGGTCTCTACTTAAATAAAATACTTATGGCAAATTAATAGAAACTGAGGAAGAGAAAGAAATTTTTCATCAATTTGGTCATTTTGATAGAATTATTTAATAAAAATTAGAAAATACAGTGCAAGGATCAGTTCTTAAGATTTTTTTTTCAAATGTTTTATATAAGTAGCAGGGAGTTTTCTTTCTTTCTGTTTATATTTAGATCAACCTCCTGCATCAGAGGTAAAATCATTTTGCTTAATTTTAGAAGCCCCTTAATTTCTTCATTACTTCAGTAGCAGCCCCACGGCCTTCAAGCCCAAGACAGCTGACTAAAGACAAATTAGAGCCCGTGCTTCCTTTGTCTGCTCTAATGAGTGGCTGCCATTACCCCTGCAATGCTTCCAGGACTGTGAGCTCTTAAATGCCTGTTTCCAATAAGGAAGATGTAATTTTAGTTTTGAATGTTTAAAGTTTAATTACACAGTAGCCCCTCTGCAGATCCTCCCTCCCCTTGTTTGCAGGTCGATGCTTTAGGATAGCTGAGGGGAGATGAGCTGGTTCGTGTCCCTGGGCACGTCCCCGGGGACCCTCCCCAGGGAGGGCCGTGGTCCCTCGTGGGGACACCAGGGCACAGCGTGGCTGGACAGGTCCTTCCTTGGCCACACAGAGCCCTGGGGAATCTTGGGATTTTCAAACCATCTGCATGCCCAGCAGCTTCCCTGCCCAGCTCTCCCCTGGATGCAGAGCAAACCCCGGCAGTGTGAGCTCTGGGCTCGGGGGGTTTCACAGGGCAGACAGTCCACGTTAAAACATGCCAGCACGATGTGTGTTAATAGCACCAATTTTAATGCTTAAGTCAGTGCATTTTTTAACAGTTATTTTTAAAATACTAATGCTTTGCGTTTGGCAACCTTCAGATCCCCCCTGGATCTCACATTTCCCACTGGTTGATTGATTTCAGCAATTTCCCTATTACAGCAAACCCGGGACGTTCGTATTCCCTGCATGTTTGTGGCATGAAAAAAGCAACTCTGATTTTAAAAATTATTTTAAGCGTTCCTTCATGACCAACCAGCTGCAAAGGAATATTTTAAATCAAAATAATGAGGTTTCTACAAGTGGGTTCTCTTCCCCGTGCCTTCAGTGAGGAACAGCTGAGGCGTTCCACTGTTCGTGCTGCTCTGCCCCAGGAGCTCTGGGGTCCTGTCCTCACTGCCCTCTCTCCCAGAATTTCAGCTGCATGAAAACGTGAAGGGACTTAGGCAGCAGATCCCCCCCCAGTGTGGGTGGCTCTGGGGGCCACGGCTGGTGCAGGGGCCTGAGTGGGATTTTCTGGCAGCCACAGCTGGCGCAGAGATGTGAGTGGGATTTTCTGGAGCTGACTGAGAGACCTCCCACCTACAGTAATGAGTTGTTAGAGGGAACAGATCCTGGAAACCCTCAGTGTTGTGACCTTCCTCCTCCAGCTGTAAGAGCAATTAGCTGTCTGTTAGAAGTGGCAGATCCTTCTGAAGGGCCATTTTGCTGGTCATAATAACAGTCATTGGGAAAGGAGAGGGAGAACCCCGCCGGTGCTAGTGAGTCACACCAGGTAATTGCTCTGAAGCTGACTGGAAAGGACTGAATTTTCCACCAAGTTCCAAGGGATCAGATCTGTAAGGCCAGGCAGCCCCCAAGGCTCCCAGGAGCTGCAGTGGTGAGGGGCAGCAGTGACACGGTGCAGTGTGGTACCCACAGGGTCTGTTGGGTTTCCCACAGCATCGGGATTCATCCTGGGCAATGCAAGAGGAGCCAGGGGCAGGCAGAGGGATGTTGTGGTGATGCTGGTGCAGCCCTGGCAAGGGGTGACAGGCTCTTGGAGGGTGCAGCCTCAGGCCGAGCCTGGACATGGTGAAAACAGTGTTCAGGGGAAAAATATTCCCCTTCCTTCTGGAGAAGAGCAGGCAGCTGGCAGGGTTGTGTCTTCTGCAGAAAGGCCGGTCAGTCCTCAGCCCTCAGCCTTTTCACACGTTGCTTCTGCCTTTTGTTTCCCTGCAGAAATAGCTGATCCCAGCAGCGGGAACAGCCTCACAAAGCTGAGCTGCCCCTTCCCTGGCAGAGGGTTTGTTGTCCCAGCAGAGATGTTCCTCCAGGAGCTCTGCCTGTGTCCGGGTGTCCCCGGTGTGACCAGGCTGGCACAGGGAGCAGTAGGTGTTGTGACAGCCTCGTCCAGGGGAAAACACTCCACACAGTGTAAGGCTAAAAATAGGAAACCTCTCTCCATCTGTGCCATTGCATTAAGAGCACAGACGGCAAACGAGGCACGAGCTGCTCGGCCGGTGGCTGCAGGTGACAGGGCAGCAAGAGGAAGGGGAAGGAGCCAGGGCTGTTCCTCTCCCCGGGCTGGAGAGGCCGAGGTGCCCAGCAGGATCACCTCTCAGCCCATGGAAAGCGTTTTGGGTGCATCACCTCGAAGTGGTGACCCCAGGGTGTCGAGCCCCTGGGCCAGCAGCCCCAGAGCCCCTGGGCTGGCTTTGCCCTCTGGGGCTTTTCCATCCAGCTCTGGAAGGGTCTGACGTACAAATACCTGGAGCTGTGGGAGAGGCGGGGTAATAGATGTGATTATTTTTATGAACGATGGGCAGAGCCTCGATTTCCATGGGAGACACTGCACAACCTGCCAAGTCCTCGCAAACCCTCCGAATAAATCTGCCTTTTGTATACAACTTAATTTCAACTTCCCATCTTAAATGCCTGTGTTTATTCCTGGCAGTAAGCACTATTTGTAGTTTCCAGACAATGCAGCTCATAATTTTTTCACACCTCCTGGCGCAGGTGACAGCTCGCGCAGAGCCAGATTCATTCTCAGACCGAGCACGAGGCTGAGGGTTTAATGCATCACACACACCCCATCAAAATAGTCCTGCAGACAGAAGGATCATTCCCAATCCCAACTCACCCTCTCCATGTCCAGTAGCAGGATGGGCACGTGTGGCACTGTGAGGCCTCGCTCTGTAATTTCCTCTCGGACAAGCTCCATTTTACTGAATCCCAGGAAGCCTCGTTATGCTAATTGCTGTTTTGCACCGAGTTAATTCCGCAGTGTTGGACTGTAAATGAAGCTCCCCAGGCCATAAGGCACCTGGTGCCTGTGCTGGGTAGTGCTGGGGGTGCAGTGAGGTGTTTCTCTGGCTCCTGGGACCCGTCCATCCCTCTGGTGCCCCTGGATGTTGGCACCAAGCACCAGCTCACTGGTCCCACCGATGAGGGCGACTCCTCCCTCCATCTGGGTGCAGGGAGCCGAGGCCTGGGATTCAGGATCCTTGCTGAGAAGTCTTTGAAGCCCCTTAAGCTTTAATATTCTTTGATGTGCCATAATTGCATTTAGTCAAGTTTTAGGTGTATTGTAATGGTATTGATTGTTAATAACAAAGCTGTGGCTGCTTAATGCCGAAAGATGATTCACTGTCAGTGGGAGCAGAAAGTCCGGGGGCAAAGTATTATTTTTGACATACAGTAATTTCTTCTCACAGGATTATTTTTAATTTTTTCTTACCATCTCTGTGTTCTGGAGGCCGATGAGCAGGGGGGCTCCTGGGCACGGTGTGCCCATGGGAGCAGGGAGTGCCTGCAGAGCCCCACTGCCACCCACGGGCTCTTCCAGTGAGCCTGGGCTTTGGCTGGAGCTCGAGGGGCTCTAACCCTCGAGGCCTCGTGGGACTTGTCACATACATAATGGTGATGAAAACCTTGTAGTTCCCTCATTCTTTATCTCCTCATATACGTCCCCTTTATTGCTTAATCCTCACACTTAACAAAATAGAAGTTTCTGATTAGGTTTTAGCTTGCAGATTACTTATGTGCAATGCAAAGTGTATTAAAATGTAGTATACTTTTTAAAATTAGATTTTTTTGGTGATAATCCATTCAGCTGTAAATGCATTTCAGTCACACTGAGAAGATGAAAGATCCTGAGCCACCGCATTACTGTAAGTAATCAGGCTGGAGGCTAAGGGGGCTTTCTTTTAGCAGACAAATGGAAGGAATAAATAACCTGGACACTAAAAGTTGCATTAGGCAAATAAACATTTCCACAAGAATTATGTGTGACATTCAAGGGAAGGCAAATAAACCTTGACTTATGGAAAGCTATCAAACCTCGTGGAGAATTAAATAACGGGAAATCATTATGTAGCATTTGCAGCAGCTGTTGGAGACTCTCTGTTCTTTGGGCACTCCTGGAAGTCCGGCGTGACTGTAACCATGGTCAGCCAGTACGTGGTTCTGGGCAGAACCACTGATTTGGTTTCCTTTGAAACCCCTTTTATTTATGACAAGGGTGGGGTTTGTCCCTCTGCCTCCCTGCAGTGTTGGTGCTGGGGGGATCTGTCCCCGTGGGACCACTCTGAGTGCGATGGAGATTTCTTACAGGACTTGGCACACAGAGAGCTCCACTGGCAGTAACAGCCAGCGATGGTCAGCCCCGCTCTGGGGCAGGAATAGCCCTGCTGAGAGCAGGAGTGGCTGGGGGAATGTTCAGCTGCAGCAGCAAACATGTTTTCCGTGGAGCTGATGATTCCCGTGGTTAGTTCCGTGTCGTGTCTGCTGCACCGGGCGCTTCCTCTCAGCAGCAACCACAGCGTTTTGCCAGTTCTAAAAAAAGGCCGTTTTTCTCAGAGAGCACTTTCTATTTACTGATCCAGTGGAGCAGATTGGGATCAAAGCCATGTTCTGAGAAGTAACTGATGTAATCAGCTGCGTGGAGCTCAGTGTTTGTGATAGGAGTGTTCTGGGTAAGGCGCAGGAAGTGCAGTGAGATGATGTTTGGTGAACAGGACTTTAGCCCTGAGCAGGGGAGTGCCAGCAGGAATTCCCTCCCCACTGCCTTTCTCCAGCATCTCCTGGTGACACCAGTGCTGTCCAGCACCCAGCAGTGTCAGGTGTCCCGGCATGCCCAGCCCTGGGGCCATGGGGCTCCCAGGGACCCTGCAGGTTGCCAGGTGTGCTGGCACCTTCCTCAGCTCTGCAGAACAAGGTGTTCATTGAGGGTGTCCTGGAGGGAGATGGGAAGGAGGAGGCATTGCAGGAAGGTGCTGCAGAGCTGACGCAGGCAGAGCTGTCACCTTTGCCTTCTCCTTGTCGCAGCCTCGGCTGGGCCGTGTCTGAAGCAAAGGGCCCTTCCTCTCCAGAACATGCTGGGAAAGGCCAGAGGTCGGCAGGGAGGGTATTTAAAGTGCTCTCTCCGCTTTGAAGTGCCGGGGGATGGAGCAGAGCCACGGGATGAAAGGAGGGGGCTGCTGCTCTGAGCTGTCCCTGAACGCCACAGGCTCAGCTCCTGAAAGCCTTTCCTTGACTCCACACACGCTGTGCTCCTGCTCTGCTTTGCCAGGAGCCAAGGAACGGGGTGTAGCTGCTGGCTATTTATTTTCCCTGTGTGCAGGGTGAAGAGATTCTCTCCTACAGAACTCGGCTCTAGAGATTGCTTTAAATTAATCAATTAGGAAAAACGAGCTGTGTGATGTAAAATGTCCTTGCTCCACGCGAGTCTTTTGAACTATTAGTTCTCTTGAGGAGATTAATTATGAGCGTACAGAGCTAATGCCCTTTTAATGGAATCAGTTATTCAGTTTAAGGAGTCCTGGGTACTGAGCACGCTGGCATTAGATATTCATTGTGTAAGTTCCAGATCAAACAGGAGAGGATCAAGCTGATCAGGGCTCTTTACTGTGCCGAGCTGAGCCACACGTGCTGATCTGAGGCGAGTGACAGGCTGGGAGCTGCTCTAATTGTCTCCTCTGTATGTGATTCCAGAAACTGGCTTTTAACCTGCAGTAAAAAGGTTATTTACAAAGTGCATACATTTGCATCTCAACTACCTCTCCTTGGCTTATTGAAACTTGGAGATGAGCTCTTGGCTTCTCCTGGCTGCTGGGTTGCAGACAAATTCTTCCCTGCATCCTGCACAGCTTTCTCTGCTTCTCATTCTGACCTGGATCATCCATTTTTAGTGTCTGCGTTTTCAGGTGCCCATTTTAAGGCAGGAAAGGCCTGAGCTCACGCAGCTCCCAGCAGCCTCGTTAGTAATTGGGGCAATTAGGGATGTGATGTGCAGACACTCCAAATTGCAGCACCAAGAGCAAATTCACTTATTCAGCAGCAAATTGCAAATGGGAAGTTGAAGGCAGCAATCTCTGAGATAATTCTAGAGGGAAGGAGAAGATCTTTCCAGAATATCTGAAGTCCCTCTAGGACTCTTTCAGAGAGACATTCTTGGGGCAAAAAGGGTTCATTAGCTGGTGTGGGGATGTGAGAGGGGAAGAAGGGCTGCGAGCTTGGGAATCTGATTACAGTACCACCTTTTTTGAATATATTCAACCCAGGAAACTTGTTTTCAGTCTGACCCAAAACACAGGCTTCCTAGTGAGTCAATACGTATTTTTTTGCAGGCCAATCTACTCAGACTTATCAACTACAGATCTGACTGGTAGCGCAGCTTTCTTGCTATGGCAGCCAGATCTATCTCCAATGTTATTCTTTTTCCATGGTAGAAACAAAACATTTGCTAAACCGAAGAACATTCATTAGCACACGATGGAAATGACCCAGTGTTTTGGTTTCCCACTTGCTTAATTAGTTTTTGCAGATTAGCAAGTAGAACAGCTGAACAATCAATTGGATATATTAATCAGGCCTATTTTGGAAGCTTTAAATAGAGAATATGTTTTGTCTCTTCTTTCATTTAGGATATAATGGCTGGTAAATGGACACACAAAACATAAATTACACCCTCTAACAAGATAAGAGGAGAAAATGGTGAAGTCTAAATAAGGAAAGCTGGAGCGTTTATTGGCAACTCGTTGAGTTCCAGCCTCTCGAGCTGATGAGCAAGGGATGCTGAGCTCCAGCCTCGGTGTGCCCCAGCTCCATCCTCTCTCTTTCCCTCTGGGACACATTGGTGAGGGCTGTTCCAATGGACTGTCCAAGAGCTCCACCTCCCTCTCAGAGAATGTGACAAGCAGTAGGGAAAAGTCCCAGCAGGGAACAAGAGAGACTGGGAGGTCTGGATAACCATTCCAGGAATAGTTCCTGGTGGAAATGTTCCAGCCAGCGCCCGTGTCTCTGCACAGGAATGAATTTCCTTGTGGGATCCCAGCTGGATCTGTTCCCACCTCCTTCCGTGGAGGCTGGGGAATAGGCAGCCATGGCTTGCATTTCTCAGGAAAAAGCGACAGTATCCAGCCAGGATTGCTGGCACTGCAAGTGGGGAGGAGGTTTGAGATCCTTTGTTCTGTGGGTGGCCACGACACCGGCAGAGTCTCCTCTAAGAGTCAGAATGGCTGAGCAGGGTGGCCTGATGGTCATTGTGCAGCTCAAAGTTAAACTTAAGAGTGAGGTACCTGACTTGGGCGGGAGGGAGGGGAAGCAGACAGTGTCTGTGTGCCTGCAGCTGCTGGGAGAGCTCCGGCTATCAAAGGAGCAAGGTCAGATGAGAGAGAGATCTTTTGTGGCTGAAAACCTCTTCTATCAGATCCGAGCCCTGCAGCTGAGTCATCCGTGAGCAGTGCTGCTGTCTGTAGGTGTGAGGCAGACACAGAGCTACGTTTGATACATTATTCCTATTTGCAAAGGTTCAATAAAAAATGTGTGGGTTGTTGCAAATTATTTCTCCCATCCTTCTTGCAATGAAGTTAACAGCTGACTGCGTTCAAATGCATCAGTTGTATAAATTCGTAGGGCATTTTCATGTTTCAATCTAGTTATGTATTTCTAGTTGACCAAACATGTTCAAATTACCATTAACTGCAATCCTATCACTTGGTTCACTGAGCAGAAAGGCAATATCTGCGTTTTAACCCTTGCAGAGCTGGGGTTGGAGACAGAGGGAGAGGAGAGGAAGGAGGAGAGGGGGAGCGCAGGTCTGAGCTCCCTCCCCACGCAGGGCCTGGCTCTGCAGGTTCTCTCAACCCTTTCTCAGCCAGAAAAGTCCTCGGGATTGTGTGCCAGGACACACCATGCTCCCCCACCTGCACTGACACTCAGAGACTCTGGCTTTGCCAAATGCTGCTTGGGTGCAAGTGCACAAATAGGGTAGAAAAGAGCTTTTCCTGAGGAGATTGACTTAACAGGGAATAAACCCTGAAAGCCAATTAAGATGAGAACAAGGGTCTGTAAGACCTGTGAGACAGGACCAAAGCACGGGGCAGCATCCCTGGGTGGGATGGTCTCTGCTCTGCCCAGGGTGGGATATTCTCTGCAGCATCCCCAGGGTGGGATGGTCTCTGCTCTGCCCAGGGTGGGATGGTCTCTGCAGCATCCCTGGGTGGGATATTCTCTGCAGCATCCCCAGGTGGGATGGTCTCTGCAGCATCCCTGGGTGGGATGGTCTCTGCAGCATCCCCAGGGTGGGATGGTCTCTGCTCTGCCCAGGGTGGGATGGTCTCTGCTTTGCCCTGGGTGGGATGGTCTCTGCTCTGCCCAGGGTGGGATGGTCTCTGCTTTGCCCAGGGTGGGATGGTCTCTGCTCTGCCCAGGGTGGGATGGTCTCTGCTTTGCCCAGGGTGGGATGGTCTCTGCTCTGCCCAGGGCAGACCTTCAGCAGGTTCAGTGCTGTGTCTGGCCCGAGCCATGTGGGGATGTGTCTCCCTGCATTCCACCCCTGCCTGGCTGTGGCTGTGCCTGCATCCCTGCCTGGCTGGTGGAGGGCTGGAAGTGTTTTTATGAACGGCCTCGTTTCCCGATGTCCTTCGAGGGGTCTCACCGGGCGGGCGGGTGCTCCGTGAATTATTTAATATCCCACTTAGGTTTTTAAAGCTGCTGCATCCTGCACGAGCTGAGCTTAAATGAGCCTCTCCCAAGGATAAATGCCTCTGCAGAGCCAGGCCTGAGCAGTTTAACCCTCCCCTCTGCCATCACCCCGATGGATCTGACTGACACCAAATGTTTTATCTGCCTGTCCCCACATATCCCCACGTCAGTGGCACGTCAGGCTCCTTGCTGGGGTGACCCTGTGGCAGTACCACACAGGCAGGGACTAAGTCTGGGGACAGATTACAGTGCAGGAGCAGTGGTGTTACCTCCCCTGGCTCTGATGGCAGCACCAGCCTGACCCCTGTTTGCTTTTCCCAAGCTGGCATCAGAGTGTTTGCACCGGTGGAGTGCAGCCCAGCCTGTGACACAGAACAGACATTCCTGGCTCTTTCTAAGCCCCACAAGGCAAAAGACAAAAAAGAGAAATGGTTAGCAATGAATGTTGAAAATCTCAGCATGTAGCACACTGGAGATCTGTCTGAATACTGCTGCAAGGAAAATGAGATGTGGTCTGAAGTCAGCATGAATGACATTGGAATTACCTTAAAAATTCACCATATTTTAATGACTGTTTTTCACCTTTTAACTTGCCATTACCACCCTGCTCTGTAGGAGCAGCCCCTCTCTGCTGCTTGGCAGTCCATGGGGTATTTGGTCATTCCAGAGAGCAACTTCAGAGGAAATGATTAGTCAAAACTCTTTTTTCAGTGATAATGCCATTTGATGCTATGCAGAAGTGTTCTGCTGCAGCTCAGGCAGGGCTTATCCCTGTGTCAAACAAGCCCCATTCCTGCAGCATGGGCAGGTGGAATGTGCAGTGTTTCAGGAGCACATCCCCAGACACAGGTCTGGCTCCGGCAGAGAGATGGGAGGGAGTCAGGCTGAGGACAGCAGGGAGATCCCTGGGTTGCTGGGGGAGATGCCAGGAGGTTTGTAGATGTGGATGTTGATGACTGAAGATAGCAGAGGTGAGCCAAGGCAGAGCAGACCCACATAAAGGTTTGGGGTACAGGGAACATCAGCAGCCTGGAAGAGGCAGATAACAGCCCTGACCATCATACGTGTCAGCTGGGACTCAAAAAGCTGGAGTAACAAAAAATAGATAAAGGAACCATTCCAGGCTGCTGCTGCAAACCCCCTGAATGGCACTCCTGACTTTTAACACCCATCTGCCAGGTGCTAAACAATCAGTTTCAAGCAGGCAGTGACAGGACATGAGTCCAGGGCTGTCCCCAGCTCACAGATCAGCCCTGCTGGGACACCACAGTCCAGGTGAGCACTGCCAGCCCCAGGGGCACAGCAGGCTTTCAGAGTGGGCAGTCAGAGCTGACAAGCTGCTAGAGTCAGGCCAGCCCCATGGCTTGTTCTAGGTACTTTGGAAGAGCAGAAAGGCTGATGAGCTCTGGAACAAAACCCACTGTTTGATGCGAGATTTAACCTCAGGTCAGCTGGAAGCTTTCCTGCACCTGGCTGAGGCTCCACGGCATGAAAGATGCTCATCAGACAGTATTTCACCTTGATGATATTCTCTTGTCTCTCTTCTGGCAACCAGCTAAGACACACCGTTGTGGTTATTTTGAGAAGTGAGTTTAACACAGGCTTTTCTCTCACTCGGTGTATCCCTCCCACGAGACGCTGCCTTCCTCGCAGGGACCAGGCTCAGACTCTTCATGTATTAGTCATTACCCAGGAAGGAACTATAAATCTAATGAACATGCCAATGCTTCCTAAAGGTACCAGTAGGTACTTTCAGAGAAATTAATTATCTGTGAAAATCAGATCAAATAAATAATGTTCGCCTGGGCTCTCTGATACAATTCATCATTTCAGAGTTTAAGACGAGGGAGGATCACTGGAGGATCTGCTCTCACCTCGTTTAATGTGGGCCATCACACCCAGCAGTGTGTCCCCTTGTTTTGCAGGCGCTGCCCAGGAGCAGAGTGGAGCCTCTGGCTGCATCCACAGGTGAGTGTCAAAGCCAGAGAGCAGGTGGGAAGAGCCTCTCTGTGGCCGGTGCTCGTGGTGGTCATTGCTCCAGAGTCACTCCTCTGGAGAAAGGGGGAAAGGACCTCCCAGCTTTTGTCTTAATTAGTGCCTAGTCTCTGTGCAACTTGACATCTCCATTTAATTTTGTTTGCAATGTACATGCAGAGGAGAATGATAATGTAATACAGTAATGATCATTCCTGAGACAGTCACTTATTCAAAATATTACTCCTGTTTAATCAGTGCAGCCGAGTGATTTATTGACTTGCATAACCAATCTTGCCTGGCGTCTCACTGTAATTAAAACAGCGACATTCCCTGAGTCCATCACATGTAGTAAATTGTACAGAACCATGTCAGGGCCACATTAACACCGATGATTTGCACGGGTGACAGTCGAGTCCCTCCGAGCCGGGCTCATCCTCCTCCCGCTGGAGAGGCCAGAGCTGGAGCTCAGGGACTGTGGAGTGCTGGGAGGTGACAGGGACAGACTGGGCACTTTGGTCATGTCCAGGCAAGGGGCATTTGGGGCTTTTCCCAGGAGTGCTCTGGAGGGATAAGTTTTTGGTTTTATCAGGTGGAGTTGTCTCTTGCCTTCTGGGTTTCTGGAGGGAGGTCAGTGTGAGGAAAAGCTCAGGGATGCTCAGTCTGGGCCAGAGGAGACCCTGAAAGTGGGGCAGCAGCTGAGAACCCTGAGCTGTTTGCTTCATTCCCAGCTTTGGCAGCAGTCAGTGAATTCACAGCCTTGGAAGCAGAAGGCGACGGTGACACAAGTGTTTGAAATGCCATCAGTAAATCTGGTGCTCCTGGCTGAGCTGAGCAATGGGGAGGTTGTGCTCTGTGCCCTGTTCCCCATCCCCTGCACCAGCTCTCCCGTGGCTCCCTGTGACCCAGTGCATTGGATCATCCTGACCCAGTGATGGTTTCACTTTTTTTCAAACTGATTTGAAAACTAGTTTCTTTTTTCTTGAGTCATATTCCAACTACCAAAACTTCAGTATTCTAGAAGAAACGTAGTGGAAGATGTCAGCTTGTCGTTGAGAAAAGAACAACTGTCAAAACCCAAAGATTTTCTGCCAAAACCCGCTGAAAAATGTTGGCTGAAAACTGCAGAGCACAAGAAGCCAGTCCAAAAGAGTCAGTTTGGGTGTTGTCAGCCTTTTTTTTGACAAAAATTCTAAATATTTTGAAGAAAGGGGACAGCTTCCAGTGATTATTGTTTTCATCAGCTCCATATTCTGTGGGTTCTGACCCGGAATTCCCTGCTGGGAGCTGCAGTGGTGCCCCTGACCCTGCAGCACCGGCACCCAGACCAGCAGGAGCCGTGGGGGAGAAGATCCTTCCTGGTGTCAGTGGAGCTCGGTGGCTCCTCACTGTCCCAGGACCTTTCCTGAGAAGGGACAGGTCAGGTGAGGAATTACAGAGGAAGGTCTTCAGTCCTGCTCCTGTTCCTGGGTTTTTGTTGATCTGACAATGCCCTGCCCCAGAAGGATGCTCAGAGCTGTACGCAGCACCAGCCACGCCGGCCCCTCGCTTTTGGGCAGGTCTGAGGGAGGCAAATGGGTTCCTGCTGTGGAAATGGAAAGCAAAAAGCAGCTGCCTGCAGTGAAACCATCAGCCCGAGGCAGTCAGCTTGGAGAGGGCTGGGGGCGAGGCAGGAAAAGGACATGAGGTGCTGCAGGGCAGAGAAAACCATCTGGATGACACTCGACTCTCACCCGAGGCTCTTATCCATGTGCTGGAGTGCTGTGATGCTATTAAAATCCCAGGAAAGGACTTAACACTCTTGCCTGCCTTTGCTGCTTCACGCTGAGCCTGTCGAGCTGCACAGCCCATTGTGTGACAGATCTTCATCTCGAGCAAGGACCGGCCCCGTGCGATGGCACAGCCCCCACCCAGGGCTCTGGGTGTCCCACGGCCCACACAGTGCTGCTGTCCTGGCAGGAGCTGTCACTGCCCACAGGTGGCCCCAGGTCTGCCTCACATCTTTACTCCTCACCAGGGAATTAAGAAGCCACCCCAGAACACGTTTTTACTGCCCAAATGCCTCTGCAGTTTGAGGCCGTTCCAGCAGCTGCTGTCACCCCTGCAGCATCCCTGCCTCTTCTCCCACACCTGAGCACTGCGCTGCTGGTGCTTGTGGAGCTTTTTCAAGCCAATATTTTCCTTCACAGCTCCTCAGCTCAGAGATACAGGCTTGGGTGTCTGCTTTTCCCTTGGGTTTCGATGTCAGGTGTTCCTCAGGATAAGGGAAGGGCGATGAAGAATTCAGGGTCTTTGGCCTATCACTCCAAATAATATCAGAGGAAATCCTTTCTCAGGTTAGGCATGGGAATGAGATCAGAACCACAGCACGTGGCTGCTTACCCAGAGGCTAACCTGGATCCCTGTGGGAAGGGGTCACCCTGGCACGGGGATGGAATCCCACCCAGACGGGTCCACAGTGGAGCCAGGTCTGGCTGTGGGCAGGAGGTGCCAACAAAGGCAGAGCCACATCCCATGGTGTTGGGTCTGGCAGCCCCTGGAGCCGCTGTGAGGTTATTTCATGCTTGGGGAGCCTGACAAAGTGTGTGATTTGTAGCTCCTGGGTCTGGTTTTCATCGCTGCCCAGGGCCGTGTGTGCTCCAGCAGTGGGATAACCCAGTGTAAGCCATGCTCAGAAACAGCTGGGGTTTCCATCTTTAAATTAAAGGTGGAGGTGATGAACTGTGCAGAGAGGGGAAAGAACAGGAGCTTGGAGGGGTGGGAAAGGAGTGGAACTCCAGGAGCAGCACGCCGTGTGTCTGACCCAGGGCAGAGCAGCA
Organism: Empidonax traillii; assembly: GCF_003031625.1. Classification (NCBI taxonomy): domain Eukaryota; kingdom Metazoa; phylum Chordata; class Aves; order Passeriformes; family Tyrannidae; genus Empidonax; species Empidonax traillii. Next base: position 525,339 of record NW_020955385.1, on the reverse strand, counting down.
CCACCCAGCTCGGGCACTGCCTGCTCGGTCCGTGCAGAGCTGTCCTGGCTGTCCCCAGGCCCTGTCCAGGCAGGGCACTGAGGTGGTGGCACCTGCTGGGAGGTGACAGCCAGAGATGCTTCCCGCAGCGCCTGGAGACAGAGCTGCTAAATCATCTGTTAACCCGTTCGATGCTCTGCCCCGTCCGCAGTGCTCGTGTGTGCAGAGCGGGGGTCCTGCCCGGGACCCGGCTGCCGCTGGAAAATGGAATCTGCAGGGGCTCAGCAGCCAGAGGGAAGGGGTTTGCAGTCTGGAAATCATCCCTGCTGAGGCAGTAACGTCGGCTCTTTCTCTGAGCGCAGCGAGCGTGGAAAGCCCGAGGAGAGCCTCTCCTGGGGTGTGGGCAAGTGACTGTGGGGCTCGGGGGGCTCAGCCTTCCCCAGCTCGCTGCCCTCGGGCAGAGCTCTCGCCTCCCTCCCATCGCAAGATGCGATTGCCACCTACAGTCCCCGCACCGGCAGCTCCGCAGCGCTCCCGCGGGCCTGGGCGCTGCACTCAGCGCTCCTGCTCTGCTGCAGCACTTCGGGCAATGCCGGGGCTCCCTCAAAGGAACCCCCTCCTCCTGGACATGGGGGTTTTCCTCCTGGATGCGGGCACTTTCCTCCTGGCTCCGTATGCAGCGCCTGTGCTCCTCCTCCAGCACAGCCCCATCCCCATCTGTGATTACAAATTAGCAGCCTAATCCTAAATATCCTTTTTGTCTGGAAATGCTTGTCTAAATCTGATTTTTAATCTCTCTTTACCAGCTGCTCCTGCTGCTGCCCTTTGCAATTTATTTTGCACGTGACTTACGCTGGATAAAAAATATCTGCCTAATTTTCTCTGATGTCAAACGCCCTTTTCACTGGAGATGGTGCTTTCTGTGTTCTACAGCGTGAGGGGAGCTCTGCCAGTGTAACAATCTCTGCTTTTCCTTGGGATTTATTGACTACAGCGAGGTCCTGCTCTAATCTTCTCCTCTCACACCCTGTTTCTTTCCCTAAGAACCACTAAGCTCCTTGAGCCTCCCGTATCATCTCGGTGATGGGCAGAGCTCCTCGCTGGCTCATCCCCTGCTCAGTCCCATTGAAGTGCAGGGCAGTGCTCCGCATCCCAATCAGCACGGATTTTTTTGCCTTGAATAGCCTGGTTTATGCACGCTCTGGGGGAGAGAAACAGCCTCCTAAAGACTAAAATCCTTCCAAAAGGGATTTAAGTATTTCAGATAAATCTTACTAATGGTAAATGTAGCTATTCACTCCCAGCTCTTCATACAGGGATTTGACCCTTTTTTATGTTAATGCCGGCGCTTGGAGGATGCTGCTCACGGTCCCGCTGCCTCTCCCTTTCCCTGCTGTGCCATCAGCCAACCCCAGCCCCTGAGCTGCAGGTCCCCGAGCCCCCAGCCCTGCCTGTGGCTGAGGGATCACCCCATCATGCTGGGGAGGGGTGGCCAGAGGGACCTTTGGGATCTCCTGGGGGTGATGAGTGCAGGGCAGCCAGGCTGTGACTCCCAGCCCAGGGCAGGAGGTACCAGCAGCACCCACTCTGGAGGCACAGGTTTTGTTTGGCACACCATGGATCAATTCTTAAGTCCTGGGAGGACTTCGAAGCTTAAGGAGAGAGTAGGGAGGAATTAGTTCCTTTGGGAATGGCCGCTGATTTCCGTGCTCTGCATTTCTTTGTCCAGCTGTGCTGGGTCCCCAGGCTCACCGGGCACCCCAGGGCAGCTGATGCCATGCTGGCACCCTGGAGGCTGTCCCTGGAGCGTGTGTGCAGACACACACACGCTTCAGCCTCGACAGCGAGAGCAAATCCCTGTGGGTCCACGTGTCTGCTCAGCATTTCCAGTCAGAGCTGTTTGCAGTGATTTCCTGCGATCCAAGCTTGGAGATGAGCAAAAAATTACATCAAAGTCTTACTAAAGAAAGAAAAGGAGGAATATAAGAAGCTCAGAAAATGTTCTGGAGGAATTTCTGTTTTGGCATTCCTCTCTCCTGCCTGTCTGAGGCTCATCAGCAGCTGATGAGCAGTAAATGGATTGGGCACCACTGTCAGGTGCTGGCAGGAGCTCCAGGTTCCTTCTCCCTCTGTCACTCAGCCCTGCCAGGCCGATGGAAGCTGAAAAGTGAAAATCTTGAAGCTGCTCCCTTTCCTTCCCTCCCCCCCGCTGCAGGGGGGCCCAGGGGAGCACCTGGACAGCAATTATCTCCTCGTGCCTCTCTCTCTGGAGGCAGCTGTTGGCAGAGTGAACTCTCACCCTGGCATGTCCCCAGAGCCACAGCAAAGCCCAGGGGCTTTCCATGGCTCACAGGTTTCCTGGGGGGACTTTGGGGTATTGAATGTCGAGGTTTCTAAGGAAATTTTCCTCTCTGCAGGAAGCAGCCCTGGGAACACCCCTGCAGGCACTGGTGGGAGAGGATCAGGACCCCAAACGAGTTCCCCTGGAAAGCAGCCCCAGGAGGCCCAGCAGCGAGCCAGGTGTTCACAGGTAAGTCCCTCAGAGTCCAAGGGAGCCCCTGCAGTCCCAGCCCCAGCCATCCCCCAGGCTGTGAGCAGCTTGTGCTGGAGCAGGGTTGCCTTCCCTGATTGCTAATTTAGATTTTCCTGCCATCCCACACAGTGGAATCAGGGGAAATAAAATTACAGACTTATTCACTCTTTTTGTAGAGCTGATGTACTGATTACCTGTCAATCACAGAATTGCATTAACATCTGACAGTGTGTGCATAACAATTACCCCCATCAAATTAAGGAAACCTTTCACACTCAGAGACACAGAGAGGGAGGAAATTCAATCAGCGTAATTAGTTCAATCAGAAAAGATCTTCTTTTCATCAAGAAGGGGAAAAATGTACAGTGAGAGCAGGGTGGGAGCCAGGTATGGCTCAGGGCTGAGAGGGCAGCTCAGACACTGCAGCAGGGCTTGGTCTGGCATGGCTGGGGATTGAATTCCCAGCTCTGAGTGCCGAGGGCTCCCCAGGCTCTGTGAGGCATCAGGAGTGGGTTCCCACCACCCATCCATCCAACCCTCCCCTCCTCACCCCAAAACAGCAGCTGGAGAGGAGGGTGCAGGGATGGGGGTGTGGAGGCTGCCTGGGCTCTGTGGGACTGCAGTGGGGTCAGGAGGGGTCGAGGTGGCCTGTGCTGGCAGGAGGTTTTGTTTCACATTCCCTGTGGAGGGAAGGGATTATTAATGGTAATTCTAACAGCAAAAACATGAGAGAGGAAGAAAAGCTCCACTAGCAAGGGGTCAGACACAGCTGGGCTGGTGCTGCTGAGTGAGGGTGAGCACTCCTGGCCCCTCCTGGCTGAGGTGGGGGAGTGTGGGGTGCCAGGGCTGGGAAGGGCATCAGCACCACCTTCCTCCCCAGTGTTTGAAGCAAACCCCAGTGGGAAGAATAGGGCAGGGGAAGCCTGGGGCGTTGGATCCATCCCTTCTGCCATCTCCCTCCATGAACTCAGTTATTAAAGGCGACAGGTCACCGAGACTGGTGATGGCTGAGCCTGAGATCAGGCTTGAGGTGGTTTTACCCACTGATCTGAGCAATGTCACGCAGTGTAAGGAGAAGGGGAAGGGATGTGGAGCTCCATGACGTCTCAGCACGGCCAGCCAAAGCCGGTGGAGTGGCAAAAGGACACTGGCAGTAGTGCATGAGACAGGCACATGTGCCAAATGACTCCTGAGCTTTTGTTGAGTTAATTATTTTGCAATTCAATTGAAGTTGAAAGGCAAAAGCGTTTGTGCTGCAGCCAGCAGCTCTGGGGGAGTGAGCTGGAGCGAGGGCAGGTGCAAGGGGAGGTTTTCTCCAGCATCAGCTCTGTGTGTTGTGAAGGTTTTAGCCCTGTGAGGCCCCTCATATGGGCAGGTCCCTTTGACACCTTCTGTGAGCCATTTCAGAGTCCCTGTCAGGGTCAAATGCCCTGGGAGCCCCTTGTGCAGGATCCAGTGTGCTGGGCTCCCTGTTCTTTTGGAAATAGTGCCAGAGATGAGGTTTAAAGCACTGGGAGGTGGGGCAGAGTTTCTGGTCACTGAGGACATTTTTGAGGCATAGAGGAGTTACTGCAGAATGAGGCTGAAGGCTCTCCTATGAGGGTTCATTTTCTTTACCCAAAATATGGTCTATAAATGAATAAGCAAGTAAATAAACCCGTCCTCTCTCAGCAGTCTTCCTGCCATCTGCTTACCATTACCAGCTGGCATCCACCCAGGAGTTTATATCTCCCCTTCACTTCAGAGGATCCAAAGCATCCTGCAAACTCTGGGCAGTGTTGGGCTCTCACTTGCCCCTGTGTATGTGCAGAACAACTCAGAGCTGACCTTGAGAAGCTGATATTAAGGTTATTTAGCTCCCCATGATATGAGCTGTCCCTGGGGAGCCACACAGCAGTTGCCACCCCAGTGGCCCAGGGTAGGTGGTGAGTGTTGGGCTGTGACCTGCTGCCACCCATCCCACTGCCCTGACCTCGCAGAGGGGATCTGTGCTGCAGGATTCCCCTTCCAAAAAACCCACTTCCTCCATGCTGGGCAGGCGGGGGGAGTGGGAGTTTTCTCCATCTCCTCATGCCCCAGGGTTGTGCAAGAACTTACCACAACTCCACATCCAGAGTCAGCCAGGGAGGAGCAGAGAGAGGAATTAGAAACAAATCGTGAACAGATGTTGGCCAGAATAATAAGGAATGTATGGGAGGCCCACCAGGATAGATGGATGAAGCAAAGAAAGCCCCAGGCTCATCTGAGCAGCAGCTGCTGACCTGGAGGGATCCACACAGGGAGGAGGAACCAGCCTGGATAGAGAAACTTGTGCTGTTCAGGTTCTGCTCCCCGGGGCCGCCCCTCTCAGCAGCTCCTGCTCTGCTCTGGTTGCGCAGCAACATCGCATTAGGATGCAGGATTTCAGCAGCTTGGCTCCTGTGCTTCCACTTCCCCTGTGAGCTGGGAAGATGGAGACAGGTTTCCCTCTGATTCCACCTCCTCTGTGGCTGCAGACAGAGGAGGGCAAAGTCTCTGAGCAGGACAGCTCAGAAAAGGGGCAAAAATTCCTTGTGTGGTGATAAAATCAGTTCTTTGGTTCTCCTGCTTGTGTCCCTGACCCTGGCTGGAGTGAAAACTTGGTTGCATGAACAGCTTAGGTGAGTCCTGCTGGTACAGTGGAAACTCGAGACCCTTTGGCAGAGCAGAGCCAATTCAGTCCCATCCCAAAGCATCAGGTGGGGGCTCTGGCTCCCATGGGGGCCCTTGGACAGGGGGTGGGAAGGGACAAAAACCTTTTCAAATACCCCAAAGGGGAGTTTCTTTATTTACTCATAAGAGTAAAGATCAAAACGTATTTTTTATCATTAGCACATTCTAAAATAGCTTGTAATGAGTGAGTCAGAGGAATTGCTGGGGAGGGAGTGGGGCCTGTCATTCAGCACATGAAAGGCTGAAAAAGCTCTTTGTCTGTCTTACAAATTAAAGCATAAAGACTGGAGATTACTACAGGCTGCAGATAATGGTGGAGCAGCTACAACCCCGGAGCAGTGGAAGGATGTGCTCTGGGCTGCTCCCCTCGGGGATGGAACAGTATGGGCAGAGGGATCTCATCTGGGGCAGAGCCCTGACCCTGTCCGTCTGTCCTGGCTGTCCTTCCTGCTCTGAATGTGTAAGGTGTTTTTCTAGGAAATACTTCAAGTGCTGATGTTGATATTTAGGAGCATTTCTTTTTAAAGGGCTCTTTAGGCATGATGGAGCTTTAGCTGCAATTCATCCCCAACTCACCAACCAGGGACACGCTGGGGCACAGAGAGCTCTGATGTACAAACCCAGCCATGGCCGTGGTGTTGGAACTGGAAAACAACCCCAGGATGTAGAGACTGCTCCTCACACACATTTGGTTGCCAGGTTGGTTAATTGCTGCACTAATGACACCCTGTGTCAGGAACTGGCAGGTGAAAATCAAAGAAACTTAACAAATCAAAATGGCAATAAATACAACCTCCTGCTGGACATCCCGGGGTGGTTTTTAAAAGCAGCAGCTGAGCAGCAGCTGAGCAGACACTGAGAGGAGCTCTGTTTCCAGTTGTGTTCTCTGTTTGAGCGGGTGTAAAAACTCCCTGATTTTTTATCATTAAGAAACTTTCCGAGCAGCAAGGACCTGCCACTCGTGTGTTCACACCCTCAGTGGCTCAGAGGGCCCTTTTGGGTACAAAATGGGGCTTCAGTTTTGCTGCTGTGGGTCAGGGGTGGGAAGGGACCAGGGAAGGGATCAGGGAAGGGATCAGGGAAGGGACGTGCCCAGGGCCCTTTGCCAGGGGCAGAGGGGTACCAGCAGCTCTCCCCAAGGTGGACAATGGCAGATCTCAGAAAGGACTGAGGTCATGGTGCTGTTGAAAGCCAGGGCTGGGGCTGCGTGTTTTTGGGGCTGAGCTTGTGCAGCAGGTGAGGAGGAAACTCCTCTGCCCTCTTTCCACCACTAAAGGGTTAATTCCCATGTCCTCAACAGGACAGGGCTCCCTCACTCCCACCTGCCACTGGAAACCGGTGCAGACCTGGGACTGAGATTCAGGCAAAACCTATCAGAACCCAGGTAATTTGATTGGAAATTAATTGGCCTACATCAGAGCCTGAAAAATCCAACAGATTTGCTGCTGATAAAATTAAAATTAGAAACTGAATTGATTAGCCCGTGCCAGCAAAGGAACCCAAATGTCAGAGGCACCAGCTGCACATTTGCATTTGGTACTTAACAAAGTTCTCACCAAAACGAGTGAGAGATGTTTGACATTTCCATGATTTCTGCAATTCTAATGTATCTTTTATTGATATTAACTTAAAAATGCAAGGGAATGATGAAGTGAGGGTTGACAGGAGGTGGTCTGGGCAGTCCAGCTCGGTTGCTGATTCAGGGTGTGGTGCGTGGCTCCTGCTCCACCATCACTGGGAGCAATTGGTGTTGGACTGGGCGTGTCATTTTTATGTTTATCGTGGTGAAAAAAAGAGAACTTGTGGAGTGTAAATCCTGGTGAAGTTTTAATTGGGAACAGTTATTTTGAAACATTTTCTTCTCTGATACATTTTACCCTGGGGACTTATTACTGTGGGAAAATCCTATCAGGTTTATGCAAAGGTTTCTGCCACAGTCTATGGGGATATTCTAATTTCAGTTTCACAATGAGATATTCAGGAATATTGTGAATAAATTGTTGGAATGATTCTACAGTGGGAAATTATGAAAATTTTCACCAAAGGGCGAAGTTTTTGGTTGTTTTATTTTTTTAATCAAGTGCTCCAAAAGTTGATCTTCTCCTCCTCAAATCCAGGGGCATTTCCAGCTCCCTTTGTGAAACTGAGCCTGTGATTGCTGGCATTCAGCAGTTGCCCATTGCTGCCAGTGCCCATTGCTGCCCACTCTCTTCCACCTTCTCCTCCTCAGCTCTCTGCCATCCCTTGCCATGGTTTGCTTCATTTCTCTCCCTACAGACTCAAATTATAAATATGTCAGATGAAAAGCTTCATTCTCTTAGAGTGAAGGTGAAGGAGAGCCTATAAATTTTGCAGCCTGTGGCTGAGAATCTGAAAATTCCCTTTTAAAGAAAAGTCCCTCCTGCCTTATAAATGTTAATTGCAAGTCTGTGGTAACGAGAGAGACGGGGAGCCTCTGGCTCTGATCTGTGATTGTTTGACTAATACAAGCAACAGTTTAAACACGAGAGTTATTATTTGATGTGACACTAAATTAGAAGTCTCGCACTTCATATTAAAGCTTAGCTTATTGAGGGCAGGAGGAATGTGATTCTGCAGGTCAGGACAGTGCTCAGCAGATCTGGAGATTAAATTACTGCCCTGTGGGTCGGGAAGGTGCTGCCAGGGTGAGGTCCCCGGGCTGTCCCCAGGGACAGTGTGGGAAGAGCGAGGCCGTGCCAGGGCACCCACCCGCTCCAGGGATGGAATCGCCTCTGGATCTTCCAACTAGGAGCTGAAAATGTGGAAAAAATGGAATGTTCCTTCTGCCAAGGCTGTTCCCTTGGGTTTGGGGGGTCTGTGCAGTGAAGCCTCAAGACAGGGTGGATGAGCTGCAGCCCCTGCACAGCTGAGGGAGGGAGCAGAATCCTGGTCCTGTGTTTCCCCCAGAGAATCCTGGGGCTGGCAAAGGGCTCCTGTGGCAGCCCAGCCAAAATAAGGGGTTGGGTGTCTGCACAGGCACCTGGTCAGCACCTGCAGGGAGCACCGTGGCACCGGAGGAGCCGGGAGTGGGCACGGAAATAACAGTTTGTATGATCCAGGCAGAGCTGGAATTCACCCTCTGGGATGGTAACTGGGCATCACTTGTACCCAGCTCTATCACAGGCTCTGGGGAATATGAGGCATCATTTCTTTTTTATGCTAATAATTAAATCAGCTGCTAGTTGTGCAGCTGGTTCAGGTGACACTGAGCTGATGGCTTCTCACAGGGCCACACCAACACCACGAATGGTGCTGATCCCAAAACCTGCCTGGGACAGGCTTACTAGGAACAAGCTAAGGATAACAGAGAAACCTCCCCTGGACTCCAGGACCTGCTCACATCCACCCACAATTCAAAGCCTGAGCCTGAGTGACCCTGAGCAGCTCCAGCCATTTGAAGTCTGTGCTATAATGCTGCTAAAATTACCAAACCTCACTGTACTTAGGAAATAGCCATTATCAGAAGCTACTTTTATTGCCATGGAAACACCAAGATAACAGAGTCAAGTCTGGCTGTGTGATGTTTATGGATGAGCTGCTGGCCTGAGTGGGACTGTCAGGGGCCAGGAGGTGGGGGGGTCCTGTGGACATGTATGTATGAGAACATACATAAAGATGTACCAGGACCTGAGGAAAACGTGAAGCTTTGTATCCAACTGCCAGAACTCTCCATTCATGGCCAAACACTAAATTCCATTTTTCTGGACTCCTAGAAGGTGTAAGACTGAATCTCAAAAAAGCCCAGAGTAGGAAAGCCGTGAGAACACAAGGGAAGGTCACCCTGGTAGCCCCTGCCCCATCCACACCTGAAGCTTTTTGTTTTCCCTCAGATTTGGGCTGAAAAACTCCAAGGCAGGGATGTGGAGCAGAGTGTGGAGGGATGCAGGGCTGGGGATGTGGGAGCAGCTGCTCCTCCAAGGCTCTGGAGGCAGGGACGGTGCCAGCTGACAGAGCAGCCTGCAGGGCCCCTCTGCTCTGCAGAAGAAAAGTGATGAAATTTTAATCAGAACTTCCCCAAAGTGTGCAGAGCTGTGGATAAGGGCCCTAGGGTGCTGCTCCACCTCCACCTTCCTCCTCCTCTCATCTCATGCACCATCATCTGCAGAGCCATCTCAGAGTGTTTCGTGCTCTGGCTTTCCCCAGGATTTCAAGCTGCCCAATTTACGTTCCTCTGAAGGAGGAGCCCTGCTCAATCTCTAATTTATATTTTTTAATCAGGGCACCAAAGTGTGAGAGAGCTCAGGGGAAACATGTCCCTTTTAAAAACAAAGTTATTGCTTTAATAAACATGGGAGGAAGGCAGTAATGGACCAGGGAGCTTCCCCTGGTTAAAAATTTAGTAATCAAGCCCTGCTCTTAATGAGACTGAGGATTAGTCGTAGGGAACAGGAACTTGTTTGTTGGCAGGACGGGTGATGTGGCTGTGGGGAGCACAAATGGCACGTCAGGGTCCTGCTGGAGGGGGCTTTGGAGCTTCCTCACCTGTGGAAGCTGTTTGGGTCTCTCCACAGGGTAATTCCTGCTCAGTGAAGTGATGCTGGTGCCTGGCAGGGCACCCACGCCCGGCACACCAGGGATGGGTCGCCCTCCGTGCTCACAGCTGATTGCTGAAGTTGCTGTGCCCTAACTTTGATCAAGGTAATGACTCTGAACTCTCGTTAGACCCCATTTCATGTTGAGCCTTTCATGCTTCCTGTCATCTTCCTTATTCCACTGCTCACTTTGAAGTAGCCACACGTGGCCCTGGCTGGCACTGGGGGAGCAGTGTCATTATTCCTGAGAGCACATTTGCAGACTGACAGCAGCTCTGTCCCACAGCAAAGGAGCCCCAAACACGCCGAGAAGGGCCAGGCCAGTGGGGGATCCAGGGGGGCAGTGGAGCCTCAGCACCAGCTGGGTGCCAGTGCAGCCCCGCTGTGCCAGTGCCAGCGCAGGGGGCACTCACAGCCTGCAGGTGCAGCCTCGGTGACTCAGCTGAGGGTAGTGCAACTGGGCTCCAAAACAGCAATAACACCTTTCTAGAACCAGAATCAGTGCCACCTTCACTCCCCATCTCCCTCTGTGCTTGGGTAGCTGATTGAGCCATCAGGACTGGCCCCGTGTCAGACAACAGGAGGGTGGTTGCCCCGTTATTCTGCTTTTCAGCTTCTCCCTTCTCTGTTCATAGTTAAAGGCATAACTCTCTGTCATATCTGGCTTGGCAGCATGTCAGGAGCCTGTGCCAGGCAAAGTGGGAAGTGAGACTAAAGGATTTCCTTTACACATTCACTCAATGCAAAATATTCTCGGTATTCACCAGATTGTTTTGCATTTGCCCTTGAAAATGCTGCTTGTGCAGAAAACTCTCACCCACCCCTTCTCACCTGGCCTGAACCTCCCCAAGACTGGACTAAGGTCTGGCTGTTCCCTGAGTGGCTCCAGCTCTGTTCCAGTAGCAGGTGGAAACCCGAGGGCAGCATCCCATGGAGTGCACACAACAAGCAGACAAATGAAGAAGGAAGGGTTTTTTGCAAGACAAGTCAGTATAAAAGGCATTTATTCCTTCTTTATAGTTCATTACAGCTGAAACGAGGCTTTTCTACTCAGAATTCAGATGCTTGGAATCCTTTCTAAAAGTGCAATGAGCTCTCTACCATCTAATTTTGGAACAGATATATTCACATTGCTCCTGCTGCGCTTTGTTGTGTCCCGAAAGGCTGACAATCTGCTGGCAGAAACTGCAGGAAAATGCAAGTAAACCCACATAAATGGTGGTTTTGGTGAGGCAGTGCTTGTCACAGACCCAGGGCAGGTGAGCAGTCACTAACCTGCCCTGTGGCACCAAACTGAGAGCCCGATCAGCCCAGGGATAGAGATTCCCCCTGCACTGCGTCCCCACCTCATCATGTCCCCACTTCACTGCTCCCTCCCACTCACCCCCCGTGCAGTGAGTCCCAGCCAGCCTGGCACACCTCTCCTGCTGCAATCTCTCTCCTCTTTCAGGGTGTTTTCAGCCAGGGCATGCTGTTCCTCAACTGCAACACAGTGTGTGCCCTGCCCTGCCCTGCCAGGGGATAGGAGTTGTCTGATGCCATCACTGGGGTCACTCTGAGGGGCAGCCGTGTGTCCATTTGGCATCTGTGTTGTGCAACGTCCCACCAACATCTTGTGCTCACTGCTCTGAGGTTCTGCCTTAATGCCTTTGTACAATGTATGTATTTATTAGCCCTGTGTTGAGCAGTTTAATGAATCCAGGCCTTTAGGGAGAATTAACAGTGTATTAACACCGCATCTGAAAAATTAAAGGAATAGTCAAGCAAATTTCTTTTTATTGACTTTTAGTGAGCCATTTAATCCAAACATCTCGTTAACCGCAGTATAACGATACTCTGTAATGGGTTCTGCAGTAAGAACAATTAGCTTTGCAATTAGCACAAGAGCGAGCGCTCTGCAGCCGCCTGCACTTGGCACGGGGCCTGTCAGGAACGCGGGGAGCGACCGGCGGCATTTCCACGGGCACAGTGAAACCGCTGGACTTCAGGCACCAATAACCAACATTCCTCCTCCTGACCTGGTGTGCCCAGTGACCCAGGCTGGGGGCAAAGCTCAGCTGCTCAGGATCACTTGTTTCTGTCCTCTCCCCACTTATTTCTCCCCCTCCTCCAGTGCCCGGTGGCCGTGTGTCCAGGCAGGCTGCACGTCCAAGAGCGTAAGTAGATGTTTATGATATGAGGATTTTCTGTGTCAAAGGCAGAGTGGCTCTGTGGCTGCCCTCAAGCCCATTTCTGGGGGAATATCCACCTGGGATTTTGCTGAAGCGTGGGATGAAGTGGCTATCCATCACTCCAGGCCTGCTCTGCCTGGAGCTTCCCTTCCTTGGAAAACTGAAGACAACAAGGTTTGACATCTCAGGCTATTGAATAAATAATAACCATCAAAATGTCAGCATTTAGGTTTTATTTAAATCTCCTCACCAACAACACTAACTTAAACTTTATGATGCACCATTACAGCCTCTGAGAGCGTTCTGCCTGCCAAACAATATGTTCCATGAAAACTGATATAATCTGCTTGTTATCTCCAGCACCGCCTTGTAGTGGGGCTTTATTGATTTTTCTGCACAATCACAGTAAAAAGCCTTTTTTTCCCCTCTGGTATCTTTTTATGATTCTGGAGGATTTGTTTCCGCTCATCTGTCATTTTTCACCCACTCATATCTTGGCTGGTTTATAACGGTAAAAAACCACAACTCACTATTTATTTATTGAACCACATTAACAAACAGAAGCTGACAAGGAGTGGGGACAGGGAGAACCCCCCAAGCTGCATGGGCAGACAGACAGACACCCAGACAGACACCTTGCAGGGGTGCCTGGAGCAGGAGATGGGCACTTGCAGCAGCTCTGTCCCCTGGGAGGTGTTGGCATTACGTGCTGGGGGACAGAGCTGTGAGGAGGAGTGTGTGGGGAGGCACCTAAAGGAGGAATCAGGCTCTGTTTGGGCAGGTTTGTTGCTGGTTGTGTCTCTGCCACGTGTCCTAGGACAGGGCACAGAGCCCCCGCTCTCAGGGACCAGGGAAGGGTCACAGTTCTCCCACGGAGAACGGTGGTGTGGGGGAGCTGGTGAGTGCCAGGAGTTGTCCCAGAGGAGACTCCAGTTCAGCAACTGATGTTTGGAGCCATCCTTCTGACAGAGTGAGTGTCCCCCTGCTTGCCCTCCTGCCCTGCTCGGGGACCTGTGGCCTGGGGCTCGTCCTCATGACACGCTCCATCTCCAGCAATAATCTAAAGTCAATTTGCTATAACAATTGAGAATGTTCCCTTTGATGAATTCCTGTTTGCCTTTAATTTGTTACAAGATGATGAGACTTAGAGGGAACGTTTGACTGTCAGGAAAGTGTGCTCTCAGACACCTAAATTTGTGAACTCTGATATCATCGACTGAATCATTTTCCAGGGACTCTAACTCCCAGGATTGTCACTGCTGGGGTTTCTGTCTGTGTCACATTTTCCATGGCACCTGAATATTTTACATTTAGGGAGTGTACCTGTGCCTGGGTAAGATTTACGTGCTTCGAAATGTCACTTGCCATATGTTGCCATGATTATTATGAATTACATTCAGATGAAGCTTCTCCCAGGTCTGTAGCCAGACCTTTGCACTTCACAGGATGCCAAAAGAGCCCCTCATTAAATGGCAGTAATAAATAAACCTCATCTCTGCCCAGCCAGGCACTTGCTTCATTTCAAGCGTTTGAGCTGGTCCCCTCTGAGCTGAGGCCCTGGACTCGCAGGGGCCATGGCAGGGCTCAGCAGGGATGTTTATCTCCAGTAGCACTGGGATCCCAGGCTGGGGGGCAGATAACCCCAGCAGAGCCATCACCTCAGCCCAAGGCAGCAGCACGGGAGTGCCAGCATGGAACAACACTGTCTGCTCAGGCAGGGCAATCTGGAGCTCAATGCCAGGCCCAAAACTGGCATGGTTTTCCTGCTCTTCCCCCCACAGTTTTGCTGCTGCTTCCCTTTGAAGCAGGCGAGGATACAGAAGGGGAAAAATCCCTTTGCATTTCTGAGAGTTATGAAATAATCGGGTGGCATTTCCCTTCATCACTACTAATCACAAGAGCAAGCTCTCACAAAAAATTAGTTTGCACTAAACCTTTTGTAAATCTCCGAAGCCTCAGATGAGAGGTCGTAGAACTGGAGATCATGTTTTTTAAGTTCAATTCATTACCTCAAATTAACATCAAACTGCACAGCCCTGTAAGCAGAGCTCACGGCACAGCCCCTGTGCCTCTGCTGAGGCAGAGCAGGGTTGAGGAGAGCAAGGCTGGAGAGGAGCAATTCATGTTGGAGCGCATTCCAAACAGTGTCTTCTCTCCTGCTAGAACAGATCATTGCTTTATTAGGCAAAATAGATTTTAGAATTGATTTATCATTCCCTCTGGAAAGGCGTTTTGCTGTTTCGTTTAAGCGGAGCTAACCCGGGCAGGGAGCTGTGTCCCTGCAGCAGTGGGAGCTGCAGTGAGCGAGGCAGGGAGCAGGAATCCTGCTGTTGGAGCTCTGGTGGGACGAGCTCCCGTGTCCATGGCAGGAGCAGAAGAGGGGCAGCAGGCTCGGGATGGGGGTTATTGCTATTTGCACCTCTCAAAAAAAAAAAAAAGTCTGAAGATGTGAGAGGAGGGAGCTGCTGCCAGGGATGGTGGCTCTGCTCCCCTGCTCCTGGGGAAAAGGCAGGAATAAATTATTATAGCTCCAAGAGCAGTGGGAATTTCAGAAATAATTTCTGAAACTGATGACTCTGAAATGTCAGTAATATCACTGAGGGGTGCCAGAAGGAACCCGGGCAGTGTGAAACCCAAAGCCAGACCACCACACTCCCTGCAGAGGGGCTGTGAGTGGATGGGCTCACGAGAGTAGGGCAAGAGGGAGAGCTGAGCTACTGTCACCCTGCCAGGGGCACTCTGGCCCTTCTCAAGGGGTGGGAGAGGAGCACACAGAGGGCAGATTTGGCTCCAGCAGACCAGGAACACACTATAGACAGCACCCACCTCCTCCCCACACCGAGAACCGTCTGCAGAGGCAGCTTATCGCTCAACACACAATCCAGCTTTATTTATATGTGCACAACAGAGGGAAATGGCTTTGCTGAGGGGACCAATCCTTCAATATAATGCCTCTCACTCCATTGTAACTGTATTTCATGACCTTCTCAGGGATTTTCAGGTTTTTCACTTGACGGAACAAGAGCTGTGGAGAGAAGGACGTAAGGATGAAGAGCTCTCTGGTTTCCATTCAGTGCAGAGTGACCCAGGCAGGAAAGGAAAACTCATGAGTTATGATGACACACAGTTTAGAGCTGTGCTGCACTCCTGATGCTTTGTGGGCTTTTAATGCAGGGGTCAGCACCTACTTGAGCATCTTCTGCTGCTCATGAAACGCTCCCGCTGACACACCACTGTGCTTCAGCCTCTGTGCCAGGGGAGCAGGGCTGGCCAGCCCCCCCACAGGGGCTTTGGCAATGACAGAGGGGCACCATGAGGGTGCAGGGGGCTGGGTGGAAGATCCTGGTCCCTCCAGGCCACATTCCCCCAAAGGCTTTTCCAAAGCAGCTGCTGCAGGCAGGGAGGCAGCTGTGAAACCACTCACCCAGAGCGCTCGCTCAGCCCCAATCAAAGGCCATGGCAGGGTGGGGAAGGCCCAGCCTTTCCTCTGTGCCTTCAATCAGGTGATGCTCCAGTGAGCCAGAAACTGAACTGCAAAACCCATTAGATCCAGCAACGGTACGGCCAGACTCCCACTCACAGCCACACACAGAGCTATCTCCCTGCACCGACCCACTGCTTCCCCTCCCAATCTTGTTTTCATCCATTTTTCATCACCCTGGCAGTGCTGGGCTGCAGCCATGTCACAGTGTCCCTGCAGCAGGGCTGGGATGGGCTCTTCCACCTTGGTTTTGGAGCAGACTGACATGGGAAGGGAGTGCATGGCCTCCAGCCCCGGGCACAGGCCAGCAGGGACGTTTCCAGGCAGGCTCCTGGGACGTGTCCTGCTCAAGAGGACCAGCAGCTGGTCCCCCAGTGCCATCTCATGCCCCAGACCTTGCACCCACTGCAGTGGGGCCAAGCCCAGGTGCAGCTGGGAGGGCAATGGGGGATCAGGACCCGAATCCCCAACACCCTCCACCTGCCTGCACAAGGGCACACGTCCCCACAGCAGCAGTACAGTAACAGTCCATTAATTATGCCATTTAATTAGATGACAAATATTCATCTTCCAGTAATGACTCTGCTCGTGCTGCATTTAGCTCCTCGGCTGCAGTGACGCAGCCTCCACCCGTTCGCTCGCTCCTAATGAACAACCACTTAGAATTTTAAAAAGTGGAGAATATCTTTCTGAGTTAATTAGCTTGAAATTAGCTTAATCACAGCTCATTTAAACTTATCTAAACAACAGCATGAGGAACTCTAGGAAAACTTGGGCTCAGTCTTACTCAGCTTTCCACCCAGCGATCTGGCCGGACGGGGGTTTACGCCTCTGTGTCAGACTGATTTGAATATTAATTGTGTGTGACCTGATGCATTCAGCTCATGCAGATCCAGCCCACAATTACTTTACTTACCTGCTCTGCCTCCTGCAATAGTTACCAGGAATAATGAATTAACCCTGAATTTGATCCTGAACAGAGAAACGTCACGCTGGAAGAAGTTTATTATTTCATGTGCTTTTCAGGGTTCCTGAACACAGTGCTAAGATCTGATCAATTGAACATCTGGGTTTCCTGGAGGCTGAGGCAGTATCATGCAATATTTACATCAATATTCTGAGATCAAAGACAGCTTCGAGTCTTGGAAAAAAAACTCCACACAGAGGGATAAAACGGATTGGAGGAAACCAGAACTGAAATCCAAGTCAAGCCCTATCCTGGCCGGACATAGCCAGGCAGGGAGGACACGAAGAGGTCCCTCAGCGCTGTGGGGAACCACTGGGACATGGGTACCATCAAAAGGACACAGGGAGGCAGCAGGATTTTCTTTCTTCAAAAGGAGCAGATAACACTGCCAGCCCAGCTCCTGAAGAAAACAGCTTCTCTTTCTGTGCATGGTTTGCGTTGGCAGCTGTACCCCTCAGCTGAGCAAATGCCCCTGCCCTGAGGGGCCAAGGGGCAGAGGGCAGAAGGTTGAAGGGCAGAAGGGCCGAGGGGCCAGCAGCCCTCCATCATCTGTTACTGAGTGAGGACACACCTATGGCAGGTTCTGGTGCTGCTGTCACAGAGTTCTGTCACTCCCCTGGGTTGGTGGGCCTGGGATCACTTCCAGGGTTTCTGGATTCATTTTCAGGATGGGGAGCTGGGGGGTGCAGGAAGGGACCCATGGGACCCCTTGGCCCAGCGTGGACAGCGAGAGCCCGCCTCAGGAGTTTGTTGTCCCAAACCACTGTGTTTCTAACCTGCTCTTAGCAGCTTCAAAGAGGGAGGCAGACCTTTTAATGCCAAATTTCAGCTTCCAGAGCAAGTTCCACAGCACATTCCCCCTGCGAGGAGCTGCCTGGTAGCAGGAGATGCTGATGGCAGTGCCAGCCCGGCTGCCACTGCAAATATGGAGGAGAGCAGAGAAAGGTGAAGGCAGAATCCCTCAGAGATCTCATTAGCAGGAAGCATCCTCCAACTGCTGCTGTGTGGTTGTCAAACCCTGGCCTGCTCGGGGCTCAAGCACCGCACAGAGAACCGAGGGAGCACGGACAGGCTGGGCTGGGCAGGCACGGTGACCTCGAGCAGAGAGGGCTGGGCTGCAGGTTGGACCTGAGCACACTCTGAGCTGTGTCACAGCCCACTGCCCATTCCTCGCTGCAGAGATGGAAGAACACCCAGCCAAACCCTCTGCAGAGCAGCTGTTGATGGGATCAGAGCTGGAACAGGAGGCCCCTGTTTCAGCCCCATTACACCGGGCTGAGAAATGTTCTGCTGAGGATGAGGGGCAGCTCCCCCCATCATGCTGTGCTGAGGATGAGGGGCAGCTCCCCCCATCATGCTGTGCTGAGGATGAGGGGCAGCTCCCCCCATCCTGCTGTGCTGAGGATGAGGGGCAGCTCTCCCCATCATGCTGTGCTGAGGATGACAGGCAGCTCACCCAGGTCCCTCTCTAATTGCAGGTTTGCTGTATGAGTGAATTATTTCCATGGTGCTGGTACTTCCCAGAAGCAGCTCCCTTTGGGGACACTCTTATTTCCCATATCATGAAAAATGTAACTGGTGTTTAGGGCCTGTTTCAGCACTCTGGTATTTGTGCCACTCTCATTAGCCATAGGAGGGAGTGTTGTGCTGCACCAGGAGTGGAAGCAACTCCTGTGTTTTTAAATCAGACACAATATCAAAATACTTCAGGGCTCCTTCAGCAGAGAAACAAACACCCTCTGCCCACTGCAGTGATACTTGGTCCCTCTGGCTTAGTCATTTACTCTGCAGTTAGCAACAAGGTGAATTTTAATTCCAGACCATTTTTTCAGCCCTGCTGCTCCTTGTGTGTGCTGTGTCTAATAACAATGCGAGCCATATGGTGCCTCCAGCACTGGGACTGCAGCCATGGGGTAACAGATGCAAAATGGCCCAAGATAATAGATGGAAAAGTTTGTCTTCTCACTTTTGAGGAGTTTGAAGAGCTACCAAACACAGCAACATGAAATATTCAGCAAATTAAACATGGCTGGGGTACATAAAGGCCAGCCCTGCTGGAAATTATTTCTTCTGGGAACCCTTTCTAGGACACTTTGGAGACACAGCTCCAGAACTGTGTCGGTGGGATGCTGAGTGATAGGCACTGCCTGACAGCAGTCTCCTTCATGGATTCGTTTAGGAACTGCCCAAAAACCATCCATCAAAGCCAGGTGGGCAGAGCCTGGAGCAGGGGGAGAGGTGAGATGGCACCCTGGGGCCCTTCTCTTCCCTGGATTTGAACCTCAGAGAGTCTTTGTTGCCTTTTCCCACCCAGATGCTGGCCTTGCCTACAACACCCAAGTGAGCTCTGCAGAGTCCTGCCTCACTCAGGCAAGCAGACCCCATTTTCCAAGAATTTCCAAACCCGTTGGCTCAAAATAATAGAAGGAAAATTAAAATGAAAATAAGGTTGTAAAAAGAATAACTTTTCCAACTCCTGCAAAAAGCAGAGCTGGTAGAGGACCAGGCAAAGTGGTTCCCAGCCCATGTCAACACTGGGCTGAGACCATCCCGGGCCTGGCTTTGCCACCTGCGCTGGGGGCACCACGCTCTGCCCCTCAGCAGAGGGCACTGGGCTGGAATGCCAAGGGAAATGGTGTTCTCAGGTTCATTGTTCTCACTGCACGGCCTGAGTGGTGGAGAGCTGGGATTGCTCTTTAGGAAGGCATTAAAACTCAAGTTACAAATGACTGCAGAGCTCCACAAACGTGTCCCCCCCCCCACATCGAACAGTTATTCAGTTATTGATTTGCATTAAACAAGTAGATAAATACTTAATCTGAACAGCAGCAGCGCTCTCATCATAAAGTGAATTAGTGCCTGAAGTGTCTCTGGCTCATTAGCAGACTGGGAGCTGTGTCCCCGCTCCCAGGGCTGCAGCAGAACTCTCCATTTCCACATCCCTCGGGACCCGCTGGCTGAGCCCCCCGTGCTGCAGGACAGGGCAGGGTGGCAGTGGAGCCACAGCCAACTTCTGTGGCCCCTCTGGTGGAGCATCCACGGGGAGCAGGAGCAGCTGGGGGGACAGAGCTGCTCCCACTGATGGTGGGACTGGGCCACCCCCCTGCCTGCCTCCCCTCACTGCCTGAGCCCTTTGCTGTGATTAGCTGTGATGGAGTGTGGGATGCCAAAATAAGGGAACAGCTGCATCCCTTCCTGAAGCTTCTCCTGCAGTCCTGGGGGGCTGTGCCGGGGTGCAGGGCCATCCCACTCCCCACCAGTGGCTCTGCAGAGGGGAGTCCTGAGCTCCTGTTCCACCCTGGTGGGTCACATCCCTCTGTGGCACTGGAGCAGGCACTGGGCTGCCTGTGGAGGCCATCAGGGCTGGCAGAGAGGCCATGGATGGAGGCAGGAGAATTGTAAATAGTTTTAAAAGGTAATTAAGACTTTGGACAACTTTCTTATTACAGGTGGGAACTAATATTGATAACATTCTTTCTGGCTATTCTCCTGTGGAAGGATTTTCTGCAGGAAAGCAATTGAGCAAGCATATTAAAAAAAATCCATTCTCATCATCCCTTTTCACATCCCATCTCCCTCCAGGGCACCTCCTCTCCTCCCGTCCCCTATCAACAAACAAACAGTTTGGCTCTAATTGCGAAGGACAAGCGCTGAAGTCGGGAGCTGTGAGCCCAGCGAGATGGATGGGCGGGATGGGATGTTCTCCACACCGACATCGTGTCCCAGCACGGGGCGGGAACAGTCTGGGCTGATTTACTTTAGATTTGAGCTGGGAGTAAATTGGAAGACATGAATCATCTTGACGCAGACGCTCCGGAGATGGATTACCTGGCTTGGCAGCTTGTTCCTCTCTTTCCTCAGCCATGCTTTTCTCCTTTCAGTGAAGTTTCATTTCCCAGACAGGGGAGGTTCCTGCTCCAAGCCTGTGCCCCAGGAAGCCTCATGCCACTCTCAAAGTGCTGCCATGGCCAGGTTGGACCAGCAGTGCCAGAGCCCTTGGGTGATTCCCACTGTCTGGGAGCTGGTGTGCCCCTCCAGATGAAGGCTGGAGCTCCCCACTTTCATGTGGCATGTCCAGCCTGTCAGCCACAAATAGCTGTGGGCTGGAATAGTGTTACGTTTGTTCTGTCTCCCACGTAAGCAGCTGCAAAGTGCTCCTGACCTCTTTCTGCCCAGGCTGCCATGGTGTTCAGCACATCCCTCTCAAACTTCATCCCCCCAGGAATCATCTCTTCTTTTAAGACAAGGAGCTGAGAGCAGCCACGTGCAAGGAGCAAGCTCCTGCTGGGGCTGGATGGCTACTGCCCCTTGTTGGCAAGTGGCTTTTGCCTCCTCCATCAGTGTCTCTGTGGAAAGCAGAGCTGAAAGCACAAGGAATGATGCTGCTTCACATTTTATTCACCAGGCAGAGGGACTCTCTCCCACTGCAATCTTTGTGGCTCCAGCAAAGGGCAGCGCACCAAAGAGAAATGCTCAGCTCACTTGTGCGATGCTGCAAGGCAGGACTCAGCCCTGCTCTGGCCAAGCAGGCCGAAATCCCCGGTTAAATAAGGTCCCAACACCTTCCCACCTTAAAGAATTCAGCACTTCACTTCACAAATTATGAGCTAAACAGGCAAATAAGCCCCATCCCGGTTCTGCAGTGATTGCTGCAATCAGAGCCCAGCTCAGGCTGGTTCCCAGGGACTGTAAATCCTGAACTCTGCAGGCACAGCCCCGGTTGATAGTGAGTGATTAGCTTTAATTCCACCTCTTCCTCTCTTTAAGACAGTTCATCTGGAGCCCCCACGGTGTTCCTCCCAGCTCTGCTGATCACAGCCCTGTGCACGGGCAGCAGCCCCTGCCCTCCCGCTCCCACTCAGCCACCTCCAGCCCCCCTCCTTGCTTTCCTTCTTGTCTCCAGCTTAACTTCTGCTGGAACTGATTTGATAGGAGGGGATTTTGAAGCAGAAGGAAATCTGGGGAAGGAAGCAGCCCTCTCCTGAAGGGTCCCCAGTTTAGCCCTCCACCCTGTGTGAGCTGCTGCTCCAGGGCAGGTACATTTGGGACCTCTCCTGCCCCTCCCAGCTGGGACTTCCCCAGCTGTCCCCTGAAGATGGTATCCCCAGACTATCTTTGCCATTCCCCAGTGTTTCCCCCTGGCCTTTAGGGCTCTGGAGCCCATCTGAAGAACACGAGGTAAGAAGCAAGTTTGTTTGCATTTATTTTTAAGACGGGTGGATTTTTGAGCACAGCCTTGTTTCCTCCCTGCTCTCCATCCCCTTCTCCAGATCCCTTTGAACAAATCATTCCGTTTGCAGAGTCCTGTTGTTTAATTTTGCCGATTGCTGAGTCTCAACCTCCCATTAATTGCTTTTGCCCGCCTTTGTGCATTCCGTTAAATGAGAAAATGCCACACATAAAATTTTAATTTTGAAAGCCGCCTTGTTTGTTTTATATTGAAATTACCCACGCCGTGCCGGCCGGCAGAAACAGACGCTTTCTCATTTCATTAAAAACTCTTTGTGATGATAAAAAGCAGCAGAAATGAGATAAAAAGTGGTGTTTCCTTAAAGGCACATGAAAGTGAGAGAGATAAATGCCATGTATTGTAGGGATCAAATCCAGCACAAGGCTGCGAAGCAGCGATACCAGCAAGGAGGCTGCGCCGGCGGCAGCGCAGCAATAGCTCCTCTCCCAGGGCACTGTGGGCTCTGCCTGGCCTGGCCTCTGTCACCCACTGCTGCCTCCATCCCCCCTGTCCCCCACTGCTGCCTCCATCCCCTCTGTCACCCACTGCTGCTTCTATCCGGGGACCTGCAGTGAAGCACCCAGGAGGCCTCCAGCCCTGTGTGTCCCCAGCCCTGTGTGTCCCCAGCCCTGTGTGTCCCCAGCCCTGCTCATGGCCAGCACAGTGAACCCATCAGTGTGTCCTCAGGTCAGTCCTGAAGCTGCCCTGGCACTGCACAGGTGAGAGGGGATCAGTGCCCAAAGTGAGAAGGGTAGAGAGGCCCTTTGCTGCCTTGCAGGTGGGGATGGGGCAGAGGGACCAGCTCCTTCCTCTCCAGCCCCAGCTTTCAGACACACAGGGGATTTAACCAGCTTCTCGGGAGGGACCCTCAGAAGGACCAAAGTCCTCAGCAGTCCCAACCACTCTCCAACAGCTGCTGGTCATGGCAAAGCTCATTGTTAAGCAAACTTTGTGTCTTCCCTCACTCTGGAGCAGATGTCACCCTGGGCACAGAGACCCACACAAAGGGGGCTGAGGCCAGTCGATGCTCCTGTGCACTGGGAGATGTTCACTGATCCCCTGGGTGCTCAGTGTTCCTCTATTTATTCTTCCCAATGGGATCTGTAAATCAGCGCAAATGAAGAACAAACTTCCAGCTTCAGACTTGATTGCTTCACTTCTATTTTTTTCCTCATCCCTTAACATCAAAGTGAGTTCTTTCTACTTGATTTTCAATATTCCTCAGCGGTTGCTGAATTGCTATTTAGTTTTACACAATTTTTCCACCCACTGCAGTTTTAAAGGTCATTTAATTATTATTACAAAGAATTACAAAAAGATAGCGAATTGTTTAAATGCTTTGAGCTGCAACAGGTTATTAGCATGGATTTTTTTATAGTCATGTTAAATGGATCAGTATTTACAGCTCAGGAGCCTTTGCACTGTGCTGTGTCACCCGGTGATGCTCAGAGCCCAGCAGCGCTGTGGCAGCAGGTGCTCAACTGCTCCCTTCAAGCAGAGTAAAAGACATTTCTTTGGGAATTTCAGACCCCCAATTCCCACAGCATCCCCCTCCAGGAAGTGCTGGGGTGGCTCTGCAGACCCTCCCACAGGACCACGGGGGTCAGTGCTGTGCAGGAGCGGCCTGAAGAGTGTGATGACAGCAACATCCAGAAACTGAGGCTGCTGGCGAGGCACAGCCCCTCCTGAGGGCTCAGAACAGGCTGCTGGGTCACTGCTGTTTGTGGTTCTCAAGGAGCTGTTTTCCCTTCATTTCATCAGCACATTAATGAGAGTCTCTGCTAAAAGGCAAACCTGAGTGGGAACCAAAATCCAGCCTCCTGTTTTCATGAAAACACATTTTCTACCAAAATGCAGTTACTGCTGGTAAAGAGGCAACATTGCATCTTCACAGAAACACTGCATGGATCAAGAAGGAAGAGAAGGATGTGCTGCTCTAACAGGTCTGCAAACAAGCAGGATCACAAACAGGGATGGGGGTGAGACACACCAGATCCACCTCCTGCTCTGAGCAATCAGAACCTGTTGGTATTTACTGTAGAGAGTAAATTATAAACCAAAGGACAAGTTTCCATTTCTCCACATCAGATTGGACAGACAAGCCCAGCAATGAACACATGTTTGTCAGCAGGACTGGAAGTTGCACTACCCAGCCTTGGCCTCTCATTCACCTGCTTTCTGCATCACATTATCCTTCTCATTCCAAACGCTGATTCCGCAGAGCTGAGACAAGAGACGATTAGATGGAACATTGGATTGAACTGTAAAGCCTCGCTCACGCCTCTAGGTGGAAGGCTGAGAAAGCAGATCTGTTTCATAGAAAAGGGGCAAAATTCCCAAAGAGCAAAACAAAAATGTGCTCACTTCTTTGCCCCCGTTCCTTGGTGTCAGCTGTGAATCAGGTGTGTGGGCTGGGAGGATGTTATAGGCTGGCAAGGTCTTAACTGAAACCATCTGACAAACAGACCTCAGATCCCACACACTAAATATTGTGTCTCTTGAGTCTCCTCTCCAGAAGCTGTTTTGCAATGAATGCATCACTCCTGCACACGGTTGAGTAAAAGTGGAAAGACAGGCTGGGGCTGGGCTGGGCTGTCCCACCGTGCCCCAGCAGCAGGACTGGGACTGGGATTGGGGCTGGGGGTGGCAGGGACCAAGTGCCGGCCGGAGCATCCCGAGCGTGGTGCTGTGCCAGGGGGGCTCCCCATGCCCCGGACACCACAGGAACCCCCAGCTCCCCAGGAGCAGGCAGAGCCCGGCTCTGCTCCAGCCCCACGCCTCTCGCCGGGGAAATCCCCAGCCGAAGGGAGCGAAAGCACGGTCTTGCCTCACTTTGCTGGGCTGCTCCGATAGCAGTGCGAGCAGAGGGAGAGGCCGGTCCTGTTTGCTCTGCTGCATCGTGTGCGTTGCACAACTGCTGCAAGGTGTGCTTCCCTCTGGTACCAGGCAGCTCGGGCCTTGTCCACGCTCGTGGACATCCTCCAGGCACTGGGGAACGACCCTTCTTCCCCTGATGCGTGAGCCAGTGAACACCTTCTCCAGCTGTAGCCTGAGCAGGTAGGAACACCTCCTGGCCCCTGCCTGCCACCGCGCTGACACCTCCTGAGTCATATCGGATCGCCTCTGACATCACGGGAGCCGCGAGCGGAGCTGCGGCTGTTTGTCTTTCTGCCCCGCTGACACACATCCGTCCCGTGGGAGGGCTGGGGGAGCCGGCGCTGCCCCACATTGCGCAGCAGGCGGCCGGTGACACGGCCCCCATGCCGGCACAGCCCCCGTCTCTGGGGTCCGCGCTGACCCCGCCGACCCTCCCGGCAGAAGGAGGAAATGAGTTTCCTGACCGGCAGTGTGTGCTCAGAGCCGGCACCTCCCGTTCCTAACGGAAGCACTGGGGAAAACCAGCCTGTATCCCCAGGGATTCATGATGAGCCCCCTTAGCTTTGGGAAGCTGTCCAGGACTTTAACCCTTGGGTTTGGGACTCCAGCAGGGTTCACGAGGGAAGGACTGAAGATGTCCTTCCCTAACCTCCCGGGTGTTCAGAGCAAACACTCCTGCTCTGCTTTCAGTCCTTAGAACAAAAACTGCTTCCCAGATGGATGTGACTTCTCAAGAGGTATTTGCTTAGCAATAGGCATAAATCTTCTGCTCTTCACATTGCTCTGGGTGGGATAAAATATTCTATGACTGTCTATTTAAACATCTTACATTAATACCATGAAGTGTTTGTTCAACTTCTATTATTCTTTTAGCTCTGAAGTAGCAAATGCTCCCAGGCATGTCAAGAGTACAGCAAATCCATGGCTGCAGACACTGCATCCAAACTAAACTGGGGCTGAGCAGGCAGGGATGTTTTTGGATAAGGGGACTGCTGACATTTTCTGGCAGAGAGGCTGTGGCTGGGAAGGGCTCAGCAAAACGGTAAATGTTGTTGTCACAGACACTTGCGCAACTGCTCAGTTTTCCCCACCATCATTCATTACTTGAGTCTGTTGCTTCTCTCTGCTCTTGGTCCAGCTGTGGGAAATCCGAGGTTGCCCATGAGCCTGGAGCACAGCTGTGGGACAGAGAAGGTGCTGCCAGAGTGCGGATGCTCTGGGTACTGCTGTTAGACACGAGCTGATCACAGAGGAGAGGAATCCCCAGGTATGGAACCCCTGATTCATCCTGGGCAGGGACAGTGGGAGGACAGTGGGACTGATTCTCCCTGGTGCAGGGGTCGGGGGGGACGCCTTTCCCAGGCCCAGTCGAGACCCTGCGCAGCCCTTGGGACACCCTGGATGATGGTGAGGCTTCTGCTGCCTCTGTCACTTCAGCCCTCAACAATAACAGGTTTACAGCCCAAAAACCCCTAGAAGGTTGGCTCTTTTCCCTGATGAAAGCACAACAGAAAAAAATTGTCAGGGTGTGCCCAATTCATCTGTCACTGAGGAAATAAGCCCATCCTATAAGTTAATGCCATCAATCACTAAGATCAAAGGTGGAGATCAAGGCTGCTTACTTGGAGAAGTACCTAAGGCCGTGTCTAGTCAGGAACACAGTGACAGCCAAATCAATTTCCCTGGTGTGGTCCCTCAAGAGTCTGTGCACTCCTCCAGAGCTCAGAAACATGCCTGCTCTGCAAGGAGCCCTCAGGCTACGTAGGGAGTATGTTACTCTGCAGAGCACTTACGAGGATCTCCTTAAAAGCCAGGGAATAAGTTCAAGATAGAATGTTTCAGAGAAAAATCCATCTACTTGTCTGCAGCTGCACAGGAATCCCAGACTCGTGGGTGAAGGCCATGCTGGTAGGACCACGAGCAATGTGATGAGGACTGCAGGCATACGGGCTCAAAAAACATGAGCTCTGCACATCCACGATGGGCTTCTCTTCTAGTCCTCCCCTGCTACATTCTCCTTCTTCCTGAGGAGCCCTAAGCTCCCTTTTCTCCTCTGGAATCACTGTGGCAGGGGGACGCTGGGCTTGTCTACACAGGATTCTTAAGAAAGTTAAATTGAAGCAACTAAATCTAAAGTAGAGCATTAAAATTCCGTATAAAACTCTCATTCAGAATTAAAGTGGCCTTAATTCTGTTTAGTTTAGTCCCAAATGTTACTAAATAAGGCCATTTAAATTGTCTTTAATTAACATAATGGTCCCACATAGGCCATTATAAATGAGGTTTAATTAGCCCATTTTTAGAAGTGAGTTAGCTGCCTTGAGCTTCCATAGGTAGGCAGCCAGGGCCACTTTGCTGACGGGGCTCCTGCTTGAGGCTGGTTAGCTGGAATTTCATAGCACTGGCATGTCTTCCCAAAGAACTGGCACGAGGCCAGCTTCCTCCCTGCCAGCAGATAATAAGATTCTTGAATATCACCTATTTTGACTGTGCTAAATGTATGATGGGAGATGAAAGGCTTTGCCAGGGGACGAGCTCTTCCTTTAAAATCTGGGACATGGGAGTGGTAATCCTTAGAAAAATCCCTAGAAAAATGTGATGTCAGGATTTTACAAGACTTGTTCATGAGCGAGGAACCAGGCTGGAGAAAAGCTTTCACTGAGTCAGCAGAGAAGTGGATGGAGATGGAGGACTGGGAGGGACTGAGCCCATCCCTGGGACAGGGCTCTTGCTGTCTCAGACCACCTCGCCGTCCCCACTGCCTCTGGATGCTTTGGTTCATTTTTTGCCTACTAGAATTCTCAGCTCAGCAGGATGAGATGCTGCTGTCCTTGATGACCACCCTGAGGGCATCCAGCCTGGGTCTCACAGACTCCTCCTTGAACAGCCCTGTGCTCTCTTGGTCTGTGCTGGGGATTTCCACCTCTTTTCCTGTGGCCTCAGAGGCCTCTGAGGCACAAGCCCTGCTCAGCAGCCTGGCAGCACCAGCTGATGGTCCATCCTGCCACAGAAAGGGGCAATGCAGCTGCCCAACAATGGGCACAGCACTGGCAGGAAGGAGCAGAGCCTCGTGCCTTGCACATGGTGGTGAAGGGCATTGGCACCTCTGTGATTCCAGCAGGGGCTTTGTCCTGGGAATCTCCGTATCCTCAGAAGCTGCAGCCTCCACCACAACCTTTGCAGTGACAAAAAGATAGCACTTTCTGTTCAAGGTAGCCTGCAAATGTGAAAAAGAAAAAAATAATCAGTATCACCCACAAGGAGCTCTGGGGTGTGGCCAGCATGTGACCCCTTCTGACCTTCTGGGTTGAGAAGCCAACGGCTCCCCTCTCTTCTGGCTTCTCTTTCACCAAATCAAACAGATCCATGTGGCTGCTGTCACTGCTTTGCATAAATCAGGAGATCCAGCTTTGGGGTATTTCCTATAAGAAGCACATCTGTGGCCATACCTTCTGGTGCAATAGACTTTAGCCTGGAAGCAAGAGCACACAAACAATGCTAAATTCATGCTGACTGGAGTAGATTCCAAGGGAAAGAAGAATTGGGAAAGCACCTACTTAAGAACTGAGTAAGGATATTATCGCTGATCTGAATCTCAGTCTGTGTGTGTTACTGTTGAGTACACAGTGCGGTTTCAGACACGGCCAGAGACAAGGAAAAATGATTGTTTCGGGGTAACCACAAGGAAGATGAATGCAAATGTATTCCTGTAACTGGGAGAGTTCCTCACTCCTGAGCTGGGCTCTGGTACATGGCCTCAGGGAAGTAAATTTGCAACTACCTCCATTAAATTGTTTAGGGATGATTAATAAGAAGTCAGAGATGTGAAATTTTTGCACGTTGTGCAATGTTGGTTCAATCCCTGCAGTTCCCCGCAGTCTGCAGGGGTGGTTTAGCGCCTGGCAGGGGACAGGTACCGGCGGGTGACAGATGCTTCCTGCCAGCGCTTATCTCCTCCACACGCCCGGGCTGATAAGCTGCCACTGGCTGAATCACAGCCACCTGCACCATCGGGATCCAAGTGGCGCAAGGGACATGTGGCAGAGGCTCGGTCCCCTCGAAGTGCACGGCCAGGGTGTGGCCCTTGGGGGCACCCTCAGGGCAGGTGATGCCAGGGCCACCCCGGCAGAGATGCTGCCACGACCCCGGCCGTGCTCTGCGTGTCCATCATCAGGTCATTGGCTCTCCACTGTCACCGTGTGCCGTGTCCACACACCGGTGGCTGGAATTGCAGCTCATACAGAACATAAAAACCCACAAAGCCCCTTTGCCGACATGCCTGCAGCTCGCGGCTGTGTCACACGTTCCTTCTGCCCGAACGCTGCCTACAGCTCAGGCTGTGCTTGAACAGCAGCAGTGTGTCCCCAGGGACCCTCAGGGCCGTGGGTCTGTCCTCGCACCCAAACCCACCCGCCGTCTCCAGCCCCCTGTCCCAGCTCCCTCTCCAGTGTCAGCTCATGGGCCAGGGCCTTGTTCTCCTCACAGCTCCAGACATCCACCCCAGTGAGGGGCAGCAGGGCAGTGGTGTGTGCCCCACACACCCCACAGGGCAGGGGGTGCACCCTCCCTTGGGAAGCACCACACACGTGTTCAGGGCTCTGGGACTTCGTTAGCGTTTGACACCTCTGACAGGGACGGCAGGACTGAGAAAGGGCCACAAATGGAATTTCAGTGTTTTAACGATATAGCCAAGAGCTGGGAAATCGCCTGGGGGGCCAGCTCGTGCCCCAGGGACGCTGTACCGCAGGACTGCCTGGGCTGGCCCGGGGATCTGCGGGTCCCTCAGGAGGGCACGGGCGGCCCGGGCAGCAGAAGGGCACGTTTCCCTAGGGAGCGGCCTCTCGGGGCAGATCAGCCAAGCTGCGACACGGTTTGCACAAGCCCAGGTGTTCGCAGCCGGGACCGCGACCGGGACGTGTCCGTGTCCGTGTCCGTGTCCCCGTCCCTGCCCGAACTGTGCCGGGAGGCTCCGGCGGGGCCGGGCCGGGCGGGGCGGGCCGGGAAGCGGCGGCCGCTCCGCCCCCCCCGCTCTGCCCTTCCGCCCCGCGCGGCGCTCCCGGCCCGGGTATAAAGCGGCGGCCGCAGCCGCCCTGCTCCGGTCCCATGGCGATGCAGCGGCGGCCCGGCGGCGGCAGCGGCCCGGTGAGCGCGGGGGGAGCGGAGCGGGGCGGGCGGCTCCGGGGCAGGGGCTCGTCCGGGCCAGGGGCTCGTCCGGGCCGGGAGGGGAGCGGGCGTGGCGGGGGCTCGGCCGGGCCGGGAGGGGAGCGGGGGTGGCGGGGCCGCTGCTGACGCCGCTGTCGCCCCGCAGGTCCGGACGGCGAGCGGAGGCCGCGGGTGCCCCGCCGGGAGCCATGAGCGCGGGCAGCGTCGCCCCGGGCTGGCCTGAGGCGCTGCCGGGCGCGGCCCGGCCCGCGGCGGGGATGAGCGGCAGGGAGAGCCCCGAGGGGCCCGGGGACGGCCCCGAGCTGCAGCTGAAGGTGGATTTCTTCCGCAAGCTCGGCTACTCCTCGGAGGAGATCCGCGTCGTGCTGCAGAAGCTGGGCCTGGGCGCCGACACCAACACGGTGCTGGGGGAGCTGGTGAAGCACGGCCCGGCCGAGCGGGACGGCCCCGAGGCCGCGCCCGAGCCCGGCGAGGCCCCGCTGGTCCCCCGGGGGGGCACCGGCACCAAGTCCCCCGCGCCCGGCCCCGAGGAGACCGAGAGCGACAACCTGAAGCCCATCGTCATCGATGGCAGCAACGTGGCCATGAGGTGCGTGCGGGGCTGGGTTTGTGTGACCTCCGGAGCTGAGCTGTGCCAGGCGCACGGGAGGGGAAAACGCCGGGTTGCTCGCTCAAAGCAGGCACGGCTGGGTGCCCGGGAGGGGGCTGGTCATACTTTCCAAGGTGCCTCGCTAACACGCACGGCTCTCACGCGGACGAGCATCATGTTTGCCAGTGCGGGCTGGTCCTGGCACGGCTCTGCTCGCCCAGAGCCAGCGGTCACGGGGCAGTGACGAGGGCAGCCGAGCTTCCTGCGAAACACACGTTTCCTCTTGTGCTCCAGCGCTGAGGGGATAACTGAAGAGACATTGTCCTCTTAATCAGTGGCTTTGTGTAAGTTTCCGTGTCGGGAAGTTGCTCAATAAATAATTATAGGGTTAATTAAAGAAGACTTTGTAATACAGAGCTGTCTCCTGCATTGGAGCCCAATCTCCAAATTGTGACTCTTGTAGTTTGGTGAATTTCTGTACACCGTAGAGAATGAAGTGTTGAAGGTGTCACCAAAGCAGGGCTGTGGCTCATTCTCAGCATCTTGGATGTCCTGGTGCTGCTGGAACAGGTCCTGTCGAGCACTGTGACCAGAACACCCAGAATCTCAGGGCTGGATATTTATTGGTGTGATGTTCCAACTTTCACTCTGGGTTTTGCTCCCACGGTGGTGAGCATTGCCTGCCCCCACCCCAAGCCTGGCAGCGTGTGCTCCCCACCTATGCTTGGGATGGTCCTGGACTCTCTTTAATTTCATGCAACAGGTTCAGAATTGGGCTCTGAAAGCTCTTTCTGTTGCAGAAGCCACCTCCCTTGCTGTGTATGTTTGTGTGCAGGTTTTATAAAAAATAATCCTGGGTGCAGGCAGAGCCTCTCCGTGTGTTGTGGTAGGTTTGTCTGAGGTGAAAGTGCTGCATGGAGGTTGGTTTGCAGGTGTGGTTTTTCTCCAAGCCCTGGTTGACAGTTCCGAGAACAGGACTGAGAAAAGATGGGGCACAGTTGGCTGTGCAACTGGGACAGAGCTCAGGGCAAACAAGGAAATGGGGATGGCAGTGGAGTGTGAAAGCCATGCCCAGGGTCCCTGCAGGAGGGCCTGTTCCTGTTCCAGCCCTCTCCACAATTTTTCAGGCACTATGGAAAATGGCCCATTGTGAGCTTGGGCTGATAAGTGACTCTAGCAGCGCAGTTTACCTTGGATAAGTGCTGGAGCATTAACAGCAGGATTGGGTGTGTTTGTTAATAATGAGCCTCTTACCCGTCAAAGTTATCCCAAAATGCAGAGGGGAACTCACAGCAACTGTGAGTCAGGGCAGGCCAGAGCCCAGGGTCTCACATGAGAGAAGCAGTGTGGCTTTTTTTAAGCAGTTTGCTAGAAGGGGAATTCCATTCTGAAACTTCCTGTATTGATGGTGTGATGTTCCCTGCTGATTCATTTGCAGTGTGTACCGCGGCCTCCCTCAACAGCTCTTGACAAACTTATGCAAATCACAGTGGAAATTAGTTTTTACTTCCTTCTAAGGGAATTTTTCTTTGGCTGCTGCCAAATCAGATCAGCCCAATTAGCTGCCTTCTGGAGGTTTGAGGTTGGTAGCAGGGACTCAAAAAAAACACAGGGACTTGAAACCCAAACGAAAATGTACAACCCACCAAAAAACTCTGTTTTTTCACGTATCCCTTTAAAAGATTACATGCCTGGATATTTATAGCTATACTCATGTGATGTTAGAGAAAATTTTTAGAGCACCTTCTGATGTTGACTGTGAGCCCTCTGTAATTTGGGATTCTTTTGGAGATATGTTAGGCATCTTTTTCGATGTTAGTTGTGTTGCCAAGAGTTTCAGTTTTTAGAATAAGTATCTTTGTACAGCTCTTCAACCTTCTTTGTAGTTTCAGAGAAAGGGAGAGGCCAGGAGGGGAAGTGAAGTTCCTCTGTGGTGGTGCCTCTGCGGGAATGGCGCTGGGGAGGAGCCACTGGGCTGCAAAAGGCTGGTGGAAGCTGAAATGTCATTCACGTGTAGATGGGAAGAGTAAGACTTGGGAGAGGTAGTGACTAGGTGGAGAAAATTCCTGAATTCTAAGAGCAGCTGCCTTCAGCGTAGTGCATGTTCCTGGAATTCCCTCAGGGATCCCCAGAGCCACAAACTGGGCTGGAATACAGAGATGTTGAAGGTTTGCCAGAACCATTATCAGCATAAGAGCTGATTGCACTGTAATACTACTGCTTGTAAAATAGGAGAGGTAGTTTCCTCTTAGAAGTTCTGGAAACTTATTGATATGACCTAGTGAATAATTAAAAAGCACTTTTGCATCGGTACGTGGCTTCTGACATGGTTGTCAAACTTTGTTCTTCAACTACCACGAGCTGTTCGTTCATCCAGCACTGAACACAGGAAATGTTTCCCTTTTGTGCAAATAGTGCATTTGTTGCTGAGTTTTGGAGCCAGAATGTAATGAAGAAGCATAAAGAGTGCATAAAACATCTTGTTTCCCTGAAGTGATCAGAACAACTTTGCAAGCAAACTGCCAGTGAGGGACCAGTGCACCCTGGCAGGGACAGCCACCGGCATTAGCTGGCAGTGTAGAACTAAGAGGGTTTGAGATCACATTGTGCTCAGGGCTAAAAATAAGCATTGGAAGTCCAGGGTTGAAACAGAGGCTGTTTCAGAGCAGCTGCAGCAGTTCCAGCTGCTCCTTCCCAGTGAGGATTTGGGTGTTTACTGGTATCCTGACGTGCTGAAAGGAATAGTAAAGTTGGGCAGGTCTGGGTGAGGGTGTTCCAGGAGGCAAGCACCGAATGCTGCCTGTGCTCCTCAACACTTCACTGAAGCTTGTCCAGCTTGCTGGCTTCCTTTGCTTGGTGCCTTGCCTGACTGGTCTGTACTGAATAATGAAGTAATGAAATCCTTACTTTTCTCCTTCACTGCAGCCATGGCAATAAAGAAGTGTTCTCCTGCCGAGGTATCCTTCTGGCTGTCCAGTGGTTCTGGGACAGGGGACACAAGGATATTACAGTCTTTGTGCCGTCATGGAGGAAGGAGCAACCCCGACCAGATGTACTCATAACAGGTGTGGAAATATGAAAACCAAAAGTAGCTTTTCAGGCTGACTCTGTCACTTAATGAGCTTGCAGAGTTCTGCCTAAGTCAGTAATTAACTTCAGAATGGAAGGTCTGAGTAGTAGGAGGTCCAGTGAGCTGAGCTGACCAGGGAGAATTAGTCATTAACTTCTCCCCTAAGCAAGCTTTTGCCTGAATCAGCTGCAGTAATTCTGAGAACCAGAAATGGAATACTGCTCTGCTTCTTAACTCTTTCTCATTTCTTGATTTATTTTTTTCCCCCTCTTTGAGGGATATACGTTGTGCTGTATTTGACTGAAGCATATTTAGTCAGAATTACTCAAATTGAGGGGAATTTTCTCTAAACTTGCAAACATCTGAGATTTCCGAGTGACTCGGAACAGAGATGATTGGGATTGAGTCCAGTCTGGCTTGTGGACAGATGGAATGACTTCACATGCATTTTGTTGCTCACGTACAATGTTACTGTGTGCGTGTGAAGGCCTTTGGGCTGTGCGGGTGTGCTCACAGCTGTGTGTGTTCCAGACCAGTACATCCTCCGTGACCTGGAGAAGAAGAAGATCCTGGTGTTCACGCCGTCCCGGCGGGTCGGGGGCAAGCGCGTGGTGTGCTACGACGACCGGTTCATCGTCAAGTTGGCCCACGAGTCCGACGGCATCGTCGTGTCCAATGACACCTACCGGGACCTGCAGAACGAGCGGCCCGAGTGGAAGAAATTCATCGAGGAGCGGCTGCTGATGTATTCCTTCGTCAATGACAAGTACGGCCCCATCTTCCTGGGCTCTGGAAAGAGATCTCTCTGAGCATGCTGGCTTGTTCTAGTGGAGCAACAGCAAGCGATGCATGGAAAGAGCAAAGTGCTGGTACAGAATTAAAGAAAGCTGGAGCAATACAAAGGCAAAAGGAGTTGGAGGCAGCTCAGTAGCTGCTCATGGTGTGGAGCCAGGAGCTCTGTTGTAGTGAAGCTCCCGGGAGAGCTCCGGGGCTTGATTTCCTCACAAGACAATTGTTAGCAGGCCCAGCAGCAGGTACTAATTCTGGTCAGCAGCTGAGCACTAACCCTCTTCTGTGCCTGAAGGGAAGCATTTTGAGCTGATGTGGACTGGGTGACAGGAGGGTTATATCTGCAGGAAACAGGAGAGCTTTGTAGGGCTCAGATAGCTTTTAATCTTTGGTGACTTTGAGAAGAAATGAAACCCTGACCCAGGAAAGTGAACTGCTCCTGACTGAAATTTATTTTTCTTTAGGTTTATGCCTCCGGATGATCCCTTAGGGCGTCATGGCCCCAGCCTGGACAACTTCCTCAGGAAGAAACCTGTGGTGCCAGAACACAAGAAACAGCAGTGCCCTTATGGTAAGATGCCTCCTACATGTGAAGGGCAAGGTGTCTGTGCAAGTGTCATTCATAATTTAGTCAAATCCAGCTGCTCATTCCATGCTCTGCCTTTCCTCACAGGGAAGAAATGCACTTATGGAATTAAGTGTAAGTTCTACCACCCTGAAAGGATCAACCAGCCCCAGCGCTCGTTAGCTGATGAGCTCCGTGCCAACGCAAGGCTGTCTCCAACCAGAAGCACCAGTGCCAAGGAGGAGAAAAAGGGCAAAAGAGGCTCCCAGGCAGAGCTCTTGTGCTCGGTGCCCACGGAGAGTGACAAAAGCTCTTTGCAGAAGGTCTCTGCAGAGAGGAAGAGCTTGGCCCACAAAGCCAAGCCCAGCGATGTTCCCCTCCAGGCCAAAGGCTGTGTGTCGGGCAGTGTCCCCCCGAACAGTGGGAGCCACAGGTCCTCTGACAGGTACCAACAGCCTCACATGGACTCTCTGTCTTACATCTCTCAGGAGCGTCTTGACTCAGGCATCGGTTCTCTGGAGAACCAGCTGTCTGACATGTGGCCTCACAGATGTACCAGTCACTGTGATCACTCCCATGCTGAGCAGGTGCCTGTCTGCACCTGTGGCAGGCAGAGAGCTGCCTACCCACATTCTCCCAGCTTAGAGCAGAACGGTCTGGTCTCCTACAAGCACAGCTCCCATAAATCCTCCTCCTCTGGTGCTAGCTTCCTGCAGTACAGCCCTGAGGTCTCTCACTCGGGAGCCCCCCACTCTTTCTCAGGCTATGGAGTACCTGTGCACCCGAGCAGTGCGGGGCAGTTCAGCCTGCCCGGTGAGTTCAGTGCCCCCCCGCCCCCCTCGCGGGACTTCTGGTCAGAGCCGTACCCGCTGCCTCAGGTGAGATCCCCCGGGGCCCACGACCCCCGGGCGCTGCAGAGGGGCCTGGGCCCGGCCTACGGGGACTCGGGGCCGTGGGCTGGCTCGGAGCAGTTCGCAGAGGAGCGGGCCAGCGTGCACGTCAAGCTGTGCGGCATCTTCCACCCCCACCTGGTGGATGCAGTGATGAGCCGCTTCCCGCGCCTGCTGGACCCCCAGCGCCTGGCTGCCGAGATCCTCACCTACAAGGCTCAGAACCCGGGCATGTGAGGCGGTGCTGAGGGCAGCAGGGCACGGGGAGAGCTTGAGGGGGGCTGTGTTTCCCTCTGCAGCTGCCACAGATGCCTTCTGAGTGCTCCTCCGTACTCCTTGGAAGTACCAGGGTCCAATTGGATGCTGGATGGCAGATGGGGGGTGCTCACAGCAACTTCTGCTCTAGCTGTGACCATGTGCCCTTCAGAGAGATGAGAGCACCTGGGGTCCCATCTTCCCTGGGGCTGCTGAGTGGGAGCAGAGGCTGCAGCTCCAGAGCAGGAGTGTTCCTTTGGGGTTCATGAGAATCCAGCACACCCTGAATTACTGCAGCTGTCCAGAGCTAGATGTGTCCTTGCCCCTCCCGTTACCTTCAGTTTTGAGATGGCTTTGTGCACTATGGAACTTAGAGAGAAAACTCGGGGAGGCTCTAAGAGAGAAGGGGATGCTGCCTTTGCAGTGGCCTGTGGCTGGTTTGTGAAGACCCAAATGCATTGTCAAAACTGTTCCTAGCTCCTGACTAACCCTCTTTCCTAAATCCCACCATGTGGATCTGTGACAAATGTTGGGCTATAAATCCAATCTGAAGATGGGTTGAGATGACCTTAATTTGGTCTTACTGGTGCACTTCTCTCATGATGCTTTCCACAACCCTCCCACCTCAGCCTGCCTTCCTGAGGTAAGGTAATTCTTCCACAAGTGCTTAGTGAGCTGCTCAGCTCCTGGAGAGCAGGAGCACAGTCCTTGCTCAGGAGGAGTGGCAGACACTGCTCCAGAGCTGCATGTGCTAACAACTGCAGTGTCAGAGCAGGTGGGTGACCTGAGCACCCTGTGGGTGCTGCTCTGGGACAGTCACCTGGCCCAGGCTGGCTCTGTACAGCCCTGATGAGGATTTATGATGTGCCTTTTGCCTTCAGACAGCAATAGAACAGCTGTAGTCACAGCTGGACTGCTGCCAGGGCCCTTCCTGAGGAGACTTTAATATTTCTCTCTAAAGCTGTTGCTTCCTCTTCTTCCTCACCAATGTTCCCCCATCCCCCTTGGCTGTGCCCAGCTTGAGCAGCATCCAGAATTGTAGAATAAGAGTTATTTGGCAAGACTGTTCCTGTTTCATTTCCTCTTACTCTGTAAGATGTTTTCTACTGTAGATACTGTAAGAGATTTTAAATATGCAAAACCAGTTGCTGTAGTAATTGGTTCTGGTCCTGGAATTTTGCTGTGCTTGGGATGCAGAGATGTTCCTGGCACTTGCAGGCCAGAAGCAGTTGATTTGTTGATACACATTGTATCTGTGTGTGTTGTTGTTTTCTAAATACAATACGCCCTTCTGTGGTTAAACCAAGGTCGTTGAGTGGCAAATTAGGAAGTGGAGAGTGGAATGCAGCTGGTCCTGGAACCCTCCTGGGAACAGTGTTGTCTATTCCTGCTCTTCCCTCTTATGTCCGAGGAGTGACCTGCCCAGACTGGCACCATGTGCCACGAGACCACAGGGACACAGAAACCTGTATACCTGGTTAATAATGATACATTACAAATTAGTAATGTTTCATGTTAGTAAGCAAAATGCTTCTTAATTTTAAGTAACCTGATACTTTGCATATTTGTAAATTACAGGAAAAATGGTTTTTAATGTTATTGTCCAGCACTTTGCTGCTTGCAGTTTTAATCAGTGCTGTTCCTGCCTCAGCCGTGTGTTACTCGGTGAGGTGGGTTTGCATTTCTGGTGGAATGCTGGTATCTGCTGCTTCTCTTGCAATCAGAAGATTAACATTTTGTACTCCCCAGCTGACACTTGCTGAATTTTCTGTATCACTATGCAGTATAGTCATGTACTGAGTGGCCATGTGACAGCCATGGCAAAGGAAGAACTGTGTTACATAAATAAAACATGCTGAGTTGACATAGTTGGTCTCTGGTGGCTTTTTGGAGGAACATTCAACATTTTGGCTGGCATTCCATGAAAAGTCAGAAACCATCCTTCCTCCCCTGGGTTCCTCTGACAGGCTTCGCTGAGGGCTTGTTATTGACAGGCTGTTAATTGATACAGTGAGACCAAAACATCCAGCTGCTGTGGCAGATAAGAGCATGTGCAGTGTTTGCTGTTTATTTGGCAGCACTGGGGTTTCTCAGTGCCTGGGGCAGGCACTGGCAGGGGAAGGTGGAACGAGAGAAGTTGTGGGTGTCTCGGGTGCTAAAGCACAGAACACTGATGGGAATTTTGAAATCAGCACGAGCTGTGTTCAGTTTTAAGGGGCAATTCCCTAGTATGGTCTGGAAACAACTGCATATTTTATTCAGTTATGGCACACCCATATCAGCTGTTGAGTGTGGAATATGCGAAGTGTCCAGACTCTGGACAGGCTCTGAAGGTTTGTTATGGACTGGAAGTGCAGCAGGAATATCAGTGCTCACATTGCTGTGTAGGGATCTTCCCCTCCCACCTGCTCCAGTGCAGCACAGCACATTCTTATCTCACCAGTTAAATAACTTTATGGTCTGTATTCAAACTTGGGCTCTGCTTTTACCACAGGACAATGACTCTGTAGTTAATCAGAAACGAGGAAGGCAAGTGCTCCCAGAGACAGCTGCGTTTCAAAACAAACCTGGAACTTCAGAGTCTGAAAGGACTTTTATTGGCTGTGGCCGAGGAACTCTCTGGGGCTGTCACTGCAGTGACAGAGCTCACGTGGCTCTGTGCATGTGTGGGGTGATGGAGTGGTGTGTTACAGATCTGAGCACACCTTTAACCAGGTGTGGAGTCTGCTGCTGTCCTTGGTGGGGTCTGTAGCTGAAAAATGCTGCAGGGTGTTAAGGCTGCTTTTCCTGTAAAAGACCTTTAATAGGTAATTCTAGTTTTGCAGGATGTGCAGAGGCAGGAGGATGTTTATTTTTGCTTCCCTCGAAGCTGGTCTGACACAATTCAAGGAATCAGTGCAGAGGTTCATAACTGGAGCAGTTTGGGAGGGTCAGGCCCTAGCACAGATCTGGTCAAAGCTATTCCCACAAGCTGCTGCATTTGCTGCCGGGGCAACTGGCCCACCCAGCTGCCATCCCACTGCTGGCCTTGGAATTCTCTCCTTCCCTCACACAAGGTTCTGTGGGAGCAAAGCTGCTCCCAGAGCATCCCTTGTATTCTGGGTAAGCATTGCCTCCCCAGGGGCTGCTCACCAGCAGCTTGGGAAATGGGAATGCTAATTGGAACTGCTGCTGCTGCTGCTGCACATTTTCCCCACTTGCACAGTCTGCAGAGTTGTTGCAGTTGCCCCCCTGCACACACAGGCAGCCTCGCTGGGCTGTCAGTGCAGGATTTGGGGGTGTGTGAAAAAAAAACAACATCACAGGGTGCATCCTGTGCTCAGGACTCCCTGAGTGGGGAGAGGCTGCCATGACTGCTGAGCTTTTGCTTTGTGTCCTGGGCCAGCCAAAATGGGTCAGAGAGGCTTGTCAGCTCACGGGGCTGCTGGGGAGAAGGAGGTCACACATGGGCCTACTGAAGGTTTCCTGTGCTCAGGGGGTTCCCAGCCCTCATCCTGCGTGCTGTTGAGCTCGGGGGAAGGCCAGCTCCTCTGAGCAGCCCAGCCCCCTCCCTGGGGCTCAGTCGCCTCTCCCTGGCACCATGGCCCTGTGCTGAACTTCCATCCGAACCCAGCTGGTTCCTCCCAGCAGGGGATTTCTAGGATGTGGCTATCTCAGTTCTATCTTTTTAAGGATTCCAGAGGCAGGAGTCTGACCCAGGTTCCTGTGCAGGCCATGGGACAGGGGCTGGTGTGTAACGAGAGCACACATGTGGGAGCCCTCATGGGGGGTTTGGTGGTGTCACCCACCTGGGGCTCCCGTACACGGGAGCAGGTTCAGCATCAACCCGCTGTGTTTCCGCAATGCTGAGGCTGCTGCTCTTCCACCAGAGAGGAAGAGGTGTCTCAAACATAGCAGCAACTCTGCACTCTGTACCCCAAACCTCTTTTGCAACACAGCCTTGCTGTAAGACAGAACTGCAGGAAGCGAGTAACTGCAAAATAAATGTTGCACCCAAGAGAACAGAAAGGTGCTGGGGAGGAGCTGGGTGCTGTCCTAGGGTGGTGGGAGGGGAGGCTGGTGCTGGAATGGGTTGATGATGGCAGCGCTACATGTGTGGTGCTGTCAGTACTCGCCCTCCAACCACGTGTTTTTTCAGTCCTGTCATCTGCTTTGCTCAGGGATTAGGCCCTGAGGATTATATGCCTTGTACCCCCACGCTCCCCAAGGCCAGGGGCTGCCCCTGGGAGCCAAAGCCCTGCTGGCAGAGCAGCTGCCAGCTCAGCCCTTCTGAGGAAGCCACGGGCTGGGAGCAGGGAACAATATTGCACAAATGTGTTGGAGTAAACACAGCCTCGGGTTGAGCAATAGGTCAGGAGGATTTGCATGGTGTGGTGGCCTGGGAAAGGTTTCTGTGGCCTGGGAAATGTTCTGAGGCCTGTGAGGCGGCTCTTCCCTCTCTTGGGGCAGGGTGGTAAGGGGCAGGGAGAGCTGGTGGCTGCAGCTGATGCTGCTTGATGTCACCCTCTACCTCCTGGGCCCTATCCCTGTCCCTGTGGGGCTGGCCAGGGATTTCCAGCCCGAGGATTGCCACAGGAGAAGTGAACAGTGGCTGCAGCGGGGACGGGACCTCATCGCGATGCTGCAGAGCTGCTGTGGGCCGTGGCCAGTGCTCCCACTGTCTCGTTGTGTGGATGAGAGGGGTGTTTGAGGCTGCAGTGGTGTCCCCAGAGCAGTTCATTTGCAGGGCCTGGTTTATTTTGGTATTTCTGAGCAGCGTGGGGCTGTCCCCCCTCAGCCGCGCAGGCCGGGAGGGTGTGGGTGAGTCAGGCTGCTGCTATTCCTGTTGCAGCAGTTCCCCGCCCGTGGGAGCTGCTCGGACACGTCGGAGGACAGATCCCTGCCGATCCCTGCCTGCTGCAGGGAGAGCTCCTGGGGAGCCTGTCCCCAGCCCTTGGCACAGGTGAGTGCTGGTCCCTGCTCTGCTGCAGGGAGAGCTCACCCTGTCCCCCCTCCCCAAAGAGCTGGGACCCAGGCTGCAGCTCTGCCAGGGAAAGACCAGGTGGACACAACTGATGGGAAGCAGCCATCTGTATTGAACAGGGGCAGCCCTGGGGACCCCGGGCTGGGGGGCAGGAACAGCCCCTCTGTGCTAGGCCTGGGCACGGGGAGGCCCCTCGGCCCTGCTCCGAACAGTGCCAGTGCTCCCAGGGCTCATCATCTGGGGGATGAGGGGCCCTCGCCCCCCCAGGGGAGCTGCTTCCCCCCGACCGCTGTCCAAAGAGCTGGCCCAGCGTTGTAACACATGCAGAGCTGCTGACACAGGCCGGGTCTGGCCAACGAGGAAGTCAGTGGGTGAGTTTTGCAATCCATCGCCCCAGTGGCTCCAGCTTGTGCAAGGTGTCTGGGGCCACTGGTGAGCAGACTCCTTGTTCCTGGAGCCTCCCAACAAGTTGCAGTAGATCAGGAGGATGCTCTTCGGTGGGCTCCACCAGAGCCAACCCCACCAGGGCACAGTCAGCCCTTGGGAGGGCCCTGGGCAGGGAGGTGGCTGTGACTTCTCCTGGGCCCAGGGCCAGCAGCTCACCCTGACCAGGCTGCTCCCAAGGAATGGCTGCAGTTCTGCTGGATGGGGCCAGGCGTGGCTGGCACCGACAGATGAGGCACATACAGGGACGCAGCTGGGACTCCACCATTCTGGCCTGTCCTGAGCGGCCTGGGCAGGGAGGGACATGTGGCTCCTTCCTCGCTGCTGCCCTGCTCACACCTTCACTTACGTTTTCTGCCATCAGGCTGGATGGTGCCGCGTGGTGGCCACAGGGGCTCTGCCCACTGGTGTCCTGGGACAGAGTAGAGGGGGGAGAGGGGATGTGATAGCCAGAGCTCTGCCGAGTGTGGGAGTACCCAGTCAGGCTCCTGGTGGGATGTCGTTCAGACAATTGGAAGCTTTTCCTGGCTCACTCCTCCCACATACCTCCCAGGGCACCCCAGTGCCACCCAGTGCCCAGGTGGGGAACTAGTGGGCTCCCCATGCTCCCCACATTGCCCCATTCCCAGCTCTGGTGGCAGGTCCCCCCTCCCCGTGCCCCCTCCAGCCCCCAGCTGCTACCTTCTGGGCTCTCTCCCTCGCTCCCACTGGCAGTTGGATCCTCCACTTCCCCCAGCAGCTCGGGGCTGTCGCTGCTGTTCCATTGCCACGGCACCTCCTGCACCTGGGACAGGGTGTGACGGTCTGGGGGACCAGGGGGGACTGGGGGGGCTGGGACCCCGTGGGGCACTCACCCGCTGGCGAAGGCTCTGTTGTTCCCGCAGCACCTCCAGGAAGCGGCTGCTCCACAGCAGCTTCTCTGCCCCCAGCTCCGTGCAGAGGAAGCGGACGTCGGCCTCCAGCCCCTGCAGCCTCTCCAGCATGGCCTCACTGGCATCACTGTGCTCCTGCCACTGCACCACTGCCCGGCCCCACAGCTCAGCTGCCGCCAGCACCCCCTGACCACTGCCAGCCTCAGCCTCTGCCCCAGGGACAGCCCCAGGCTGGGGACTTACCTGGCTGCCCAGGCTCCAGCAGAGAATCGGAGTCTCCG
Source organism: Empidonax traillii (assembly GCF_003031625.1). NCBI lineage: Eukaryota > Metazoa > Chordata > Aves > Passeriformes > Tyrannidae > Empidonax > Empidonax traillii. The sequence goes on along the minus strand of NW_020955385.1, from coordinate 482,976 downwards.
TTCTCCTCCTCCCCCTCCTCCTCCTCCTCACTCCCCTCCAGTCTCAGCTGCAGAGATGTTCCGAGCTGGAAGTCAACACAGACAGTGGGGACTGACACATCCATGGGCAGCCAAGCCTGGATGGCCTCTGGCACTGACCCTGGCAGGGGAACTCCCCTGGTACCACCCAATGAACTGTGTCACTGGGCTCGGCCATGTCCCAAGAGTTGGCAAATGCCACAGTCCCTGTGGTGTGGGGACACATTGGGTGACTTTTACCTCCTCTGTGGCCCGGAAGGCGCTGTCCCAGCAGCTCTTGTAGCAGATCAGCAGCACCTGGGGAAGAAGATGGCTCACATCTGCTCTGGGGAGCGCAGAGCCTGGAGTGATGTCCCCATGTCCCCAGGGCTGTTGGTGGGCAGAACCTACAGTGCCTTGAGCCAAGAGCCAGCCCCCAGAGGACAAGGGCCCCAATCCTGCAGCTGCACCACCGGCTGGCGTGGTGACACCCCCAGCTGCCCCATGTGCACCAAACCACAGTCCCCAGCACCACTCCTACAGAGGTTGCACCCCAGCAGGCCCCGACCCCCCAAACGCGCCACTTCTGGAGATGATTCGGGTGCGTGGGGGTCCCTGGGGAAGGTACCGACCCACATGAGCCTCCAGAGCCACCACAGCCCCCGCAGCACCGTCCCGCAGAGCCACAGGAGCCACCAGCACCCAGCGCGCAGGAGCCGCTCCCACCACGGCCCCGGGGGTCTGCGCTGCCGGCCCATGGGACCCTGAGGGGCAGGGGACAGAGGGGAGGGCCCCGCAGGCCCGGAGCCCACGCCGCGCTCTGTGCACTGAAGGGTTGCGTGGCAGCCGCGGTGCCCCCACACGCCGGTGTCTGCCCCGGCTCGCCACCTGCCAGGACAACGAGAGGAGCCTGAGCTTTGTGGGGCCAGACCCCTCAGGCAGGACACGCGCTCGGCAGGGGCCCCCTCCCCTCTGCCCCCTTACCCAGCCATGCACCTGCGGCCCCTCCTGTCCTGCCCAGGCACAAACCCCGGCAGCCGCTCGGCCCAAATGAACTCCTGCCTAATCCTCTTGGTGACGAGGCTGCGCAGGGATTAGCATTTCCCTGCTCCACCTTTGGGGGCCATAAGGACAGTGGCTGCTCTGCAACCCTTGTTTTTTCTGCTCAGGATCCACCTTTCACAAGCAAAGGACTTCTAACCTCTACTTTTGCCTTTCATGAGCATTTGGGTGAAGCCTGTGCAGCTCCAACTCCTGTGCCCAGGCTTGGCCATCCTGGGGGTCTTTAGTCACTCGGGCTCTTTAGGAAGGAAAACTTCAGGAAAGAAATCTTCAGAAATCAAATGGAAATACTAGGCACAACTGCCAGAGTCAGCAGGCAGCTGCTGAGCAGCAGGACCTGGCAGGGAACAGCTGTGCCTTTAACTGAACCAAGCGTTTGCCATTTTGCTTTCTAATCAATGTGCTCCCCCCAGGCTGCTGCCATCAGACAGGGGCCTCGGCAGAACAGGCTGTCCCCTCCTTCGGTGACAAACACAGCCTGGGGCAGGAATGGCTGCGTTTCCCCCTTGTCCCTGCAGCACCCCGATGTGTCACAGGGAATGTGGAGCTAACTAACCCTGCCACACAACCCGCTGGCACACAGGGCTCTGAGCTACACCAGCCTTTTGCTGCTTCTCCAAAATGTTCTGTCCAAAAAATCTGTCAGCTTTCCTCAAGGTCAGAGGTGCAGCAGAGATTTCAGCCATCCCTGCTCACAGCAGCAATGGGAGGACTGTTTTTCTACCAAGGGCAGGGAATCAAAACCATCAGCTGAGAGTTCTCTTTTCCAAAACTGTGGAGCAGCGAGGCCTCTTTCCTAGATCTTCTGCCCCCCTGTATTTAACCTCTGCAATTCAAAACACACAGAAATAGGCCGGCTTTGCAGCTTGGCCTTTAAGCTGCTCCACCCCAACCCCTCCACCCCCCGCCCTGGAGAAGCAGCTGCAAGCTCCAAGCAGAGAGCCAGGTCCCCGTGGGATAAACCAGTCCCTGAGCAGAGACACACTCCCTGTGGGATAAGCCCCTTCTGAGCAGACACGCTCCCTGTGGGATAAGCCAGCTCCCTCCAGGAACAAACATGGAGCCGTCTTGATCCTGGACCAGACCCAGCTTGAAGGAGAACTCTGCTCCTGTGCCTCCACCTTCACTCAGGTCCTGCTCTGCATGGACTGGGGTGCCTGGAGGGAGCTGAGAATGACCCCAGGGGATCAGAGGTGCAGCAGAACGGATAAACCACTGGCTGTTCCAAGGGCCACCCACGCTCTGAGGGCTCAGTGACACCCCTGTCCTATGGCCCCTTTCCCAAGGCTCTCTCTATCAGCAGGGGTTACACAAACACATACCAGCACCAGTTCCAATGTCAACTCCCCTCCCTGAGCAAAGCAAAGCTCAGTTCAAGAGCAGCACCAAGGTCCTGACCTGGGAGCTGTGTGCAGCATCTGGCCCTCACCCCTCTGTGCTGCTCCAGGGACAACCCCACCAGCTCATCCCTGACCCACGGGCAATCAGCCAGCAGCAACAGAACCCACAGACATCCCCGTACTGCCTTGCACAGCTGGAGATTGGAGCCTGGCACTCCCTGCAGCACTCAGTCACAGCCACCCCAGGAGAGAAGGCACCAAGGGAACCTCCCACGGGACAAGGAACTGCTCCTGTGCCAAAGGGGAAGAACTCCAGCAAAGTCCTCATAAAGCAGGTGGACAGTAAAAAGCACCAGGAGTCAAAGTTTGGACTGCACAAACCACGGGAAGAGACAAACACGGAACTTTTATTGTTTATGTACAAATGACAGAAGTTTGTATTAAAAAGAGAATCCACCCAAAGTCAGTGACAGCAAAGAGCAAATTGGCTCTGAGCTCTGACCCTTCCTGCACCAAAGCACTGTGGAATCTTGGGAGATGGTGTTTAAAATGAAAGAGAAAAGGGTTAAACCACCTTCTCTGCTTGACTACTAATCAAACAAGCTGCTCCACAAAATGAAGAACCTTCCACTACACAGATTAAACAAAGAAACCCAAAGTCAACTTTTAACTATACACTTTGGCTTTAAAAAAACCACAATAAAACCAACAAAAATCCAAAACCAAACCTAAACCTACAAAGTTAAGTATCAGCAACAAAAGTAATCTAAGTCTCACAACATGGATGGACACACTGAATTCTACCCCAGTTCCAGTGGCAAAGGAAATGCCTCTCTGTGGGTCTGCAGGTGGCAGGGGGGCAGCAGCATCAGCCATTTCAGCAAGATCCTGACCAAGGTGGAAGCACAGAACAGTCAGGAATTCAGGACTACTACTACTACCTACACCACCTTAGTCTTCCAGCAACTCAGGTGATTTAAAAATGATGCAAAGTACATGGTCCAGCATTTCCTCCCCCCATCCAAGTCCCTTAGAGTGAGTCACTCCAGCTGCAGTTGCAATCCTGCTTCAGGGCTTCTCAGTGGGGAGTCACAGACCAAAATCCTAGGAGCATCAGCACTCATGGCTCTAGTAGTCCTGCAGAGAAAGGACAGCACAGGCATGTTAACACCTTCCCACCTCTGATTCTGCTCACGGAGCTGGGGGATCTCAGTCCTCTCCCATCTCACACAACATTAGTTGCAGGCAAACCAGATTTTTTTCTTGTGGCTAAACACTGAAAAGGATGGAGCCTTCCAACCCTGAGCATCAACTCAAACCAGATGATTTTGATGCTCCAGATAATGACAAAGTAAGAGGATGCAAACCAGCTTTTTCCAGAAGTGCACAGGAGCTACCTGTGACCCCGTCTCAGAACAGCCCTCCTGGGCTCAGGTGCTGTCACAGCCACAGGACAATGCTGATCTCACACTGACACTCCTCAACCACGAAAACAAGAACTTAAATGAGAGCACAGGGAGGGTTTTTTTAAGCTTAGGAGTCAGCCAGCCCCTTGGGTGCAGAGGTGAGCAATGAAAACACGGACAGAGCACAGATACTTACGGCTCTTGGCTTTTTGTTTAACTTGAGATCAATCCTGTGGTTGGAGAGACAAGAGAAATGTCCATGTCAATGCCTGACCCGACACCAGAGCTACTGCACAGGGCACAGCTACGACAGAGACTACGGTTAATCCATCCATTCCCAACTGGCTGAGCCAGGGTGCTGTCCCAGGATTACTGGGAATGAGAGCAGCAGGAGAGTGGAGCCGTTATTATTTGCCAAAAAGCAGATTCCATCCACTCCCAGACAGAGTTAATCAAGGGGCACAATCAATCACAGGGCAGTTAGGCAGGTGAACAGGAGGAACTACGCATGCTCTATGTTAATTTAATCTGTCAGGGGTTTAACTATGCCTCAGGTAACTATCCAGACATAGTGTGAGGGTTATTTACTTGGATAGTGAGAGGAGTTAGGATGACAGGGATTATATGAGCCACAGGTGCTGAGCTTAGTACATTTCTCCAGAAGGAAATATCGAAGTCTATACTAATCTCCTTAAGCAGCAAAGCCAGAAGAATCAGATTTTAAACTAAGTTTTAAAGTTAAAAAGTTTTATCTATTTAAATATGAAACAGAAAGGTAAAGAAGAGTGAAGTTAATGTAATTTTTGCTGAAGTTATTAAATAAAATGTTACCTCCATCACGCTTTTCTGTTTTTAAAAAAAACTTCCCAGCCTAACCTAATATACATACCTACAATTAAACAGATAAACTAGGGGTTAGCGAGGTCTCAAAAGGCACATTGGTGTCTACACACTAACAACACAGCACAAGAACTAATTCAAGTCAAACTTACTCAAAGTCATAATCAAACATGCCAGACGGGCTGAGGGGCAGCATTTGAAAGGAAGAAAGCAATAGAAATTAATATACTAATGAATTAAATCAATTAGTTGATTAGCCACCCTAGCGAGATTGCTAAAAAATAAAATAAATAATACAGCCAGAGTTCAAACAACGCCATCACGTTCTTCAGGTATCTTAACCAGGATTGGGCACAAAAAGCACTCGGGAATGGCAATCCAGGGTCCCCCTCCCCACCAGATTTCTGGGAACACGAGGTTTGCACAGAGGTGGGGTTGGTTTACAGAGGGGATTTTTGTGAGCTGAGAGGGGCAGCTGCCAGACCCTGAGACTGCAGAGCTCAGGGGGGAGAGAGGAACCCCTGGAAACCCAAAGAGGGGGGATCGGGGAGCAGGGGTGGGCTGAGCTTGCCAGGGCAAGGCAAGGGTGGTTCAGGCAGAGGCGACAGAACTCGGTGCCCAGCTCAGCACTGGGCTGTTCCTCCCCACACCCCCCGCCCAGCACTGCCCTCCCAGCTGATGAGAGACCAGAGTTATTTGGCCAGAGCTGATTAGTTTGGTGACAGTCCCACCCCTTCACACAGGTGCCACAGCACAGCCTTCAGACTCAGCTCTGCCCACAGCTGACACTGGCTGGGAAGGGTTGACCCTGGAATCCCATTTCAGCCCTGCTTTGCTAAGACAGAACAGCTCCACATTCCCTCAGATACTTGTTCATGAAAATTGCTAAGCACACAGAAAATCCCCACCCTGGCCTTGCTGTGGTGTGGAGGGAGCAGAGGGTGACAGCACAGGCTCTGTAACCTCCACCCTGTGTGCACCTGAAGCTGTGTCCCGTTCACCCCGTGCTGCCCAGTCTGACCCAGTTCCCCACCAGGAACCCCAGTGAGGCCGTGCTCCCTCCTGTTCCCAGCACCTCCCGGCTCCCCAGGAATGGGGGAGTGGAACCAGCAGTGTGCTGGTGAATGGAAGAGCTTCTGAACAAAGAGAAACACCGACAGTTTGTTTTATTTTTCTTTTTCATGCCAGGACACTCAGGACACAGACCCACAGGTCTGGCTGGAGTGGGGACTGTTAATGCCCTTCACTGGGATGGGGTTGTTGCTGGGTTTAAGCTAAATATACTTGAAAACTGTTTGGTCTTGTCTACCAGAATTTAGGGGATAGTCAGTAACAGCAATCACAATTTTAACAGAGCTTTTATTACAGAAAAATTTAATTACCTTTTTTAATTATCTATCTGGCCCTGTTAAGCATTACAAACAGTCAGTTCCTGCCTCACCGAGCCCCTCGGCACTGCAGGTGTGTCTGACAGGTCCTGGGGACACTGAGCTGCCACAGCTGAGCAGAGCAGGGCTCCTCTGTTCAACAGCCCAACCTGGCAGCAACAGCCACAGCTGCAGAGGGGAGGAATGTGAAGGAACCCAGAGCCACGCAACCTGTGGGGGGGCAGCTTCCCCCAGCTCCTGTCGCTAAAATCCGGGTTTATGGAATGGAACAAAGGGATTTACATCATTTACAGCACCTGCCTGGCACCCCACCATGTTGCTGGCCATGGTTTGTCCAGGGAAGTGCTTGGAAGAGTATTTTATAATTTGTTTGAAATTGCAATTTTCTTAAGCTGTACTTCAGTTTTACAGGTTGTTTCTCTGGACTTGCTCACGGATGTAGTTTCTTGTGTTATTCCTGAACTTCTTCCAAATATCTATAGGCAAAAAAAGAGATTTGAACTTCTTTGGATTCTCAGCTCGTGAGGAACCAAAGGGACATCCAGTACTTTTGGGTGTTTGCCCAATTCAGGCTGCTGTAGGAAGGAAATTCTGACCTAAGAATTAAAGACACACTAATGACTCAACACCTAATGAAGGAGAAAAAGGAGTTAAGCATTTTTCAAGCAGTGTACCTACCTCGTGTCCCCAGCCCCCCTTGTAAACTTTTACCACTTCAAACCACTTCTCTAACTGCATGAGCAAGTCCCTCAAAGAGGAAGCCCATCCCTACTCAGAGCCAACAGCTCAGAGTCAGCACAGGCACTCTGGAGTTTTAAAAGCTCCCTTACTTCTCTTAATCCTTAGGTCTCAGCTCCAGAAATCTTTCCAGGAAGGTGCAGCTCTGCAGTGTCTCCTCTCCATGGATTTCCATGTTTTTCTCTGTTCAGGGCCTGATTTACAGGCCCTGTCACTGCAGGGTCTGAGCCACCAGCCCATCACCCTCATCAAACCTTAGAGGCAGAGCTGGACAGATAAATCCAACCAGAAAGAGTTCTGGGAATCTGTTTCACGTGAATTTCAGGTCAGTTTAATAATAAGCACTCTGAGGTGAAGGTGACACAGCAGCTCCTCTTTGGCAGCACTGAGGCTGGGCTGGGACAGGAGAGCTCGAAGGTCCTGGACTGGAAATCCAGATACTGGGAGCGCCCACAGCACCCACAACATTCCCATTTGCTTTCCCCCCTCCTCCAAGGAAAGCATTGACATTCCTGTCTTACTGAGATCTGCAGAAACCAAGCAGCAAGAACAGAAGGTCAGGACCTGCTGGAAGGAATCACCTTTATCCTCCTGGAGAGAAAGTAGAGCTGGAGAAGCCTCCCAGCACAGCCGTGCCATAGCTGCTGGTTTAACTTCCTCAGCACTTTCCCAGCTCACTAAAAGGGCCCAGGCATCCTGCTGAATGCCACGGAATGCACAGCTACAAACCAGGAAAAGCTCCCCAACAACTGACCCCAGCTGCCTTTTATTCCAAAGGTTACTGTTTCCTTCCAGACCATAAATTCAATCCAGCCCCAGCCACCTTTCAGGTGTCCCAGAGGCTGCTGATCCCACTGACCTGTGTCTGTTTTTGTTCTTCCGCTTTTTGTGGCTGCTGTGGTGGCTCCCGGAGGACGTGGAGGACGCAGCTTTCTGGGGCTTCACCCCCTGCACGGAGCCATCCAGCTCTTCAGCATCCTCCTGGCTGGGCTCATTCTCCTGGTTGTGGAAGTCTGGAGAAGTGTCACTCTCTGTGCCACTGCCTGGCTCCCCTAGAGCGGGACAAACCCAGGTGAGCACCAGGGTGAGCTCCTGGCTGCCCTGGCACAGCCCTGAATGGGAGAAACAACCCCAGAACAGCAGCAGAGACACCTGAGCCCTGCAGCACCGGGAGGTGAATCACACAACCTGGGAAACATCTCCGCAGGACAGACAGGAAGCTGCTCCTCGGCACTGAGGCTCTCTGGAACCACATCCCACTTGGTGCTGATCACAGAAACGTTTTTAAATATCCTGGAGGTGAGGGGTCCCTTTCCACGTCCCTCATGACTGACACACCTACAGTGACGAGGCACTCCAGCTCTTCCAGCCTCTTCCTCCAAAAAGCAAAAACCCACTTCAATTCATTTTCTGCACGACAAACCCCTCTGAGTGTGTAAGGCACTCAGGAAGTTCAGCTCCAGTTGTTCCTCACAGCACCCACTGGAGCAGCCGGGAGCAGCCCAAGAGCAGCATCTACAGGGCCTGGCACAGGAGCACCGAGTCCAGCCCAGATCTGGAGAGCTGAAACAGGGCTGAATGGTGGGGAGAGTGTCATTTCTCTGGGAATTTGGGAAGAATTTCAAAGAAGTGACTTACGCTTTTCAATGAGCTGGTCCTGGACTCCAGCTAAAGCACTGACAGCCTGGAAAACCAAAAGGGATGTCAAGGCAAGCAGGATTCACTTCCCAATGCTCAGATCACAGAGCTCAGCTCACACGGACATGTCTCTCAGAAGTGCCTGTGGCCCCACACGGTACAGAGGGTCTGGAGCAGGGACAGCCAGGGGACAGCAGCAACACCAGAGACAGGGGCCCGGGGTTCTGACTGCCCTCCTACTCTCTGGACACCTGGGAAAAGGGCTCTGGGAGACAATGTGGGGTGGGATGGAGATGCTCAGGTCAGGGAGACAGGGCAGGTGCAGGAGTTCCAATGGAAAAGCGGCTCTGCAGCAGCACAGGGGAGCACGGCAGGACCGGGGCGCCAAGGGACAGGGATGGGGACAGGGATGAAAACAGGAAAGGGGGCAAAGATGGGGCCTGGGACATAAATGGGGACAAGAATGGGGGCAGGGATGGGGATGCGGGCGGTCATGGGGTCAGGAGCATCTGCTCCTCCTGCCGGTGCCCATCCCGGCACTCACCGCTGCCGAGGTGACCGAGGACTTGCTGAACAGCCTCTCGGCCTCCTTGAACTTGCGGTTCCTCCGGTCGTTTTTGCTGTTGGAGTTCCTGAAACAGAGACAGGCGCGATGGCGGGGCCGGGCCGGTGGGGGGGGCCGGGCGGGCGGGCAGAGCCTCTGCCACTCACTTCTGGTTGGTGAGGTACCGATCCCAGCCGCGGATGATGTTCCCGTACATCTGCGTGTCCTCCAGGTAGCTGCCCTCGAAGGCGTAGATCTGCCGCTCCAGGTTTGCCAGCGTCTCCTGCCGGGAACACCGCGGTGCATGGAGCAGGCCCGGCCGCGCCGCCGCGCCCCCCCCCCCGCCCCGGGGCCGCTCCCGGGACCGCACCGAGCCCGTCCCCAGCGCTCACCGCCAGCTCCTGCTTGCGCTTCACCAGCTCGGCGAGCTCCCGGCGGGTGTCCGGGATCTGCGGGGGCCCGCCGGCCTTGGCGTGCAGCGCGGCCATGGCGGCGCGGCCTGCGCGGGGCGGGGCGGGGCGGGCGATACCGGCAGCGGCCGCACGGGGGCGGCGGCGGCACCGGCAGGGCGGGACCCCCAGCCCAGCCCGGCCCAGCCCAGCCCAGCCCAGCCCCGGGAGGGACCCCGAGCGCTCAGCCCAGCCCCGGAGGGACCCCCAGCCCAGCCCCGCCCAGCCCCGGGAGGGACCCCGAGGGCTCAGCATCGCCCCGGCACCACGACACGGGGACACCACCACGGCAGCCTGCGCTGCATTTACAAACTCTTTATTTAAAAACCTCCCGGAGTAGATATAAAGGAGCTCCTCCTGCTCAAAACCCCGTCTGAAACCCCGCGGCAATGCCTGTATTTACACCGTCAATGTTTCCAGCCTGCTGTACAACGAGAAGGGCCGGTGAACAGTCTGTACGCGGCAGGGACGAACAAACAGGTGTGGCCACAAACACCCCGCGAAGTGTGGGAAATACACATTTAACATAAAGCAACGGGGAGGAGACAGCAAAGACTATGCAACCCCCAGCGAGTGGGACTGGTGCTTCACTTCCTAAACACGATTTCTTTACAGGGAGGAGACTGAGCTAAACAAGGGACTTAGGTAAGTTTTTATAAAAAGAGAACTTAAATAGTGCAAACTCTGGTTCAAACATGTCACCGCATCGAAGGAGTTTCCACATGACAAACCCTGCAGTAGGGTGGGATCAGAAATAACAGCTCCAGCTTTCGACCCAGACACTCCACCTCCAGGGACAGTGTCAGCATCGAGTGTGGGAACACCGGGGCAGACCCTGCCCTCAGTCCCCGTCACAGCCTAGTCACCTGAAATCCCAGGAAGCATTTAAATTGTTTCACATTCCCTTGTGATTTCCAGGCAAAGATCCAGTGAAATGCCCTCCCTCAGTCACCAAGAGGCAAATTAAATACCCAAAACATACAAATACAGGAGGGGCTTTGCCACATTTTTGCCCTTTCAGCAGTGACCTGGATAAATTCTCCTGTCAGAACTTCCAACAGGCAGAGGAATTTGGCAAACTACCGAACGGGACGTGCATCGGGGACTGTCTAACTAACATTTCAGTCTGTAGTATTTTCAAAGAGCTATAACAAAACAGGTCATAAAAATAATTTTCCAGATGTCATCTGCGTTTGACATGGTTTGCAGGAAGAGTCTGGCAATGTGTGTGGAGGGTTTCCAACACCACAGCTTTCATGTCCAGGTGCTCTTCTCCTTGTTGGGAGAAAAATAAAATAAAAGTAAAGCTGTATTTCCTGATATGCAAAACCTATAAAAGATGAATAATCAGCAAAGTCCCCCAAAACAAACTGTGAGAACAGACCAGCAACAGAAAAAGGACTTTAAGGCAACAAGAGGCATCAGTGCTGTGATGCTCTGTGGTCATGTCCCAACCCCGTTCAACTGCAGAGAGTTTCTCTCCTCTGCCCCTCTCCAACTTCCTCCTCATCTGTTAACTGTCAGATTCTTCCTCCTTTTCCTCATCCTCATCATCGTCCTTTGCATTGGCCTCAGACTTATCTGAGGATTCATGGAGCAGGACATACTCCCTGCTGCTGAACCCAAACTTGAGCACGTCCTTCTCCTTCAGTTCATAGTAGCGCTGGGGCTCGATGCGCTGGTTGTTGAGGAAGGTGCCGTTCCCCGAGCCCAGGTCGATGATGTAGGGCCTCACCCTGCGGCCCACAGTGCCATCAGCTCGGGTGTACTCCACCAGCCTGCAAAACACAAACACTGAGTCACAACAGAGGCACAGGGAACGTGCCCCAAAGGCAGGTGAGACAAAAATCACGCTCCATGAGCGAGTGGGTTTCTGCAGAGAGCAGAACAGGCCAAGGAGAGCAACAAGAAACTGTGTGAGAGCAGGTTCTGAGAGGCTGCATCCCCTAAGCCTCTGGTGATTTCACACAGCAACTCCTGCACTGGGAGAGATGATGTTCCCCAAGAGAGCATCCCTGCTGGCAGCAGCACCCCCCTGCTGAGTGAGAGCATGAGAGCAAATCAACAAACCTCTCCTGGAAATGCTTGCTCTGCCCATCGTGCCCAGTGTGATTCCAACCCAGATTTACACCCTACCCTGTGTCTAACCCCGCTGTGTGATTTCTCTACTTGTGGTTAAATAAAAAAATTACAGGTATCTTTGCATCCCTACTGGGAGGACCTGTGGCAGTCACACAGAAATTCCATTTCTAATGCAATGTAAGTGTAGAAGACTCCTCTGGAAGATTTTACTATGAGGAGATTTGGGCCTTTCACTTAAGGAAGCTTTCCTGCCTGGAAAAAGGCATCTTTTCCAGAGACAGTTTTAAATGTTTTCTCCTCCTGCACTCCAGAGGAGCTGACTCCCAGATACGACAGAAGGTAAGTTCTTGCAGATGTCTGAAGGCCCCACAGCAGGGTGGGGGGGCCAGGGATAACAAAACTCGTGACAAGAACAGAGGTGAGTCTCTTCCTCAGGCCCAGAGGAAATTTGTGCCGGTATGGTGAGCATCCCCAACTCTGGAAAACAAATTCTCCTCCACCCTTCCAGTGCTCGGCCCTCACCCAAGGATGGCTGTGCATGCCAGGGGGTCTGGTCTGTGTTTCATCCCTCCCAGGGACTCACCGGTACTGGAAGACGGCGTGCTGCTTGGAGCAGGAGGGGTGGTCGATGGGGATGTCGGCGATGCGGCGGTGCCGGCCCAGCAGGTAGGCGCTCTGCCGGTGGATGTACATGACGGGCAGGAACTCGTCGTTCTTGAAGGGGTACAGGCGCCAGCGCGTCTTGGGCACGCGCGCCTCGGGGGGCTCGCTGTACTTGATCACCACGCCCCGGAACGTGTTGGTGTCCTCCAGCAGCGCCCCCGACAGCTCGAAGCTTGGCTTCTCCTTGTTGGCAGCCGCCTTCTCCTTGGCCTTGCCCTCGGGCGGCCGCAGCTCGGGGTTGTGCTCGGCGCTGCCCTGCCGGTGCTCCCGCCGCCGCTCGTTGTGGAGCTCCCTCTCCGCCTGCTGCTCCCGCAGGATCTGCGCGTCCCGCTCGTGGCCTCGAGCCCCCGGGTTCCTCCTGCGCTCCGGGTGCTCCCTGTGCCGCTCCCGGTCCCCGCTCCGCTCCCGCCGCTGCTCCTGCTCCGACGGGTGCCGGGGCTTGCGCTCCTCGTTGCCTCTGCGGCCGTGCTCGTCCCGCTCCTGCAGGACACAGGGACGGGCTCTGGGTCGGACAGAAACCCCAACCCCACACACAGACAGCACACCCTAGGGCAGGAGTGCCCAGGTCTGACACAGCGCCCGACAAACGGATCTCCTACCCAAACCATTCTCGTTCCCACAGTTTGCACCGAATGAAGCACAAGAAACAGGCTGTGTTGCCTGCTCTGGCCTCAGGGCGCAGCTCCCAGGCACATCTGTGCCACAGTGAGGCTGGGCTCGCACGGGTGCTCCCTCACCGCTGGCACGGCCTAGGGTGGGCAGACCCGCTCAGGGACGGGCTACAGGGGGCGCAGAACGGAACGGCCGAGGGGGAAGGCGCCCCCCGTGCCCGGCACGGCCGAGTCCCCGGGAACAGTCACCGGGGCCCCGCCGCACCGACAGCGCCCTTTACCTGCTTCACCCTCACGGCGCCGTGGTACGGGCTGCGGCTGCGGCTCCTCCTGCAGCGGGGCGAGCGGCTCCTCCGCCCGGACCGGCTCCTCCGCCGGGGCGACCTGGGGAACAACGGGAGGGGGGGTTAGCCGCGGGGGCCGGGTGTGCGCGGGACCCGAGCGGCCGGGCCTCCCTACCTGCTGCCGCGGCTGCCCCGCCGCTCCTCGCTCGGCGGCGACGGGCTGCGTCGGGGGCTGCGCCGCTCGGCCTTCACGGCCCCGTCCCTTCGCCGCCGCTCCCGCCGCCGCTCTCCCCCCGCCTCCATGGCGGCCGTGCCGACGGAAGCGCGGCCACTTCCGTTCACGTCACTTCCGGCCGCCTGCGCGCTGCCGCGCCTGCGCGGGGCCGCGGTCGCCGTGGCAACAGCACTCTCGGCCGCCATGGCGGCCCCGCCGGAGTCGCTGCTGCGCTACTGCCCGCCCGTGCTGGTCAGCCGGCGCGGCGACAGGGCCTCCGCGGGGGTGAGCGGGGACAGCCGCACCGGCGAGCACCGCGCTCTGCCGGGGGCGAGCGGGCCGAGGGCGCCGCGCTCCCCTGCCCGCTCCTACTGCGCTCTCCTCTCCCGCCCCGCAGGCCCGCTCGGCGAAGGGGACCCCCTCGCCGCCGCCCCGGACCCCCGGTGCCGTCAGCCCCTCCCCGAAGCACCCGCAGGAGCTCCTGAACGCCATCCTGCCGCCGCGGTGAGGGGGGCCGGGCCGGCGCCGGTAGCGCCCGGCGGGCCCCGGGGCGCCCCGTAACGCGCGGTGCTTCTCTGGCAGGGAGTGGGAGGAGGCGCAGAAGCTCTGGGTGCAGGAGGTGTCCACCGCGCCCAGCACCCGCCGGGACGTCGTGCAGCTGCAGGAGCAGCTGGACCGACAGCTGCAGCAGCGGCAGGCGCGGGAGACCGGGCTGTGCCCTGTGCGCAGGGAGCTCTACACACAGTGCTTTGGTCAGTGCTCCTCCCGCTGCTGACACGCCAAGGACAGGGCTGGCAACACGTGCTGACACGTGTAAAACCGCTCAAAATCCTTTTAGTTGTACTTACCCAACAGTTGGTTTAAAATAGCTCAGAAGCCTCTCTAACTCCCACACTCTGGCAGCACACGATGCTGGTGTTCCAAACGCAAGGGGTGGCCATGGGTTGGAGCAGGGTCCCCTGGAGGCTCCGCTGTTACTGCAAAAACTCATTACACGTTCTTAGGTGCTCCCTGTACAGCTTTAGGGCATTAACACCAGTTGTGTTACCTGAGGGGCTGCACCATCACTCTTTTAGCTGCAGTGTAACAGAACAATCAATTACGACTCTCTCTGGTAAATCCCCGTTTCTGTGGAGCAGAGAACAGGTCAGAGAGGCGCTGCGTGTGTGTGCAGCACTCACAGAGATGGCACTGCGGGTGCTGTGCCTCCCTTGCAGACGAGCTGATCCGGCAGACGACGGTGAGCTGTGCGGAGCGGGGGCTGCTGCTGCTGCGGGTGCGGGACGAGCTGCAGCTCACCCTGGCCGCCTACCAGGCGCTGTACGAGAGCAGCGTGGCCTTCGGCGTGCGCAAGGCGCTGCAGGCGGAGCAGGGCAAGACCCTCATGGAAAAACGGGTGAGTCGGGGGTGCTGCCACGGGATGGCAGCAAAGACCATCAAAACGCTGGGCTCGCGGTCCTCGGGCTCTCCCGCGCTCCTGCAGCCTGGTTCTGTTGCTTATGAAACGCTTCAGAGACTGTACCACACAGCGCTTTGAACTGGAAATTTATTCATCAACAAAACGTGAGAAATCCGTACTCTTTCCCAAGATTGCAGAGCTGGAAGAGGAAAGGAGGGAGCTGGAAAAGCAAGTGAGTGAGGAGAAAGCCAAATGTGAGGCTATTGAACAACAGGAAATAGAACGGCGAGAGATAGAAGAGAAGAAACACAACGAGGAGGTTCTGTTCCTCAAACGGACAAACCAGCAGCTGAAGGTCAGTAAAAAACCACAGCTCCAAATACTAATGGTAACATTCTCATTAAGGCCACTAAAGCTGCCCCTCTGGGAACACACCACACCATTTAACATTAAATATTACCCAAGAACAACTGCATACTCCTGCAGCAGGGACTGGGTAATTGTTTGTGCATGTGGCTTTAGTGAGAGGAGCTTCTGCTCCATATTTTGTTTTTGAAAGGAAAAATCCCACATCTTTAGAGTAAAGAAAGAATGTCACCCTGCAGAACATGGAATGCTTCTGGCTACAGCAAAAAACACTTCCCTTAGAGCAAGCTGCTTTCCTTACCTTCACTTCTCCTACAGGACCTACTTGCCAACCCACATATTCAGGCTGCCTTGGAATGTTTTAGGGCACAAAATAGAGTAACTGTTAGATCGAATATGTGTTGCTCCTGACTCCATAGCTTTTTCCTTAAAGTACCTGTACTCCAGCAGGTGTGTTTGCCACTGCTGTGGGTTATTTTGGGGGCAGCTCCCATTATTCCACTAACTGGACATCAAGTTGTCTCAGTAATCACAAAACTTGCTGTTCCCAGCTCCTCTACTCTCAGAGTCAGTTTATGTTCCAAATGCTAGAGAGCCAAATATTTCATTTAGCTCACATAGTCCATCCTGAAATCAGAGAATTCAGACCACTGTTTCAACAGCTTTTATTTAATTTCCCCTTGATGCTTTACATTCTGAGTCTCTCAGTGCACAGAGCCAAGGCCAGCTCTGTTCCCCTCAGAACGCCAGGAACGACAAGCTAATTTATAAAACATGTAGGAAGGAATGGAATGGCTGGGGAACAAACCTGGCCTGGCTCTCCTGGCAGCGGTGCACGGTCCCTCAGCTCCTCGCTGTGAACATCCAACAGACAATTTAATCCTTCACAGCACTGCAGGTCTGTTTTTTAGGTTGAATCTAATTTGTCTCACTGTCTCATTTGCTTTTCAGTCACAACTTGAAAGCATCATTGCAGCAAAGAGCTAATTGTTTTGTTGTCCTCGAGGCAGGCTCAGAAAAGCTGTCAGAGCAAGAAGCTTGCAATTAGTGACAAAGATTTGTCTTCCTACAACGATCTTTTCACTTACCAGTAACTGAAGGCAGCATTACTGTGTTCTTTCTTTCTCTTTTGAAGAGCTGAAAATCAAGAGCTTCATTAATTACTGCTCCCTCTTTCAGTGCCATCTCAGCAGTCAGCTCTTTGAACAGTGAATGTGTCTGGGACTTGCCTGTTGGTAACGTGCCAATGACCTTCAAAGCAATAACTAATAAACATTTTTAAATGCAAACATCTCTCTGATATTATTAATTTGAAAATGTAGAAAATTCCGAGACAATATAAAAGCGTCTACAAGAAATGAAAGTTTATCATGACCTCTCTCCCTCACAGCTGTTGTTATCTGTGTAGGGT
>NW_020955385.1:464333-466143 GCF_003031625.1 Empidonax traillii | reverse complement strand
CAGTGAATGTGTCTGGGACTTGCCTGTTGGTAACGTGCCAATGACCTTCAAAGCAATAACTAATAAACATTTTTAAATGCAAACATCTCTCTGATATTATTAATTTGAAAATGTAGAAAATTCCGAGACAATATAAAAGCGTCTACAAGAAATGAAAGTTTATCATGACCTCTCTCCCTCACAGCTGTTGTTATCTGTGTAGGGTCTAGGAGTTGTTCGAGAGTGAACTTCCATGTTGGAGGAACTGAACCACTTTTCAGAAATTTACCCAAGTCCTCCCATGGCCCATGCCACTCGAGTTTTTTCACCCCTGGGGCTGGCTTCTGTGCCCATTCTTGGTCAATTCTGGGCCTAATCACGAATATCAGATATGACACCGTGGCAATAGTTATGACACCTTGCACAAAAGAGAAAATGTCTCTTGCATCTAAAGAGAGTTTAAATTTCTCAGAGGCCATTGTATTGGAGCCAAAGGGAAAATGTATGAAGGGCTGGGCAAATATACCCCCCTGTGTTTCTCCATAGGGGTAGGTGCCATTATCCTTAAAACCCCAAAGGAGGCAGTGTAGGTTAGAGCAGTAATATATCCGTGAGAACATATCCCGAAGGAAAATAACAGGTGCTGAGTTTGCTATGTCATAACACCAGTGCGAGATCTCAAACATACTTATTACAATGAGGGTCATAGTGTCAGAGCTGAAAAACATTGACAGGTGGGACATAGATCTCGGCATAATCATATACCACAGAAGAGCAGCAATCTTAGACTTCATGGTGCTTACAGGTTCACAAACACGTATAAAGTCACACAAGGGCAGTTATTCCTTTTCCACTTTTCCTCTCTCGAGCCCCACGTTGGGCGCCAATTAATGTCCCAGGTTAAATGAGACAAAGGTCTTTTGCTGAGGATGGATTAGGAGAAAAAAGACCCAAACTTCCTTTTCTAGCAATTATAAATTCGAAATTAAGAGGCTCCGATTGAAGGAAAACAAATTATGGAAAAGGGAAAAAATAACAGCCCTTTATTAAAAGGTATGTGTGTATTAACAGGAACATGAAAAAAACCAAGTAAAACAACCAAACAATACCCCTATACCCACCAATAATCCCCTTCAAGAACAAAACCGATAAAACCGGCAAAAAGAAGATCAAATAGTTCAATTTTTAGCACCATTTGTGCAGTTCCAGCCACAGTCAGCAGGGGGTGCCGTCGGGTCACTGGAGATGCAAAAACTTGCAATGTCTTATACCGTTCACCAGGTGGTGCTGTTGAGTTATCAAAAAGTGCAAAACTTGTAATGTTCTATAGTAGTCACCAGGGGGCGCTGTTGGATCACTGGAGGAGTGGAACTTGCAATGTCCAGCCCCCGTCACCGGGCGGCGCTGTGGGATCCCTGGTTGTCGCCAGGTGGTGATGGAGGAGGGGGGAAGGGGGAGGGAAACAGAAAGCTCTCCCAATGGAAGAAAACTCACGATTTTCGGTTGGTGAGGATCCCGCGGTGAGCCAGGCCCGTAACCAGCAAACAGCTGCGCAGAGAACAGCAGCAAAGCTCTCCTCCGACAGGCAAAAGACAAAGAAACAATCAGGCAGTCTCTCCTGCTTGCTGCAGCCTCCCCTCCGGCTCCAGAGCTGAGCTCCAACCCCCCAGGGCTGAGCTCCAACCCCCAAACCCCACCCCTTTCCATACACACACCCAGGCCTTTTCCCAATTCCTCCCTCTTCGTTGCTAGGTGACTAATGTCTCGGTCATGTAGGGCTCAGGCCAACTCCTTTGTTTATCTGATGGCCCATTAACACATACGGGGGGGG
>NW_020955385.1:141488-463600 GCF_003031625.1 Empidonax traillii | reverse complement strand
TTTTATAGTAGAAAAAGCCACCGCATACTAGAACTGTTTTATGTAAAATTTAATAGAATAAGCAGCTATTGCTTGTGTTTGTATTTTTTGTGCTTTGATCTTTGTTCCTCCAAGCCAGTTTTTTTCTTGTTCTTATTCTTATTTTTCACGTTGTGAGTTTCATAATACCGGACTCCAACTTTCTTGGAGCGCTGCTGCCTCTCGGCTCGTCTCCTCTGCAAACACAGACAAAACACATTAGCAAATCCCCAGCATCCATAGCCTCAATGTCTGCGACTCTCCAATGGTGTTCACATTCCACACGCCTTACGTAGAATAACTAATTCCCAACAAAATGTTACTGATGGGAATCTATAGGGAACCCACCCACCCATGCTCTTAAAAAAGAAAGCTATGCTTCAATCTTTACAGAAGTAGTCAACAAGACACAGGAAGCAACCCGGTGTGCACAGTCAGGTAAGAGGGCTGTGACATGAGTTGTGACAGGACATTTGTAACAGAATTCAGTCTTTACTCCCCTCCTGCTCATGCTGAGTCTCAAAGCTCTTCAGTGGTAATGGACAATCCATGGATAAAAAAGCCACTCTATTTCCCTGCTCAGCTGTACTACAAGAAATCACACTTACTTCTTTGGATGTGAGTTTCTTGCAAGGCTGGTCATCATCATCATCACCTTCCTCTTCTGCTTTCCTCTTTCTTTTCTTCTCTGTGCTGCCTGCAACCAGCAGAAATCACACACTTGGGTATCTTCCAGAACACCCATTTGTTTGCAGAACTTCAGACTGGGGTCACCATCCCAACTCCTTGAGCGATGTATTCCTTTGGCCTTATTTAACAACGTGCGTGTTCCTCACCAGAGAACCAGTAGCTATTACTGTGAGAACTGCTCTCAAGAAGCAGATTGCTTCCAGCCTCAAGTAAGCCCAGGAGAATTCCATAGTCCTTTCAGAATGGGGCTCTCCCACCTGACTGTGCCTTTAATCCAACTGCCTGTGGCAACTGAAGCCACGGTAAAACCTACAGACTGATGTATCTCTGCGCCCCCTCACTCCCTCCTGTGGAACACCCCAGGGAGAGGGAGCTGCTCTGGCTGCAGCCTGGAGCCCAAGCTGTTGGGAACACAATATTTGCCTTCTCTGGACCTTCCCTCACTCACAGGAACATCTCCCATCACACAGACAGGTGTTCTACAGCGAGGCTACAGCAGGTCAGCAGCAGCTCTTGGGTCAGCTAAGGGGACATTTAAGCAGCTTCAGGGGAAAAGAACTTGGACACAGGAGCCAGTGGGTGCTTCTCCCCCTAACTCCCTTTCTTCTCTGGTTCATAGGATTTCCAAACACAGATTAAGAACATTTACTAATCTTGTTTTACCTCTGTCTTCAGCTTCTTTGGGTTCTTCAGCCTTCTGCATGGATTTTGCAAACACTTTGTCACTCAGTCCCTTAGGGATTCTACAGAAGATAAAATCAGCAATAAAGGTTGATGTAACACAAACCGAGAAGCCACCAGTCTCCAGCAGATCCCAGTCCCCCATCAGCACCAAAGCCACAGTCTTTGCACCTAAAAACATATTGCAGTACTCTTGTCTCTGGAGTTACTGGGCTCGTGTGCTGCACAGGAGACAAAATATAACCCTTAACCTTGAAATCTCAGTCCTCACAAGGTTGGTGAGTGAGCTTTTCTAAAACTGGGCCTGCTCTATGGGCCAGGATACTCTGCATGTGCACAGAGACCCACCTGGCATATCGAGGTAGGAATAAGCCAAGGAGAGATCCAAGATGTAATTTTGCTGCCCAGAATACCAAGAGATTTCTAACCCATAGCTTAAGAGACAACTTTCAAAAGTTGTACTTCGTGGAATAACCTTTCAAAACTAAACTGCTGCTTGGCCAAATTTCCAACCCTGATGGCTAAACTAGACAAACTGTGGCTTATGTGAGGCAGCACAGGGGAACTGTCAAGCAAGTCAGGCATGGAGTGGAACTACAGCAGTCACATCAACCCTTTTCCCCCTGCAAAACACTGGACAGATTTAGGTACCTTATTGCTGAGAACCTCTTGGCTTTGGCTTTATCCAGAAATTTTTTGTATTTTGCAATCTTGTCCTCCAAAGCCTTAAGAACTGCTTTAGGACTCTCCCTGGCACTCGGTGCAGCCACCTGCGATTCCTCCTCTCCTGCATCCTGATGCTGCTCATTCTCCTTCTCCTCTTCCTGTTCTTCCTCTCCACAGGAATCACTGTCTGTCTCATCAAAGCCTGGCACATCCACAGGAACCAGGTCTTCTTCCGAGAACTGAGGTGCCACATTAATCCTGCCGAAATTCTGCCGAACGTGGGACATGAGCTGCCTGATTTCAGTGTCTGTGTTGTTCCTCTCTTCCGGCTCCACACCTGATGCCACCGACTCAGAGACTTTCTCCTCAGTATTATCTTGGCTTGAGGTCACTTGAGCTTCTTCCAAAGCAGGAGGCTGCAAGGAAGAGTGTCATGGATAAATTATCCACAAAGTCTGTCCCACCATCTCCAATTTCTATTTTCTGTCTTTGGAAAAAGCCTACAATGACAATGTCATAATCACTGACATTTCTGGTAGTTAGTAATGGCTCAGGTATCTCTGTAAGAGCACAGCACAAACCTGATGCTCACTGAATTCAAGTGTCACCTGAATGACCAGGCTTGTGCAGAGCCCAGTCACTGCCCAAGTCTCATGGCACTCTGGGAAAAGCAGCAGTGAATTCCATTAAGAAAATCAAATAGTATGTAGAAGAGGAGGCATGAGCATCACAATCTCACCTGGGAACCTGGTTCACCTGGTTCTGCATTTGGTGGCTTTACAAAGAATGGGATTCTGCCCCTCTGCCAGTCATTGAGAACCATCTTGCTCACAGTCTGCAAGTCAGGCTCACCACCCTGAAAGAACCAGGAACAATTTATGTCCACGTTTGCAGGGCACAACACCTTCCTACGCCTTGTAAGCAACATTCCTATGCCTTGTAACAAACACTCCCATTTCCCATGTTCAGTAACAGGCCCCACACTCTTCCAGCCTGCAAATGCAGGAAGCTCTCACACCTTTAGCAGTTTTCCAGTCCTAGCAGCAAGTTTCTCAAGGAAGTCTTCTGTATCCTTCCAGGAATCAATTTTGTATGTCTTCCTGATGTACTCTGCTTTGGCCCTTTCCAGCACAGCACTAATATGGTCCTCGGGGCTCTTAATCTTTTCAACTTGAACCTGAAAACGCAGGGTAGAGGATCAACCCTTTGGGAGTGTGTATTCACCCCTCTGAGCCCACTGCATGGACAACAGCAAAGCTCTGCAGCAGCCCGTGCAGACACGTACCACTCCCTTCAGCACAATGTCTGTCTCGGTGTCTCCCGACGGATAAACCACCCCGGGGCAGTCGATGAGGAAAATGCGCCGCATCAAGGTGATGTATTGCCACACCTGCAACAGATCAGCAGCTGCTCTTCAGTGCTTGTTCAGTGTCCTGTTTGTGAGGACGAGTCAGAGAACCAGCACTAACAGAGCCTGAGCCGGTGCTTGGCTCAGGAGAGCACAGACACGGAGCGCTCCCACGACTGCAGGGTGGGAACCGGGGAATGCTGCCAGAGCAGTGCCTCAGAGAGGGACTGCCCATCAGCTGCTCCCTGGCCACACAGCTCAGTGCTGGCCTTGACAGCGTCACTGGGCTGATTTCACACCAATTCTGCCTTCGACCACGTGCTTATCTGTACCTTGAACACAGGGATGTTCTTACCTTTGTCTCTCCTGCAATGGGGGCCACATTGCAGACCTTCTTGGATCGCAGGGTATTGATCACTGAGCTCTTGCCAACGTTGGGGTAACCAATGAACCCCACGCTGATCTGCTTCTTGTCAGAGTGTAACTGGTGAGAAATAACACGTCCTTGTATGCCTTGGAGTGAAGGTCAGAACTGAAGAACTGCAGAACTGAACCCCAAACCCTAACAAAGCACACCACCACACACTAGCCCCCCCAAACCAACCACACAGATCCCCAACATTGTTCTGTACCTTTCCAAACTGCCTTAGAAGCTGTATGAAAGCACCTTTGCCAAAAGGGTTTGTGAGGCTGGCGTGGAAAGCCAGTGTTGGATACTCCTGGGAAAGGACAGCAACCCAGCGCTTCTGCAGAGGCAAACAGACTGGGTTAGGGACCTGGGGCCAGAGAGGGTGACACGATCTGCTCAGAGAGGGGGGTACAGTGTCTGCACTGGGCTTACAGCTGCAATGGCCATGAACATTGCTAGGGAGAACCTTTGAAGCACTTCCCCAACCCAACAGCTAAAAGCACTGAGTATTGTTTGTATAAAAGACAAACAATTTCCCAAAAACGCCTTCACTCCTAGCTAAAACTCATTAGTTTAACGACATAAAGCAAACCAGCTGGGGTGGATATGGATCCTAGGCAGACTAACATTTAGCATACTCTGGAGACAACAGCTGAACTGTTAAATCCAGACAGAGGAAGTAGGGAATTTGTGGCTGGTGAGTGTTGCTCAACTCAGCCAAACTTGGACAGATTTACATCGTAATTGTTACTTTTACAGCAGGCAAGCAGAGAGCTCCCAGTGCCCCAGTTGCAGCACACCCTTCCAGACCAGCATGGGACTGGCATGGAGCTACAGCCAAGCTGCAACAGGAACAAAGAGGATCCAAGGAATAACAGGCAGGGGTGTGCTTACAGTAGCCCAGGTAGGAACGAGATCACATTTGTTCAGGACAAAAATGAGATGTTTCCAGTGTTTCTCCTTTTTGAGGTAAGATTCCACATGAGGGGAGCGAGTGCCCATGGGATCCCTGGCATCAAGAACTTGAACAACAACATCTGATGAGTCGATCACCTGAAAAATTAAAATTCACACAGAAGGAAAGGATTTTACAGAAAGCAAGACATCTGTACCTCCCAAGTGAAAACTAATCAGTTTTGAAACTACAGCATTAATTTTAAAACCTTGTATCCTTCACAAACAACTGTTATTTCCCCTCAGACTAACACCCACTGATGCTCTACTCTCCCCCTTTCCTAAATGCCCTCCAAATTCAGGCTGGACAACTGAATAGCTTTTACCTGTTCTTATGCACCAGGGAAAGAAAACGCCGTTCCCCAATGGGAAAACTAATTGCTTCAGTACACAAACCCCCTGTGTTTGTCATCCATTCAGCAGCAATTCCCTTCTGCCATTTCATAATGGATCAGGGTATAAAGGATGTTTTCTGGATCAATATGAAACACACAACCAAGCAGGAACCTGCTGTTAGTCCACTAAGCATCTACAGCAGGGAGCTGTCATTTTACGACTTGCTTCAAGCCAAGTGAATTTGTTTCACAGCTTTTTCCTGCAGTTTTGGCAGCCTCTTACTGAAATCTGTTTTGCTCGATCATTCCCAGTGCTTTTAGATCCAAATGAAAAGGTTTTAAACTACATTCAGAAATTCAGAGCAAAAAGTCAAGCAATTTGACACCTAACAGTCACAGAGAGCACACAAACTCTCAGTCTCCATTTCTCTAGCAGCCAAGGTGGCTCACAGGGAATTAAGGGTCAGAACTCTCCCAAGACGAACCCATCCACACACCAGATGTTTTTAGCCAAAAGAAACTTAAGGGAACATGACTGGTTTACTTGTGGTGAAGCCCCAGGAATCCAAAAGAAACTGTTATCTTCGCTCTGCCAGCCCTTCTCTAGATAATGTATTTTAAGAATGTTGGTTCCAGCAGGACAAGAGCTCAAGAATCAAGCTCAGTCACGCAGAGATTTGGAAATGAAACTCTGTTTTCTCCTAGAGCTTCTCTCATTGTGGCTGTACAGGATTTCAGTGCTGTGCTGCAGCCCCTGTCTGTGCAACAGATGTGACTCTGCTGCCAATTCCAAATGCTGCTTACCTTGTAGAGCTCACCCCAGATTCTTCTGGACTGTCCTTTCTTAAAGATTTCCTCTTGTGCTTCATCCCTAGAAGACATCACCAGAGACATCAGCAACCACAGAAACAGGGCACAGTGTTGTCTTCTCTTCTCTAAAGCCCTTTACACCAAAAGAGAAGACGAAGCCCAAGTAACAGCTGGGATTTAGCCAAAATCCCAAATTCAGCCAATCTCACTTTCCTTAGTCCTCACACAGTAACAGCACTGATGGATGTACCAGACACGTCTTTAAAAACAAGGCTGGCTTTTCAGACAGGTACACAATGAACCCTTTTTTCTTTCCGTTCACCTTACACCAGTGTCCTCTGTCACCAGGTCTCGGTCCTTGCCCTGGTCATAAGACTCTGAGGAGGCCTCAGCATTCTCCACCAGAGCCTGCACATCACTTGCAGACAGCGTTGGTCTCTTCCTCTGTGATTTGGGGCCAAACGTTGTTTCAAATGTTTCTGTGTCAAGAATGTGAACCCTGGAGGTCTGAGGAAAAACAGGTTGGTTAAAAAAAAAAAAAAAAGCCAAGCACCACTTTTTCCACCTCTTGTGACACATACTGAAGAATCCCAGAGTTCAGCACAGCCCTGGAGCCTGTGACAAGTGACAGGCATGTCCATAACAATGTTTGAGTTTTCCAGCTTAAGCTCTGGGAAACCTAAGAGTGGATACTTAATAAGCAATGAAACACTATGCACTTGCCAAAGAACTATGCTTCAGTTCTTCCACCATAAATGGTGTCAAATGCAATTAGAGCCACAATGATGAAAATTCAGCTGCTATCTTTGATCATTTCTTATTTTTCTAACAAGAGCACAAATCTCGCCAAATTCTCAGATTTTTGTCAGGAACAATTACAATCAAAATTGTAGATTTTTAAAGCTTCCAATGAAAGCCAACTTTTCTTGGAACAGCAAACAATTCATTGCTGAAAGCAGCAATTTGTTTTTGTAATGCACATTTTAACATAACCTTTTCCTAATTTAAGTAACATTTTTATTACACAAAACTTAGAAAGTTTCCATATGACAAAATAGCTACCAAGAGTCCAAAATCATAGTTTGGACACCATGAAAAAAAACTGGCAATAACTAAAACTTGATGTACTAGGAATGAAGCCTGCATGCACAAGGATTTGTGATACAGGAGAAAACACACGTTCAAATTCATCCCCAGTGTCTGCAGTGTGAAGCAGACTCAGAAGAAGTCCAGGAGCTGTTAGAGGTATTAGAACATTTGGAACATCAGCAGGCACACAAACCTATCAGAGAATATATTGTAATATGGCAATATCATAACCTATCACAGAATCCCACAATGGTTTGGGTTTCAAGAGGCACTGAAGCCCACCCAGTCCCACCCCCTGCCATGGGCAGGGACACCTTCCACCAGCCCAGGTTCCTCCAAGCCCCATCCAACCTGGCCTTGGACACTTCCAGGGATGGGGAAGCCACAGCTTCTCTGGGAAATCTGTGCCAGGGCCTCCCCACCCTCACAGGGAAGATTTTTGGGTAATTTCCCAACGCAAAATGACAATTTCTACTAAATAACGCATCTTCTCACTGTTTCTTTGCTATGACACTCGATGCCCACAGTGACAGGGAATCAGAACCATCCTTCCCCAAGGAATCCACTTCAGCTGCCTCTCCCAAAGCTTCCAGAACCTAACATTTTCCCAGACTGAGCAGAAACATGTTCCCAGGTAAATGCCTCTCCTGCCAGCCCCTCCTGCTCAGGGAGTGACACCCACGTGTGGTTTGATCCGATCGTAGAACAGGGACATGGGCAGCTTCCTCTGCTTCATAACCACCCTGTAGGGATCCTTCATCACCGTCTCCATCTCCTCCTGGAACTTCTGCAGGGACGACTGCTTGATCACACGAGTATTTCCTGCATGTAAAAACAAACACTGCACCTGGCCATTCCTCACCTTAACTGCTCCACACACCCCTGGGGACACAATAAAACAGGAACTCTCCATCTGGGATCAAAAACTCCAGGGACAAAACCAGAGGATTTTACTGGGGACTTTGGGGTTCCAAATAAGCAGAAATAGACCAATCCCTCTCTTTCCCACCATTTAAAAGGATATTTTAAAACTAAGGACACTTAAAATCCATGTACACAGGCAGATGCTAGGGAATGACCCCAGGAGCCAGAATAACCACCCTTAAGGAAAGCAACCCCCCTGAGCGCAGCTAGAGGCGAGGGGTCCCTCAGCTCAGTACCCACCCCACACAGCCCTCAGACCACAGCTCTGGAACAAACGCCCTCCAACACACAAAGCTCAACAGTTTTTAAGCTTGATGGCTCTGGAAGCTGAAGAAAACTCACCAAACCATTTGATATTTGGTTCCACCCTCGCCACTGTGCCCGGAGCCACCGTGGACTGAAACTGCAGGGGTTTGATCACTTTGCCATGTTTGTTCCTAAGGGACAAACAAAGATGTGTCAGTGCACCCACTCCTCCAGCACTCGTGTGCACCAGGCCAGGAGCACACCCGTGAAATCCAGGGAGACCCTTCACCCACAGCCAGTGCTCAGAGTGCTCCATGGTCTTTGCAGGTGAGTTAATCCAGCCCTGACAGCAGCCCTGGATATCCCTCCAGCCTGGCCAAATCCTCCCTGCAACTGTCTGGGTCAGCCCTGGGAGGGCTCCTGGGGTTGCAAAAGGCATCAAGAACCATTTTCTAGCAAACCCCACTCAGTTCTCCCTGGAGCCTTTTAACCAGCTCTGCAGGGCACTCATCAGCACAGCACTCCCAAGTTCAGACCTGCTTTAAGTTCAGCAGCATTTCAAAATCCCTCCTCCTCGTCTGCTCCCCAAACAGCAGGAAACGGGGCAGAGCAAACCAGAACTGCTGATGTGAGCCAGGACTCCCAGAGCCCCCACGGCACAGACACGGTGGGAGCTGCTCCTCAGCCTGACCCCTGAGTGGGGCACAGGGGGATCCCCTCAGGAGATCCCTCCATGCAGGAGCCAGGGGGAGTCAGGCTCTTTAGGCATTTAGGAAGCAGCTTTTGAGCTATGGTGCTGTGTGAAATCTGGGAATTCTGGGTGGTTTTGGGGCTCATGACATTTCAGGGACATGTTCAGCTGTTCTGCAGCGCCTTTTCCAGCTGCACCTCTGGGACGTGGCTGGGCTACTTGGAGCTCTGGTCCAGGCTTGGGGTCAGGCTCAGGCTGAGGCTCCCCAGAGTCAGCGTCAGGCTCCCGGGGTCACACAGCAAGGACCCACACCGAGCCGTTCTGCCCGTCCCCACCTGCGCTCCTTCTGCCGGTACATGTTGAGGCGCCGGATGGTCGCTCGGTCCCGCATGTTGTTCCCCCCCGCGCCCCCGACTCGATCTGCAGAGACAAGAGAGAGTCAGTCCCGGCCCTGCCCGGCCTGTTCCGCCCTGGCCCGGCCCGGCCCGGCCCTCCCGGCCCGTACCGGGGTTGGTGCTGGCGCGGGAGGGGTTGATGGAGCAGCGGCCCTTGTACTGCGGCTTCACCATGGCGGCGGTGTCGGTGCCGGTGTCCCTGGCCCGGTCGGTCCCTGTCCCTGTCCTGCTGCCCCCGTCCCGTCCCCGGAGCGCTCGAACCGGGCCGCGGACACGCGCGTAACACTTCCGGCGCGCCTGACCAACTTCCGGGAGACCCCGCGAGGCGGCGCAGGCGCACCGGCGTCTCCGGGCAGCCACGTGCGCGTCCGGTCGCCATGGCAACGCTTGGGCCCCGGGACCCCCGTGTCCCCCTGTCCCTCCCGTGTCCCCCTGTGTCCCCCTGTCCCTCCCGTGTCCCCTCCGTCTCTGGGAGGGCTCCGGCCCCCGGGGGGCGGCGGGACGCCCCTGTGCCCGGCCCGGGGCGCTGCGGTCTGGCCGAGGGCCGCTCGGGACCGCGGGGCGGTTCCAAGGCCGGGCGGGGCCCTGGCACGGGGGCCCCCCATTGTTTGGGAATGTTTGTTCATAGACACATAATGGGAATCGTTTGGGAGCGCGGCAGTAGCGCTCCTCGCCATCCGCTGATGAATGGGGGCAGCTGGAGAAGCCTTGGGGCTGCTGGTGGGGAACTGGGGCAGCTGGAGGGGCACTGGGACTGCTGGAGAGCACTGGGGCAGTTGGTGGGGCACTGGTGTGGCAGAGACTTATGCACAGGGCAGTACTGTTGGGTGTTTACAGGCACACGTGGCTGTTCCTTCTGGATTACTGGCAAAAAAAAAAATAAAAATTAGAAACAACACTGGTGTTTTTATGTGTGTGTAAAGAATTGCATGGACAGTGCAGTAACAAATCAAATTTAGGGAAATTCTATGTCTAAAGCCTAAGCCTACGTTTGTGTTACTGCCAGATTTTAACAGCAGTCTGCAAGCTCCTCACCTAGGGGAAATGAACAAAGCTGCACTGAAATGGTGTTAATTGATACCAGAGCCTGGGCCAGGGCCAAGCTCAGCACCTTGGGAAATCCTTCCCCAAAACACAGACCTGGCCCATCCTTCCTAAACACTTATTAGCAGCGGAGCAGTCCTGGCCAGTGCAACATCCTTCTGGTGCTGCTAATGCTCCTTTAAACCCAGAACAATAACAGAGCTGCTGGGGTTTTGTTCTTTTAATGATTTTCAGCGTTTTGCTGTGAGGTGCAGAGTCCCTGCTGTGCAAGGGAGCCCTGATGAGTCAGGCCTGAGAGATGTTTTGTAAGATGGAGTCTGGAGTTTAGAGGCTGTTTGGCTTAAGCCTACAAGTTCTGGTTTTTCTCTTAATAGAATTATCTGTGCCTTGGGCATTGAAAAAGTACGCACTAATGTGGGCATAAAAATCAATTCCAAATTGTAGATAATTGTTTAAGCTATCAGACTCGAGGCTCATGTAGGAGACTTTTCCCGGGACAAGTGTGTTTTCTATTAGAGTTGATATCAATCTGTCAGAAGATCCTTTTGATTTTCAAAATTTTAGACTAAATAGTTGAGTAATACTTGCTCTGCTCTCCCCCACTCTTTCTTCCTTCCCCTTAAGAAAACTCCTTCTTTATTGTTAGCAAGAGATCTTGGGGTGCAGCCAGAGAGTCACTGTCTCCTTCTGGGAGAGAACAGACCCAGCCAGCTTTGGGCAGGAGGTTGTGGTGTGGAGAGCTTGTCTCGGGGATGCCTCAGAGGTGGGTGCTGAATTCCCAGGCTGGAAGCGTTGGCAGTAAGGGCTCAGCCCCTGTCCCTGGCTGTACTCACAGCGTGGCCCTGTTGGAATGGGCTATGGGTGGGATTTTCTGTCCTAAGGAAAGATCCTACTGATCATGTGTGGGACCTGCATTCAGACTGGCACCAACTCATCCTTTCTGCTTCGCTCTCCTTGTTCTCACATGTTCCCTGACCCAAATTCCATCACTGGGGCCAGCAGCTGGTGTTTAACTCGCAGCATCCCTGCAGCTGCAGCTGTTTGTTGTGTATCTGATAGCGCACGGGTCGGATATTGCTCCTCTAAACGGATCTTTTGTTGCTCTAAGACTCACAGCTTTTCCTTTGATATTGAGGCATCCCCCCCCTTTGGATCTTTAACTTTTTCCTGTCCCATGTCCATCGGGTGCAGCAGGACCAGCGAGGGACAGCGAGGTTGGAGCTCGGTGTCCATGGGCTCTGCCACACGGCCTCAGCTCCTTGGCACTACTGCCCTGACCAGGGCTGAAATGAAATCATCTCGAGCTTTATATGGCCTCATCCCTGTCAAATCCCAGGGAACGGGGTTACATGATGCCATTGGAATGACTCATTCCCATAATTACATATGTTCTGAGGGGTTATTCCCATTGTATTATTAAAAACTAGTGATGTTGGATTTTTGGCAGGGGCTGTCTTCCTTGGATGATCTACACATTTTGTCAATTAAATGAAGGAAAAGTAGATTTCCAAGAGTTCAGAACAAGACTGGACTTGTATTCAGAGCTCTTTTTCCGTGTGGTATAGAGCTTCTGTTTTATTTGACAGGATAAAGCAGCACCAGCCATCTGACTCTATTGCAGCAATTCCCTGCAGAGCACAAGGACTCAAGTGGCCTTTGTAGCTCATCTTCAAAATCACAACCAGAAGACACTGTAGGTGGTTTATCAGCACAGCAGCTTTCCCAGCTCAGTTCCCAAGGAATAGCCTTCCAGGGATACCGCTGAAGGGAGCAGGAGGCAGGACTACCTGGCAAAAGGCTCCAGGTTCGATGGCTCCTGAACAAAAAACCAAAGTGATTCCAGACCGTTCCCAAAACGGGGACTGGAAGCGACGGGAAGTGAGGAGGGAGGAGAAAACCCAAGTCAAGAGAAAAGGCCAAAAGGTGTAAAAGGACTTTGAGAGCCCAGGCTGAGCTGTGCCCAGGAGGACTGAGCCCTCGGAGCGTGGGGTATCAGAGCTGTTCCCATTCTGCAGAGCTCTCTGCTTCACTCTGGGAATGGAGACCTGGAGTTCATCAGTGCTCTGAGGGCTAAAGGACTTACATGTCAATGTTTTCCTGTAGTGTTTGATTTTAACAGTGAGGAAAAGGAACTTCTTCCCTGTCAGGCTGGGCCACCGTGGGGCACAAGAGAGGCCATGGCCTTGAGCAGCCCTGTCAGTGCCTCTAACCTGGCACTTCACCTCGGGCTGTAAATAACAACACAACCTACCTGGCTGCCTCTTTTTTTCCTAAGATCCTGCTGCTCTTCAAAAATCATGGATATTCCATCAAGAAGCTCCATCTAAACTATGGTTTGGCATTCAGTTGGGTGTGATATATTACTGTGTACATAAAGGCCATCAGGGTGATTTATTTATGGTGACTGGTTAAATACACTGGTATTTCTGTAATTTTAATAGAGATTTTTTAAAGCATGATGCCTAACATCTCTTTCTCACTCTCTCTGTGAAGGCTATTGACTTAATAAAATCTGTAAATATATCTAGGCTATCCCTTTTAGTGTTCTCAGACAACGTAATCCAAACAACATTGTTGGAGATAACCTGTTTCACTATTCTACTCTGTTTCCTTTCATCAAAGCCAAGATTTCTTCTGAGTGAGAAACCATTTTAACATAAACATGGGCTAAGCAGTATATACATTGCCCCTACCTCCCTGGGGTGGAAAGCCAGTGAATTACTGCATCAGGAGTGTGTGTGCACACAGTTCATTGACTGTATCTGATGAAAAATACAGATTTATATTACTCAGAGAAGGTAAGAACAGGATAGAACCAACCTCTGTTTGGTGACATTCATCTGCTTTAGCTTCTAAATTTCAGCAAACGAGAAAGAAAGTGAACAGTTTCAAACCCACGGCTGTAAGCTGTTCATTATTCCTGGCCCTTTGTCCCCCATGGCATGGGATGGGTTGCCCAAAGGCTGAGGAAACTGCCTAGAAACAGTCCTGCAGATTCTGAGTGGAATTCTGTCCAGAGAATAACACCAGGTTGTTCAGCAGGGAAAATAATGATGTTTTCTGTGCAGCAGGGTTCCCGACAGAGGATCTGTCTGTCTGTCTGTCTGTCTGTCCGTCCAGCAGCTGCTTCCCCAGTTCAGCATCGAGCCGGTCAAAGCACAGGGTGGGATCAGCACAGGAGTCGGAGCAGTGGTGTTCCCATCAATGATCTGTGTCCACTCCTTTGGCTCCTGGATGCAGACAGATGGCCCTCAGGAGAGGCTTGCTCTGTCTGTGGACATTTTTGATTATTTGGGATTTGACTCCAATTTTGGTGAATAAACAAAGTAAGCTGCTTCAGCAAACCCATTTATTGATTTATTTGTTTAAACACATGTATTTTACAGTGATGCCATGGAGAGAACACCACAACAGGGTTATTTGGTGGGCGGAAAGAGAGCGCTCACGTGCGTGTGAGTTGAGGTGACATCACCTTGCTAGGGACATCTCAGCTTGGACTGGGGAGCTCAGCATGCAGCTCACATTGGTCAAAGGCATAATGTTCCTAAATTCATAACTAAACCTGCTCTCTGGGAGTGGGAATAAACACAGTTCTTGAACTGATTCAAAAAATAAAAAAAAAAAAATTACTTATTTCATATATTTTTTCTCCTAATTGTTCTAAACCAATTTAATTTTAAAATTACGCGTACTGAAAAAATCTCAGATATTCTTAATATGCATTTTAAACTTCCTATTGCCTTTGTCCCTTTTTCTTCCCATTTTGCTATGAAAAAGGAAGAAAGGAGGGAAGAGGATACAACAGAAAGAAGTTTGACAGTTTTTCTAAAAATCTCTAGAGTTCTCTAAAGTAGGTTCTGTTGATTTATTATACTCAGTTTAGTTTTGAAACAGTTGTGCTAATAGCGCCAGGAGTTACTGCAGGGAATCGAGTCATTAACAGAGCCTCATGTAGAAAATCTTCCTAGTGCACCCCCTCTTTTCCCTGATCCTCGCTGAGAACTGGATGGAGATACAGCAGCAGGAGGGAGGAGGGAGGCACAGCGAGTGGGTGAGCTGAGGTTCACCAGTGGGTGACTGGTGGGTGCTGCTGAAAGCAGAAGGGAAAATGGTTCTGCTTACAGGCAGCACCATGGCACAAACAAAATACTTCTCTCACAGGCTAGAAAATAGGATGGGATCAGATCTTTGAGCTGGGAGGCTTTCAGGAATCATCTGACCATGATCCATAAACAATTCAAAGCATGACTTTTAAGAACCTCTTTCTCTCCCTGCTTGGTATGCTGGTCGTTTATCATTGTACTGAAATGGAATCCCCTTTCAAAGATGTAACAGCTTCTTGTTTACTTAAACACAAAGTGGATGATGGGCTGAAAGGTTTTCTGCCAGCAGAGCAGTCACGGACAGCTTGGTACAGCTCTGGAGGTGAAACAACTGTGCAACCCCCCCAGCCTGCAGCGCGCCAGGCCAGCCCTGGGGCGGCGGGGAAGGGAGCTGGGGTGTGCCAGAGCCTTGTCCTCAGCAGAGCCGTGAGCTGCAGGAGAGAACCAGGGCTGCAGGTGTGGGCAGGTGACCCCTCAGAGAGATGGGGGCTCTTCCACAGGTGTCCCTGCACACCTGCTGGCTCGCTCTGCCCTCCAAAACCACAGAGCAGAGGGAGGTACGGAAGTGAGTGCAGCCAGGATTCGCCAGGTTTAGTTTAGGGTGAGCTTTCCCCTGTCCATCACCCTCCCAGGGGAGCTGCAGCTCCAGCACCATGTCCCTGACCCACCCAGGGCACATCTGGGAGCCAAGAATCTCCCCAGCTCCATCCCTCAGGACCAGAGGGCTTTTGCTGAACTCTGGAGGAATTAAATGTGTCTCCACATAATTATACAAAGGAAGCACATTTTAAAATGCGAGGCAGTGAGCAATGTGGCACTTTGTGACATCACCAAAGGTAGAACTCCCTGTACAGAGCTGACAGCATTCCCATGCACCCTATGTGGGCCTTGCTAGGTCTGTTCTGCACAGTCCTTGTCCTGGTTCCTCTGTCCAGATGTCGGCTTGTGCAGAGCAGGAGAATCCAGAGAATTCCAGCTGGTGGTAAGCAGACAAGTTGTTTCAACCCAACCTCAAAATTTATTTCTCTTCTGCAGAACCTGAGCTGTGCCTTTCCCTCCTGCCTGCCTCCCTCCTGCCATGTGCTGGGGTGGTGTCAGTAGCTGGACCAGTGTGTCCCCAGCCCACGACAGTCCCACAGCTGTGACTGCCCGAGTGGAGCCACGATGTTTTGGCAACCTGTGGTACGCTGTAACCTCTCATTTTCTCAATCTGCTGTGTGTTAACTGGATCCTCCATAAGGGAATTCCTCGGGGCTTGGCGGGGCACAGCTGGGGTCCTTTGCTCAGGACAGCTGGTTTGTGGCTGCAGTGCAGCTGACAGAATTCTCTGGGATTTTCTTAAAGCTTTGGTGAGTTTCCCTTCCACAAATGAGTCTCTGTCCTGTGGGACACCAGCCTCCATAGGGGCCAAGGTATGAACCACATACTCAGGAAGCTGGTTGTCTTTTTGTTTTTTTGTTTGTTTGCTTGTTTGTTTGTTTTAATTTGAAATAATTCTTTGAAGCAGATGCAGATTCGGGGCAGATACCACTGACCTCTTACCACAAACTTTTAACATGTATTCGCAATGATAAAGTCATACAGCTTAAAACACGAAGGGTATGGGGAAGAGAAAGAGGCCACTGCCATGTGTGTCTGGGTCCGGGGTTGGGGCAAGTGGCTATTTGAGTCCAGTCATCCCCTGGCTCTGTGGGTCTGCACTGGAGCTGTGTGGGGCCACTCACTCAGGCTCCAGTTGAGGCCTTTGGTCATGAAATCTCACATCTGTGTCCTTTGCTGGCTCATCCTCCACCTCTCCTCCCTGCAGCAGAGCCCTGGGGCCGTGGGCTTCCCCTCTCTGTGTGCGCTTCCACTCCTGGGCAGTGTCCTCCTCTGGTCCCGGGCCAGGGTGGGTGCAGCCTCCTGAAGTATTGTGTGTGTGGCCTCTGTTGGTCTCCGGATCAGTCTGGAGTATATGTCTGTCTGGACATGTGTAGGTGTGGTGTAGCAGTGCTCTGTTCAGTAAAGCTTTCATATACATAGCAGCAATGGAGTCTTGCCATCAGGGCCAGCTACTGGGCAGGGCTGGCAGGCGTCACGGCCACCGTGGCCCCTCTCTGTTTGCTCTTCCTCTTCTTGGTGCCAGACTTAGTGTCTTTGGTGTCTTTCCGATTTCTGTTTCCATTATCTTGCTTTCCTTGCTCTTCCTTTTTCTTCCTTTTCCCTGCAGTAAAGCAAAGAGGCAGCGTGAGGCTCTCCGGTGGAACAAGCCATGAGGGAATGGATTGGCCGTGTCCGCCTCCCCCTGCCCCGCTGGTTAATCCACCTGTGCTCACCTTCAGGGCACTGGCTCTTCTGCACAGTGCATCTCCGCACCTCCGTGGTGGGTGGACACAGGGACACGTCTCCAGAGGGAGCCTGCAGAATCCGCCGTGTTCGGTCTTCATTGCCCTTCTTGAAGCCACAGAGCTTCCTCTTCTTGGAGCAGGGCCCCCAGGGCCCCCACTCACTCATTTCACATTGTGCTGCCAGATAACAAGAGAGCCCAGCAGTAACTCCCATTCCTGGATTGCTCCCTCAGGCCTTCCCAGAGCCTTTTCACAACATCGAGTCTCTCCCCCACCCCAGGCTGGAAGGGAATGTGTGTTTCCCCAGCAGCTTCCTAAATTCCCAAGCACCCCCTTCCTTGCTGCACCACACCAGCTCTGGGTCACAGTTCACAAACGCTGGGGGCTGCTCTCCATCCAGGCTGGTCCCCAGAGGGCTCTGTCCCAGCTGGGTCTGGCTGTGCCATCACCCCCACCCAGAGCCAGGCAGAGCGGGCGGGCACAGAGCCCACTTACCAGGACTGCTGCACTCCATGGTGCCACTTACCAGGACTGCTGCACTCCATGGTGCCACTTACCAGGACTGCTGCACTCCATGGTGCCGTTGGCAGCAGCGTAGCCTTCGGGGCACGTGATGTAGCATCTCCCTTTGTGCAAATACAAACCTTCCTTACATTTTGTGCAAAAGTTTCGACTGAAACAGGACTCACAGTTCTCAATTTTGCATTCTGGGGAAAGAAAACACCAAAGCCATCATGTAATCTGATGTGAGCAAAAGACACAATAAGCTCCACGCTGCCAACAGGAGCTCAGTCTTGGCTCCCAGGGATTTTCCAGCAGCAGGGCACGTCTCTGAGAAATCTCTGAGCATCCTGTCAAGCCTGACTGTGCCACTCACAAGTCAGTTTTCTTTGCACCATTCCCTGTACAGGACAACCCTGTGCTGCAGCTCTCATGGCCCACAGCAGCTGCTGCCAGGGCAGAATCAAGCAGGGGGGGAAGTTTTAGGCTGGCAATCAGCTGATCACCAGCCAGCCAAAGTGCACAGTCCTGGATCAACAGCTGCAGCTACAGGACAGGCTGCATGGAAAGGGAGCTAGATGGAAAGCTTGCCAGGAGGATGCTGTGCACAGAACTGCCAGAGGAGTGATCGCATGTTTCCACGTCCAGCTCTTTCTGGTGCTCTGCTCGCAGGAGGCAGCCACAGGCCACTGATCTCGCTCAGAGCTGCCTGGCTGTCGTGAGCAGGAGGGGAGGAGAAAAGGCACTTGTCTGAGCAGTACCTAAATGGCTGAAAGGATCTCCCTCCTGCCAGAGGAAAAGGGTGCCAGTCTGACAGCCCAGGTAACAGAGCTGCCCAAATGTCCTGCAAGACCCCGTGCCCACAGTGTGCCTATGTGGTGCTGAGCGGTGTTATTGCCAGGGCAGGTGGCTGCCCTGCCCAGCAATGCTCTCCCCTTCCATACAGTCACAGCCCCTCCCCTCACATGACTGAAGGTGCACAATGCCCTGCAAAGTCCTGCCACCCTCCCGTGCCCGTTCCCTCCCACCCCCACACTCACTGATGCACTTGTTCATGTCTGTATTGCGAAGGCCAAAGTATCCCAGTGGACAAGAAGGCAGGCAGATCCCAATTTGTCGGATATCGTTCCTCTCCAGAAGGATGAAGAGTTTGGGGGAACACCTCAGGCACCCATTGAACTCGGAGCACAGGTCGCAGCCTCTGGCACAGCCCTGACTCAGCTCGGTGCTGACTGGAAGAGCAGGAGAGAGGCGATGGTTAGTGCCAGGCTCTGCAGGCACCAGCTGCAACCCCAAACCACCAGCACCATGGGCAGGAAGGGGAGAAACTGAGGCAGAGTGAGGGCTGGGGTCCTGCAGCACTGACACGCTCCCAGCACCGCTCTGGTCGGGCACCAGAGCCTCATGCCCAGTGCCCACAGGCACCAGTGCTGCTTGGAGCACACAGTCTCAACAGGGGCAGTGGTGAGGAGCAGGACCCAGAAGCAGCCACCAACTGTACCCAGAGCCCCAGCACTGTCCCTCTTACTGCCTCCCAGCCCTGCCCATCAGTCCTGATACCTGCGTGGGGCAGACACTCACGATTGGCATGTACCCAGGGATCCAGCACCTCCTGCTCTCTCCCCGCTTGGAGCTGGCGGTGCCTCCACATCGAGG
The DNA here is from genome assembly GCF_003031625.1 of Empidonax traillii. Taxonomy (NCBI): domain Eukaryota; kingdom Metazoa; phylum Chordata; class Aves; order Passeriformes; family Tyrannidae; genus Empidonax; species Empidonax traillii. Next base: position 444,713 of record NW_020955385.1, on the reverse strand, counting down.
ACCAGTGGGGACCAGAGCACATGGCCCTGGAGCGAAACCGTTTGACTGATTCCATCTATGGCGCATCTCAGGCTGGAGCTCGCTCTGACCTCGCCTGTGTTAAAATCTCTCTGGCAGTCAGGAGATGTTACTGCCCCCAAAAGAGAGATGTATTCTCAGCTCCTATGTTCAGTCCAAGAAAAATACTCAATCCCATGTCTTGAGAGTTTTCTGCTTTTAATTATCATGTAAAATGCTGGTTGTTTTGAAACCAATCGCATTCTTTACAGGCTAGAATGCAGGTTATTTTTATTAGTTTATTATGCAAGCCATGTCCTTGTTTATAGAAAAGCTGTGTATTTAAAAGATGTGTTCTTTTAAATACCTTGTTTACTACACTTCAAAAACAAGCGCAGAGCAGCGCAGGGTTCATGTGCCAGGAGGAGAGGTAAGAGAACTCCCCTGTCCCCTTGCCGTGACCTGAGAGCCCGGCAGCCCCCCATGCCTGCCCCAGCCCCATCGCCAGGTGTGTGGGTGCAGGGGCTGCCACAGCCTGCAGAAGTGACACTGAGAGCAGGGAGGTCCCCAGCAGGGATCCCAAAGGCCCCAGCCCCCGGCTGCCAGGAGGGTTCACTGGGTCTGGATGCCACTTGGCATTGGGTGCCCTGGCCCCTGCACGCAGGGATCTCTGGGCGATGTGACCCCATCCCTCCTGCAGCACTGAGCTGTGGCACCAAGCTCTGCATCCCTGGCAAAGGTATAAACTAAGCCCTTGCTGGAAATTACCCTTTATAGCATTAGGCATGATGTCAGGTTTTCCTTGTTCTCCCAGGGCTAAGCGGTCCCAGTTTTAATATCAAATCAATGTTATATAATTTAATTTAAAACAGTTTTAATGTAAAACAGTTCTAACATGAGCTTACATAAAAGACGGCAGACGCTTGTGATTGCTCTTGTGCCAATTCTACCTGGCTGCTCCACATGAGCCCTGGCCAGGGACCCTCCGGGCAGGGGGGATAACTGACCCCTCTGTGACCTCTGGGCTGTGGCAGGTCCGGAGGGACAGGGTCCTGTGTGTCTCTGCCCAGCAGTGGGACTGGGGGAGCTCCCCAGCTCGCAGGGGATGGCAGACCCTGCCCCGCTGTCTGTGCCGTGAACTCATTCACACCTGCATGACCCACCCGGCATCACGAGAGGAAGGAGAGAAGAAAAGCGTTTCATACATACTTCGTCTTTGCCTCTTGCCCTTCACCACTTTGCTGCTGCCTGTTAGATCCATCGAGCTTAGAAAAACCACCACCACAAGCAGTCCAAGCTGCATAGTAACTCTCCAGCGCTGCAGGCCCTCTGTCACAGGGTGATCGGGGGAGCCCACTCCACAGCAGAGGCTGCCGCTAAAACGTCTCAGGTGGGATCAGAGCTGAGAGTCTGTGCACGGAGCCTGGTCTGGGACCATATCCACAAACCACATCAGCAGCAGTGAGCTTAGGTAGCAGGTAACATGGCTCTACCTTCATCCCTGTGAGGAGTGCAGGAGTTTGGCCTTAATCCCATTGGGGCTCAGCAGCAGGCGTTAGCTGCTCACAGTTTCCAGGTGCACTGACAGAAACTGCAAAGGAAGAGGACAATAGGTTAACTCGGTAGCCAGCATCACTCCCATGGTGGCTGGGGGCGAGTACAGGGGCTGTGGGGTGAACTGGGGATGCTGGTGTCACCCCGAGTGGCGTGGGGAGAACTGCACTCCAGCCTCATCCACAGGTCCCTCTTGCTAATACTGAGCACCCATCAAATTGCTCAATGCAGCTTTGCCATCTGCCAGTGCTGCAAACACTTATAGCTGGATCTTGTTTTAAACAGAGCTAGACCCCTGGGCCGCCCTCCCTGAGCGGCAGATGGCCGCTGCGGGTGCCAAGCACACAAGATGTTTCCCATCAAGTGGGCACCTCTGGGGCTGGTAGTCGAGCTGAAGAGAGAGCGAGCCTGCAATCCCCAGCAGGGGCAGGGGCTGTCTGGGGACGGGGTGGGATCCTTCATGAGCTGCTTAAAATGCCGTGTTTCTGCTCCAAGGGAATTTCCAAACCTCCCAGCTGCCATTCCCTGGAGCACAGGGCAGGGTCAGGAGGAGCTGCTCTGCCCAGGCTCGCTGTGTCCCACAGCCCCGCTGTGAGTGCCACGCTGCCCTTGCCAACCACGGTGAGTGTGTGGCAGGACAGGGGGACAGGATGGCAACACCAACAGGACAGTGTGGGCAGCAAACCAATTGCTCCTCATGAACTTCTGGAGAGCCAAGGGAAGCCCAGGCAGAGGGCAGTTGCCAGTGCCTAGGACTCCACATGCCCTGTTCTTGCCTGGGAATGTCCAAGCCCTTGCTTTGCCTGGCTGCTGGCCAGGGGTGTTTTCCACATGGTTTTCAGGTGGTTTTCCCTGTACCCTGTGCCTGGTGTGCAGGAAGGGTGAACTTCAGGCTGCACCAAGAGCTCTGGCACAGCTGGGCAGGGACCAGCTCCTCTGCAGCTGGCAGAGCAAAGCCCCGCCAACGGCAGCCATTGTGTGAGAATAAAGGCAACAACATTCACTCTGTGAAGTCAAATGAAACAGAAAATTGTTTTAATCCCTTTATAATAACTGCACAGTCACCGATGCCCCAAATGACTGGTGGCAGTGGTGCTGGAACGGAGCCTGGCTGCAGCCTGGGATGGACACGGGCCCTGGGCAGCCTGTCTTCTCCCTTACTCACCCCGGGTTGGGGGATAGTCTGAAAGGCCCCTGGCCCAAGCAGCCTCCCTGCTCCAGACCCCTTAGGTGGGTTATGGCTACGGCAGAAGAACATCTGAAAGGAGGGTGCTGCCCCAGCAGCAGGTGTGGGCTGGCAGCACCTCGAGGCAGCTGCTGCAGGGATGTGTGACCCGGTACCACAGGCCCTGTGCAGCACTCACCACAGCACTGAGCTGTGCCCGCTCTGAGCACCTCCCTGCAGCCCTGGTCACCTGTGCTGACGAGGCTGGAGGCCATCGGGTGCTGGGGGGCATTGCCACTGTCCCCCCAGCCCCCTGGCTCTGAACTTTTCACCGTGTCCCTGCTGTGGCTGCTGGGGCAGGAGCCCAGCACTCCCCATGTGCTTGTCGTTACAGCTCACAGCTCTTCCACAGGATTTTCAAATAAATAATTAGTCACTTGTGTAAACACCAACTTGTTCTGCACTTCCAAGCCTGTTTGCTGCAAGCTGCTTTATAAACACTGTCAAGTGCTTAAGCCGAGCTATGGGAGTGTTTAGGGAGCAGAGCGCTGTGCAGAGTGGGGATCCCTCTAGCCCTGCAGCCCCTCTGCACCTTGTGCAGGGAGCTGGGCACGGTGGGGGGCACACCTGCGAGGTGGGGGCAGCCAGTCAGGACAGACCCTCCAGACCGGTAGCGTGGCACGGTACGGCAATGCCCGGCACGGCCAGAGGAGCCTGGAGACGTGAGCTGGTGTGAGCAGGCACGTCAGGACAGCACGGCCCAAACTCTCCCCAAATAAGCCCTGAGCGCTGGAGGGAGCACGGTGCCACCACCTGCTCTGCCTGCCCTCGGTGCCACCACCTGCACTGCCTGCCCTCGGTGCCACCACCTGCTCTGCCTGCCCTCGATTTTAATTACGGCAGCTGTGCTGGTGAAGCGCGTTCGCAGGAAGCACACGGCATGTTTACAAAACACTCACAGTTTGGGCACAGTCCCCCAGCATGAGGACAGCAGCAGGGATGGATGTCTGGAGAGAGCAAACACAGCCCCAGTGCGCCAAGAGCCAGTGTGAAGCTTGTGCCACTGCCACATACCCCATCTCTGAGGGCTTGTGCAGTGCCAGGGTGGGGAAGTGCCATGGGAAACCTTGAGGCCACAGCACAAATCAGACAAGCACAGCACACTTTTTCCTCTTTGTGTCCTTGCCTTCTAGCCTGAAGAGAGCCTGAGCTTGACCACAACTGCCCACTTATCACAGAAAGGCCACTGGCATCCTGGGTGCTGCAGAGCCAATGCCACAGCAGGTCACACACGATCCACAGGTTTCCAGATCTCATCCTTGAGCACTCAGGGTCTGTGGTGAGCCCACCGGAGGGGGCTGCAGCAGAAGGATCAGGCTGCCAGCTCTTCCTACCTTCACCTCAGGACACGAATTATGATTCTTTCTGTTATTCCGTCCATCAGTCAAGCTCAGGTTGCTGCAAACAATTTCCAGTCTAAACATTAGCAGGATTTATGCCATTATCCCATCGATAGGAAGAATTTCGGGTAACCTGAATTGCTCTGAATTCGTTTATGGAGAGACCTGGCCCCTGAGCCTGAGATGGCACTAAGCCTTGTTTGCAATTCAATCAGGATAAATTGGTCCTTGGGAGCTCCAGTACAAACCAGAAAATATAAACCATCCAGATAATTTGCCATTAGTCCTCCTACACAAGGTGAGAAAGACCGACATTATATCCCCAGGATATTCAAGACCTAATCCACAATAACTAAATTGCTGATATATTGCCTCTTTCTGAATGTACCAGGGGTCCGTAATGTAAACGGGCTCTCCAAAGGTTTACTGAGCCTGGGAGAGAAGGACCAGATGCTGGAGGCAGGACAAGGCCGATTACAACAGCAGCAGGAACCAACCCCTGGGAACTGCCAGGTCACTGCCAACAGCCAGCTGGGCACCAGCTGTGACGGGGAGAATTTGGGTTTTACAGGACCCAGGGCTGGATAGGGTATTTGAATTTGCCCTTGGTAGTCAGCAAGGAGTGTGAATATGCCGGAACAGGTTTCCTGCAGGAGAAGTCCCAGTTTCAGTGGGTCTCATTTGGGTTAGTTTGGTCCCAGAACAGTTCAGCCTGAGCCCTCCCAGCCCCAGGGCAGAGTCCATCTTCACATTATCGGCGCATTCCCCAGCCTGCCTTTGTGGAACTTTCAACAAGCCCCTCAAATACCAGTGATGGCACCTGGGTATCAGAGGCAGCACCACTGTCCCTGTTCTACAGGCACACAGGATGTGCCCACAGTGCTGGTGCTCCCCAGCCCAGTGCCTGCTGTGCCTGCGCTGGTGACCCCATGGCAGAGCCCCCTGCCTGCTTCCCCAGCCCGACCATGGGAGAGAGGCAGCTGGGGCTGCAGCGAGAGGGTTTGGGCCCTGGTTCTCTTTGTGAAAGTCCCCCTCTCTCTCTGCATTTCCGAGAGCTGTTTTCCTGCTGGCATAGCTAATGCTGCAGGAGCAGCACTGTGAAACCCTCCATGGAGGAAGGTCACACCATGCTTGGCTCAGCCGTCACAGCTGCCACAGGGTGTCTCAGGCACCTCCGGCAAACATCCCTGCACATGCACAGGCACAACCACTTTGTTCTGCTTAATCCTTGAAGCAATAAAAGACGGCTGCATTAAGTCAAATTTCCGAACCAGAAGGTCTTCATTTGATATTAGATCCCAGTGCCAAGTTCTGCAAAATCCCCAACCCATAAACTTCGCTGAAAAAATAAAATAATAAAGGCCAATCTGGCAGCAGAGCTCTCCACAGCATTGTTGAGGTCTGACTCCTTCCACCAGCTCCTGCGCTGCATTCCCCGGATCTGCAGAGTCGTGCTGTGACCCGCTGATGGGAAATAGGCTGAGGAGAGGCCGCTGCTTGCTGCTGCCCCTCTGCCCTGGCCTGGCAGTGGGAGCTGTCTCGGTGGTCAGCAGCACCCCTAGCTCCAGCCCCCAGCTCCAGCCCTGGAGCTCAACACTGGCTCCTTGCTTGCCTCACATGGTGCCTGTCACAGTAGCTGCTCCAAGTAACCCTGTGATCCACAGTGCTGCAGGCCTCCCTCCAGGAGTGCTTGTCAGTCAGCGCTGTAAAACATCAGGAAATGTTTTACAGGGGGATTTCCATGGCCCTCATACCAGCACCGAGGAGGCACACTCTGGAGGAGGAGGAGGCAGAGCCCTGAGGCGAGCTGCAGTATCCACGACTGCTGCCTCTCCACAGAACCAGAGCAGCATCTGGAACTGCACTGGAGTTGTCCCAGCAAACACAGCTCTGTAATACAACTGGGACGCTGCCTTGGGATCTGGTTAAAGTCATGGGGAAAGCAAACCTGTGTCTATTATGTACAGCTCAGGTGGGCTTGAGCCTCCTACAGACCAACAACTCACCAAATGCCAACAAAGGGCATTGGAACAGCAGAACCAAAGCAAATTTCAGACCAGGAAACTCAGAACAACACAGTTTGGGACAGCACAGTCCATGGCATTGAAAACCTCGCTCTTTCCCAAAAGGGCTCCCCAGCACCTCCAAAGGGCCATTGCTGAGCAGGAACGTGCTCAGCAGGTGCCCTGGGTTCTGCAGGATGGACACACACTGCATCAGGTACAGCCTTGCTCACAGGGACCCCACAGGCATGAGGAACAGGGGACTCTTACCCAAACCAAAAGCACAACCAGGGTTGCTGAGGCTCCTCCTACACAAGTGCACACATTCAGCTCAATACCCAATTCCCCTCTTATTTCGATGTAAATGTATCCAGACAAGTGCTTGGGGCTCCTTCCACCACTGACCCTGAATGCTGGCCTTGTAAGTGCAAATTTCCAGGTTGGAAGGAGCCCGGTGAGCCATGGGCCCTGTGCTGATCTGCTTCTCCAGGCAAAGGCAGAGCCAAAACCCAAAGCCCAGGGCAAAGCCCTGAGCAGCACTTGGGGCTTTCTGCTTGGCCATGTGCACAGGAACCATCTGCCAAAGGAGCTTCCTGCAGGGATTCCTGGTGCTCTGGCTCTCCCATTGAAACGTCACTGCCTGGGAAACACGAGTCCTGCAGAGCCAGGAGTAGCATGAACTCCAGCAGCAGAGGAAAACACACTGGAAAAAATAACCTGCAGCCTCAGACCTGGGCATGGGGCAGGACAAGGCACTCGGCTGGCAGGAGGGAGCAATTGGGCAGCCAGGGTGTCCTCCAGACTAGCCACTGCTGCCAGCCTAGACTGAGGACATCCAAATTCTGCCTCTTTGTTGGATGACAGCACCCTGCACTGCTGGGATAGGGGGACCAAGCTCTGAGCTCTGCAAGCTTGGCAGCGCTCGGGGTGGTTTGCAATGAAGGGCATCCTGCAGCCAGCCCCTCTTGCCCTGCTGCCCACGAGTGTGTGGGGAAGCTGCAATCCCAGAGGGTTCTCCTGGAGGCAGTTTGGTGGTGGATATGACTGTAAGCCTGTCTGTATTTGCCAGGTCTTAGGCAGACCGGCACTTCCGTTCTTGGCAAGACAACAGATTGCCCTCACACTGCCCTGGGAAACAGTCTCTGCTGCCGGTGCCACTTCTCTCAGCTGCATGGCCCCCTTTGTCCACTCTGAGGCTGTCCCTATAGGCCAGGGGGGCTGACCTGGCCCCCAGCTCTGTTGCTCATTGCAGTCCTGGCCCTGCAGTGCAGTCAGAGCTTTGCCAGCTCACATCTAGCTCAGGTAATGGAAACGTGGGGTTTATGCTCAGCTCTGCTTTGTCTGCACACACTGGCAGGGCCAGCTCATTTCGGCTGTGCTTAGGGGGTCACTGCCCTGCACCTCCAGAGAAGGTGCTCTGCCCCCCAGCTCCTCCCTGCTGCATCCCTCAGGGTGGTGCTGCTGCTCTTGCAGCGGCTGCACAAGGGCCAGGGAGCTGATCCAGCTGAAATGAGCCTTTTTTCCAGGGTGGTTTCCAGGCATGTCGCAGCGCTGGCATTCCCAGACCTGCGGTGCTGTCACCATCCTCCCACCCCGCCTCTGCTGCCCTGGTCCCACAGTGGGGATGAGGGGATGGAGTCAGGAGCTCACCTGCTCCAGGGTCATGGATGGACTTCAGACAAAATGATTCCAGCTGAGGAACCTTCCAGGCACATGTTTCAGTGCAAGTCCCAGTCCCTGTGGGATCTCAGCACAGATCTGGCCACCCCAAATAGGACTGTAAGCACTGCCACAAGTTCACAGACACTCAGGTGACAGGATTTTTTGCATGGGTACCTCTGACCCCGGTGCAGGAGAGTGGAGGCTCCGTGCCTGCCTTGTCATGCAGCATTTTATTCTCCCACTATTACCGTGTTTTAATGCCTTTTACTGTAAGGTACCTCTTCAAACCCAAACTGCATCACCTGAACGCTCTTTCTCTGTCCCCAGCACTGTTCAAGGGAACATACATGCCTGAGCCTATAAAACACTCTAGCAGCCCAAGGGTCACCCACACCCACATCTCACAGCACCCCAGCTCTGTTGATGTGGAGGTGTCACCTTGACCCGCAGCCTCGTTGGGGACCCGTGTCCCAACCCGGCCACAGGAGCCCTCGCTGACCCACGGCAGCCAGCACCAGATCCAGCAGCACTTCCCACACACATCAGCACTGGGTGTTCACACCATGTCTGATTATTGCCATGATCCCTGTTAACCGTTTCTCCACTGATCCCACATTCGAAACCCCAAGGAGCACAAATTTACCCCACGCTCTCTGGGTGCCTGCCATGCCCCCGTGGGTGCCTGGCAGGAGGCTGAGTTAGGCACAGCCACAGCAGTACTGAACACAGCATCTGCTTAACTGCCCCGTCCCCCCATTTTCCCCATCTCTGGGATCAGTGGGAGGGCAGCAGGGCACAGCCATCCGCTGCACCACGGCTTGCAGGATCCACCACAGCCAGTCCGGGATCAGCAATGAGCTCCAGCAAGCTGATCAGCATCCAGACCAATTCCCTGTGTCCCCTTCCCCAGAATGGGAAGTGGCACAGTGGCAGAGGACACACGCAGCAGCCCAGACTCCCTGCACACCTCGGGTGGGGGGGATGTGGATGCCACGGATGGCGCCGTGATTTCGCACAGCTCTCATTGTCTGAACTCGTTATCCACGTCGCACAAGGCAAACCCGCAGTCGGATGCTGACACGGCTCGCGCTCCTCATTAGCAGCCCACATCGCAAAAGCTCCATCGACACAAACATGCATGCTGAAGCCCTTACCTCCAACTTGTCACTCCCTCATCACTGCGGAAAAGACTCTACTGGGTTCTCAGATTTAAAATACAAGAAGACCAACTACAAAAATCCTCGGTTCCTCCAGAGAAAGTTACACACAGGTTTCTGCCAAAAAAAATGAAAAATATATTCATGGCGAGTTCATGAAGAAGTCTGGTGCATTTGAGTATTCTAGCCACTTGTTTTTTAAAGAAGGTTTCGACAGGGTCCCAGCTTTTGTGCAGAGAAACAAACCCTTCTGCGATGTGCAGGATCTCAGCTCGTAAAGATCGCTCAGGCTAGTTCCTACTCCATCAGCCCACGCTGCTCCCTGCGTATGCAAAGCAGAAAGTATGTGATCATATCAGAGCAATTTGCACATTAATAAATCCTGGTCTCAATCCGTAGACTCCATCCCATCCACCGGGTAGGGGCTTTTTATTATTATTATTACCAGAGTATCCAGCTTTGTAAAGGCATCCAGTGCAAACTCCTGCATGAGGGAATTCCACCCCACTAGTACCACCTCCTAAGACAATATCCAGCCAAAATATTGTGACTGTTGCAAAACCCGGACTGGAGCTCCACAAAGGACCTTCTAGCCTCACATCCAGAGCCAACGGGGTCTCAGTAAACAACTGCAGTGACACACCATCGAGTTGTCTTTGTAGTCTTTTTTATTTATGACAGTTAATTCTGAGTTATTACTAACAATTCAGTGGTAAGTGGCATATGAAGTCATCAGCTGTCACAACTGCATCTGTTAATAAACATGTCAGATATTAAAAGCAGCTTATTATCCTCTGGATAGGGGAAGGCACGAAGTCAAAGAGCTCACCGCCTGGTTGTTTTTCCATCACTGGCTGTGCAGCAGAAGGAAATGCTCCCACTCAGGAGAGCAGCATGGCTGTGGTGGGGCTGCCTGGACACCTGCCCTCCAGCACACCTGGAGCAGCCTGGGAGTTCTGCTCCCAGTGCCATCAGCTCCCCTTTCCTCCTCTGCTGGAACTGGGGTGTCCAGGAGGGCTATGGGACAGACCCCACTTCTCTCAGGTGCACAGGGGATGTCAGGGCTTGGGCACCTTCCCCGAGACTCCCTGTGCCAGGTGGGATGAGCAGGATCCTGGACCCTGGCAGTCTCCTGGGAGAGACTCCCAAGGCTCGCAGGGCTCTGAGCTGGAAGCCACAGGGCATGGGCTCATTGGAAGGTTGTGACAGACCCTACGGTGCCTCCTGAATCCCTCCTGGGTCCCTCGCTGGGGCCAGGGCATTCTGCTGACATTCTGCTGCCCACGAGCCCCCACTGAAGATGGGTCCCCGAGCACCCCTGACAGCCCCTGGCACGAGCCCTGGAATGCTCCATGGGACTAGGCACAGACCGACAGCCCCAAGGAAGAGGAGGGCAAGGGTATGGGCACAGGATGTGGCATCGAGCAGCCCCCCAGACATATCGGTTTGAAGAGCCTCCTGAACTCCCCACCTGCCATCCCCTCTGCTCTGCACAGCACTTGTGTGGGGGCAGGTGGGAACACAAAAGTGCAAAATAACCCAAAACAGGTGGGAGGGAAAACTCATCCTTTCTGCAGCTTTTCCTTTGCTTTTTTTGTGTGTCAATGCACATGTACATGGAAGTTTTATTCATCCGGAATTTTCCTTGACACCTCATTAAATGTCCCTCATTTTACAATTGTAAATTATATCACCAAAATCCTTGTTATCTCACAAGAGTGTTTGGAATGTGTTCTGGATGTTGGCAGATGCTCAGCAGTTGCTGCCACAAGTCTCTGTATTGAAGATCTTTTTCTATTTCTATTTGGACCTTTTTTACTTTCTGTTCAAGAGAATTCTCAAGTACCACCAAATGTTGCTCTGGGGCAACATCACTCCGTTGACTGTAAGAATGAAAAAGATGATGAACCCAAGATCTTTTTTTATGCTGCTGTTGAACAGCCAAACCTTCTCCTCTCTGATCTTGGACCACCGTAGCCCCACTTGACAGCTGTAGATCAAGTTTCAGTCAGGAGCAAATGTTTATAAGTGAGCAATAAACCCTGAAGACAGAGCTCCATCCTGGCAGTGCTGACAGAGCCGGTCACAGAAGGCAAAGGGTCGTGCTCACAGCACCCTGGTGCTGGAGGTGTCATTGCAGAGGATGGCAAGTCACACTAAATCCTGCCTTAACACCCTCCACAGTTAATCCAACATCAAGTCCCACATTTCTTCCCCCTCTGCCAGGAGCTTATTTACTGGGTTGGTTTTCTTCAACTAATGGCTGTTCAGACTGATCCTAAATTAATCCCAAACACGTTGTTTCTCTCTCGTACAAAAGGACATGAAATTCCACATTTTAGCAGGCTAAGATGCCAAGTGACTCCAGATTGAAAGCAGAGCTCTGACTGGAGGGTTCCTTCACGTCCACAGCAGGTGCCCAGCAGCCCAGGCTCCTCCAGCTGGGACATGGGCACAGTGGCGCTGAACAAAGCTGAGGGCAGAACCTTGCTTCCAGTTTCTGCAGAGGAAGCATCAACTGCCCCACATCCCCCAGCCCACCCTTTGAGCATGTTGTTTTATCTTAAAAACTTGACATTAACCTTATGTTAAAAGCTTGTCATTTTTTTTTCAGATTTCATCCCTCTGTAGTTCCTACCCTGTGTACCTCTCTGCCTCTCTCAACAAGGGGAAAAGGATTTTCTCCGTGGAAGACCCACCCTGCTGTAGACCACAGGGACATCCAGGAGCCATGCCCTTTATCCCTGGGGTGCAGCTGAGAGCAGGGGGCCTGGGGATGCAGCCAGGTCTGCTCCCAGCAGCTCCAGCACTGAGCACCACAGCTTCTGTCAGACCCACATTAACCCTACCAGTGCCTACAAGTTCCCCGCTGGCACAGAGGGTGTATTACTCATCCCTGGTGCCTCACAAGCCCTTGATAATATCTCAGCATAAGCAAAAAGCAGAAAAGACTTCGCAGAGAAAGCAGAAGGAAAGCAGAAGGAAAGCTGAAGTGTCTGAGACACTCCCAGCCTTGATGAGAGCTCTGCTGTGGTCTGCTGCTCTGAGGGTTCTCTGCTGCAGGATGACTGATAGCCTGGGCAATTATTTATAATTGTAAATTGTAAACACCTGCACACCTGCAGCCTGCAGTCCCAGGAACACTGTTCTCCCAGTGTTCTGCTGTTCACTGCATCGACACTTGCTCTGGCTACAAGACAAGGACTGGGTTCCTGGCAGGGGCTGCCCAGCCTGCACTGGGGTTGGGCACAGGGATCACCCCTCCCACAGGAGATAGGGGAGCCAGAGGAGCTGACTCCCTGATAGGATCACTCAGGCATGCCTCTACTTCCCAAGCAAGCCCAGGCTCTCATCCAGTCAGGGCTGCTTGTTGTCTGTGCTCAGAGGTGGCAGCACTGGCAGTCTGGCAGCAGCCAGAGCAGGAACCATCTCTATCCGGGATTGCCCCTGGATTGTCATCACGGTTTGTGGTGCTGAGAGCCACGAGCTGCAGAGCCATAATTACATCAGTGTAAAACTCTCTGTGGGAGACAGGAGAGCAAGATCCCATCCCTCCCAGAGCTGGGTGGGATGAGATGATCCATCCCACCCTAGATAAGGTGCAGGCAGCAGCCAAGTGCTCCCCGTGGGGTCCAGTAGGACTGACCTGCTCTGGGCTCACCATACCCAGAGCAGGAGGTAGTTCTCATGTGCCCCACCAGCTGCCCAGCTCTTCAGACCCCTTTCTCGTGCCTGCCAGGTTTTCTGACACCTCACCCGTGCAGTCTGGAGGTTTTGTGTCTCCCCAAGGAGGGACGTTATGCGCATGTTGGGAAACGCTCCTTTCCCATTTGCTCTGAAGGCTCTTTTCCCCTGTTGTTTGAGGAATGCTGTTTGAATTAGCTCCACGGATTGCAAACAGACCCCGTTGTTTTCCTTTCCCAGTGCAGGGAGGCTTCTGTTCTCTCTGGCCCGCTGGATTAACCAGGGGCCTTACACACTGACCCCTCTGCAGCTCAGGGAAGCTAATTTAATCCCAATATTGTTACAGATCACAGCAGGACGGATCTCACAGATTCCTTGAGGCAAACCAGCACGGAGCGCTGGCAGGGACAGCAGCACAGTGTGTTTGTAGAGGCTGCTGCAATGTTTCTGTCAAAAAGTCCCTCCACAAAACTCCTGCAGCCGGGGAGAAGGGCAGTGCTGGGGGGCGGGGGGACAGCCTGGGCATGGGGTTCCCACTGAGGAGATGCTCTGCCTCAATCCCCAGCTTTTCCTGGCGTGCTGGAGGGTGGAGGGCAGCTCTGGATCCTGGCAAAAAAAAAAAAAAAAAAAGGAGAAGCAGACTCACATCTCCTTGCTATTTCTTTCTCCTCATTCTTTTTCTCTTTGTACCTTTCCTGAGTCTTATGGAAGTGGTCTGTGATGTGATGCTGAGCCCAGAAAAGGCATCAGCATCCTCACAGTGAGGCAATCAATACACATCTCCCTTGTATTTTCAGGGGGAAGATCTGCCCTCTCATCCTGCATGCAGTGTCACAGCTCTGCCTACCCTTGCTCCACGGTCCCACCTGAGACTGTGGGTCACCCCAGGACAGCCAAGGAGGATGTCCAGCCCCCATGAGCAGGGCAGGGGTGTGTGGGAGCTGCCAGGGCTTGGGGGGAAGCCCTGCCTCTCTCAGCATTGCTCGGGGGGCTTTGATGTTTGGGAAAAATAAATTACTTTGGGACACTATTAAAGAGAAGTTTGAATGATGACACACCACAGGGCTGGGACTTCCAACATTTCTTGTAAACTCCATCCAGTGCTGGAAGTGGAAGAGGCCACTGGCACAGCCAAGAGGACATGAAACCAAGAGCCTCTGCAGCAGGAGTGGCTCTGTGAGCAGCTTGTCCCTCTCCAGGCATCTGTTCCCTCCCTCCTGCCTCTGCTGTTGCTGCTACAGAGGTCCCCCAGGAGCACGGGGCAGAGTCTGGGGAGCAGGGATGGGGCACCCATGGGAGCAACACTCCAAGGAGCTGGTCCCTGGAGGCTGGGGACAGGGATGGGAGCTGGGCATGCAGTCCCTGCTCGAGCCCATCCTCCTCTCTGCCATGATCAGCTTTTGGGAACATTCCTGCTGGATGACATTTCCCAAGGCATTGAGGGGGAAAAAAAAAAAAGGCACTTTTTTCCCAATATAAATTCTTGCAACATTGAAAACCCCACACAATAGCTGTAAGCCTGAACCGGCTGGGGGTAAAAAAGCTACAGCTTGACATGGAAATAGCACTGCCATCCCCAACTGGTGAGTCCCAGATGTGGGACATCATGTGTGACAAAACCCCAGAGGCAGGACACGCAGGAAGCCTGTAATTGTTGTGGACTCCCATCACTGCGTGGGGACGGGCTGGTGATCTCGGGATTCCCGAGTGCCCCAGGGGTCACCTGCCACAGTGAGGGCAGAGCCCTGGCCAGCAGGTTGGTGCTGAGAGCGACACGGGGCTCCTTCCTGGCCCAGCTGTGCCCACAGAGAACAGGCTGCAGCAGGAGGGACCTGGGGAGGTTTGGGGATGCTGGGGTGATTTGGGGACCCTAGGGTGGCTTGGGAACCCCTCAGGCATGAGCTGGATGTTCTTGCTGGCCCACAGAAGTGGTGCCGGTGCTCTGAGTTGTACCGACACAAGACCAAAGGGTAAGCAGTGCCTGTCTGTGTGTCCTCACCAACAGCAGACACGCGTTCCCTGGGCAGGGACCTGCTCAGGTCAGCCCAGGAACATCACTGTGCTGAAATCAGCTGAATAGAACACATGGAGGGGATCCTTGTGCAGCAAAAGCTATAGTGATGTCCTTACTTCGCTGTGTTCTGAACCATTTGCAGAACACCTGTAATGACTCTGATTACAGCCCAGGACTCTCCCGTGCCAAGGGCACATGGCTCGGCCCTTGTCCAGCCACCTTCTGCCATGCAACGGCTCTGCAGAGGTTTCCAGCAGAGCTGGAAGCTTTGCTGGTGTGGATGGGAAATGTCTATGTATTGTGTATTAAACTATATAATTAATTGGATGCAGTGCTCGGAGAGCAGCTCATTCTGCCCGGGGGTTTTGGTCACTGTACAGAGCAAGGCCCAGCCTGGCACTGCAGGACGAGGCCGGGATGGAGGAGCCCAGGCAGGGAGGGACATTCAAGCTGCTGGGGCTGGGGCACAGGGAAAGGGGAGGCTGAGATGCAGAGGATGAGGAGTGAAGGGCGGGATGGCTGCTGTGCTTCCCCTCAGCAGGAGGGACTGGCAGTACCACTGCAGCAGCTCTGTCCTCTCTCTTTGTCTTTTCCTCTTTCCTTCAGTTTTTGGACATGTACGTCATGTGCAACATTGAGGTGAGGCTGGTCCAGCCTGCACCCTGTATCAGCACCCCCGTCACCCCTCATCAGCACCCCCATCATCCTGCATCACCCCGCACCACCACCCTGAACCACCCTGCACTGCGGCACTCGGTGCACACGCCAGCCACTTCAAACACCACTGCTTGCCCAGGAAGCATTTGTATGTTATTTTAAATGTTTACAGGATGACGGCATGAGGAAGAGACAGGTCAAGCCTGGCTTTCTCACGAGGCAGAGCAGAACACACTAAAACTGGAGCGGGCAGGACAAGTGAGACCGCGGCCAGAGCGGCCATGGGGCAGCAGAGAAGGAGTTGGGGTGGTGGAATGGGCACTACCACAGCCTCTTATGGTGCCTCTGACCTGGGAACTTTGGGGTTTCATTTCCAATTAAGTTTTTCATATGGTAACATTCAGAATTTTGATGGAAGAGGATGCTACTTTTGTCTAAGAGAGAACATACTTTCACTGCTGCGCCTAGCCCAGGAATGAGTTCTCCACTATTAAAATGTAATTTAATTTATCTCCATGGGTTTTGTGATGACTGGGATTTGTTCTAAGGAAACCTTTAAAGAAGAACTTTTGCATTATTGAATGTATGTGCTAGGAAGTAGAGTTTTGGCATCCTCTGATAACCAAATTTCTTTTCTATCCTCCACTATATCCATCATGATAAAAGCCCCTGCCAAAGCCCTAACTCAATCCATGCTTCTGGCATATTGTGAAACAAATCAGCAGGAGAAAAAGCCGAAATCCACAAGATGCTCTAGTCCAGTACTTTTTAATGTAAGTTTCAAGGATATTGATGGTTTACCTCATCAGGTAAATATTTGTAGCCCAGTTGCTTTCCCAGGGTTAAAGCAAGAACAAGTGGCTGCTGAAACTGCAACTGATTTGCTCTGACAGACCTCAAGCAGCTTCAAATGAGTTTTCTTGAAATCTGGAGCCCTGTACATGCAATGGCACTGGTACCTTCCCAGCAAGGGCTGCAGGGTGATCTCATTTTCCAGGGATGAGCCTGGTGGACATCCACAGTTCCCCAAGCCCACCCACCCACAGGGGACCCCACTGCACTGCTGGGGAGCTCTGTGAATGGGGGGATGGCCCAGGGACCCTTGACTCTTTGACCCTTTTTGAGGTTTCCTGAGGAAAGAGGAAGGTGCCTCTTTTTTTGAATCAATAAAATGATTTCTTTTTTCCCTGATACGGCACCTTGTGCAGCAGAGCAACAGCAAACCTTGCTGTGGAAAGAGCTCCCTTCCCTGAGAGCGTCTCTAGGGCATAACAATGGCTCTGAGGCCAGCAGAGAGCCAAGATAGTTTCAGCAGTGAGGCTGGCATCACCCCCAGGACCCACACAGTGCACACGCTTGGCTGGCATGGCCGGTGTTGGTCCCCGGCGCTGGCACGGAGGGCACGGTGCCTGTGCGGTCCCGGCTGCCAGCTGGGAAAGCTGCTGCTCTGCTTTGCGTATAAGTCAAAACCTGTGAGCTACTGGTTACAGACACTCACTGCTTTAGCAGGCTGAAGTGGGAGAAGGGAGGGAGCTGCCAGATCCCAGCTGGTCTCCGCTCCAGGAGCTGATGGAGGATTAGCCGAGCAGCATGTCTTTACAAATTGTCGGTTCCCAGAGTACACAAAACAAAGCTCTGAAGATTGTGTGTCTCAGCACAGAGGCTAAGGCAAGAAATTTGGGAACCTGATAGCACTTTCCACCCAGACACACAGACATGTGGACCCTGGCTTCCTGTGGCCCCCACAGAGCCCTGTCTGTCCCATAGCCTTGGTGAATATGGTGTTGGGGCTGGTGGCTCAGACAGACCGCTCCTGTCCGCAGCCCCACTGAGCCTCTCCTTCCCTGGGCTGGTGCCCCACAAACCAGAGAGGGTTTGTAAAGCGACCTGAGGTCCTTCCTGGGATGTCCTGGTACACATAAACCCTGCTGCCCACTGCCACCCTCATGCACGAGGCTGGGGCCTCCCCGCCAGCCACCCTGTCGCACACAGCTGCGAGCTGGAAGCTCTCGCTACTTATTTCATGGGAACTTCTGACATTTCCCAAATTGTTTTCGTTCTGGCTTGGAATGAAGACAAATATTTCAGAAATTTCCTGGATAACATAAAGTTTAAAATATCCTCTGAACTAAAATAGAAGCGTTGGGCTATCTCAGCTCTTGCATGATGTCATATCATGCCAGCTCACGGTACACCACGCAGAGTCACAGATGACTTGTCATGAGGAGATGTAAACAAAAATACAAATAATGTCAGCAACAGAAGAGAAATGAAATGCTGAAGTGACAAATTCTCTAGAACTATTTTTTTTCCACTTGTGCAAATTAATTCTCCATGGGAAATCGTTTGAATTTTTTAAAAGAGCACAGTTTGGCCAGAGCAGCTCTGCTGTTCTCTGGAGAAGGAGGAACACGCTGCCGGCGCTCCCCTCCAGCCCGGCCAGCCGCAGTCCAGCAGCGCTGCAGCCGCAACTGGGCTGCTCCGGGATGTCCCGGTGGCCCTGCCCCGGCTCTCTGGCCGTGCTTGACCTCTTATCGCGCTTCTCCCAGCCAGGACAGGCGAGCTCTGCGCTCGCCGCGCACCAAGGCCCGGCTTTCTCCAGCAGCGATCACGCCGGGACGGATCACTCCGGGACGGATCACGCCGGGACGGATCACGCCGGGATGGATCACACCGGGACGGATCACGCCTGGACGGATCACTCCGGGACGGATCACGCCGGGATGGATCACACCGGGACGGATCACGCCGGGATGGATCACACCGGGCGCTGCGCTGGCGGCACGAAGCTGCGTCTCCGTGGGAGCGCAGAAGAGGTTCCGTGGTCCTGCCCTGCCCGGTGCCGTGGCACGGCGCTTACCTGGCTCAGCTCTGCTCGGCCGGGGCTGGCTCCTGCCCTCCCTGCGCCCAGCGCATCGCTCAGCTCCGCGGCCGCTGCCCCGCGCCGGGGCTCCGCGCCGGGCAGACCTCGGGGCGCCGGCTGGCACCCATCCCCCTGCCCGCCCCGTGCCTCTCCAGAAAGGCACTGCTGGGAAGGAGTGCCGCGGCTCATGTCTCCGGTGCTGTATCCACCCCTTCCCACCCTCTTGGGGTTCGGTCCTGCCAGTTCCACTTGTGGGCTGTCCTCACCACTTTGGGCCTTTCTACCGCTCCCCTTCTTGTGGCTCTGGATGTCACCACAGACACGCTTTTATGAGAGTGGGCTTGTGCAAGGCTTGTATAAAGTGTTCTCAGAAATACGAGGTCCTGTCATTTGTAAAACTAATAAAAATGTCCAATAATTTTTACAAGGGAAAAATGAGTCATTGGATGGCACATTTCTCATTACTGGCATTTTACAATTAAAATGAGCATCTATTGAATCAATCCAAAGCTCTTATTGTTAGCAGACACTAATAACTTCCTGAGCTATTGAAGATACTTTTTTCTGAAGAAACATGACCCCTCACAACGGCATTTCTCGTCGAGAGTGGTATCCAGCTGAGACCAGCTCTGCTCAGCTCCTGCTGGAGGGTTTTCAAACACATCCTGATGAGACTGGTGGCTATAGCTGGGTGGGAAATTGTTTTTAAGCCCTCAAAAATGTTAAAGATTTCAAAATTTTTCCCGCTCCACATGGGGATAAAACCAGAATTGTTCAACATTTTTACCAAAATAAAAAGTCCTCATGGAAACCATCCCCGGAATAGCCAATAGCCATGGGTCACGCTGAGCCAGCGGAGCGGGGACTGCGGCAGCTCGGACCGCCGTGATGGTGGCTGCACTGGCATCAGATGACTTCTGCTTCCAGTCTGGGACACCCATCGTGGACCTCATGACCTTTTCTGGTGAAAAATGAATCCAGTGAAACTTTCTCAGTTTCACTGCAGCCATTGCACATGCGTGTCCCCCTCTGCCCCACACAGAATGAGCCAGGGCAGTGAAGTGGGGACATCACCACCTCCTGCCCTTAGAAGACTGAGAATTTTGCAGCTGCCTGTGTTTTCAAAACCCGTCAGGAATTTCAGGACAATATAGGCAGATCCTAATTTTCAGCAGGTGCTAAGCCCTTCTGCTGCTGCCTCCTGAAGATCAGACTCCCTCCAGATGTCTCAGGATGGATCCTGGTCACCAGAGTCACCACGTGCTTTCTGGAAGTAGACCCCGTGATGGAACAGACGGGGATGGTCTGACATGGGTTCAATGAGAAGAAGCCCCACTGAGGCACAGGGAGACTTTGAGTGCCCCAGGCAGTCCTTTCCTGTCTGTGGAGGTTCACTTCAGATTCAGGAGATGAGACCAAGAAGAGCCAGCCTGACTTCAGGACTTTTTTTCTCAAAGTTTCTCCAGATGAAGCAAAAGAGATCAAAATGCAAAGCCCATGTATTGCCTCCGGCAGAGGTGTCCAGGGAAAGCTCCCTCTGCAGGATGGAGCAGCATCCTGGTAGCAGCTCCAGGTTGCTGTCCGTTTTGGGAGTGCTCTTTTCCCATGCATGATCACCTGCATGTACCCAAGGCAGAGTGAGAAGCCCTTCCCCTGCCATGACACCAGAGAAAAGAAACCAAATTATCCCCTCCTGCCCAGGGAATACAGAGAGTTTCTGAATGAGAATCATTCAGAATCAACCTTTCCTCTCAAGCCCCAGCGGGCCCCAGGCTGCCAGGCTGCTGTCACTTGTGAGGAGGTTCAGTTCCTATTTGTACCATCCAACACGTGCAAAGCTTATGAAAAACTGCCATGAAATCCCACTGCACAGCAGTAACAATGTGCAAGTGCTGGCTTCCAAACACCAAGTGCCCTGCCAAAGGGCTGGCAAGTCCAGATCCTGCTGGGTTGAGGAGTTCAGATGCCACTTCTGCCATGGCAAATCCTCCTGATACAGTTCTGCAAGACCCCAGCCTGAGCCCAGCCTCCCCATGAGCCTGCTCAAGCCCTTTGCCAGAAATGAACACCCACAGGACTCAGAGCCATCCATGATGGAGACTTCACCCTGTCCTGGCTGGAAGAGTCCTTCTCCATGCTGGGCAGAGGGCTGGAGCTGGCACTTGGTGTGTGTGCATGCTGGTTGATCAGTCCAAACTGGGCACACCAGAAGGACACCAGCTTCCCCTCTGCGAACCTCACTCTGGACTCTCCTCTCCCCATCCTCCCCATGGCTCTCTGGAGGAGATGGTTCTGTCTCTTGGGAAAGTGCCATGGGAGTGGGGGTGCTGATGCAGGGTCCAGATGTTGGGGAGAAGCAGATGAGGTTGTTTTCCATTCTCTGTTGTTGTGCAAGGGCCCCAATGCTGGAGACACTTCCCACTCCTTTTCCTTTGCTACTGAGCGTGGGGGTTGGGATGACAATATGTATTGTCGTTTATAAGCTCTGTAGAACCCTTCTGGGACCTAAGTGCATAAATCTTGGGTTTGCTTTAGCATTCCTCTTCACTCTTGCATACTTACAACACAGCTTCTGCCTGCCCTGCCTGTCTGCAAGCCTGAGCTCTGCAGAATCTGGAGCCCTGCTCTCAAGAGCATCAGTCTGTGCTGTGGCCATGCTCCTCCACTCCTGCTCCAAAGGGAGGGCCTTGGGAATGTGCTGCTAATCCAGCTTGGCCTGGTCATGGTCCCACTGTGGCTGCCAGGTGCCTGAACGCAGTGCACACAGCGGGCATTGCCATCAGCCAGCAAGAAATGCCAGGAGCTTCCCTTTATGGCTCTTTCCCGTAAAATTTTTATGGGATTTCCTCAACATTCAGATTTATGAACATGCTTGCCTGGCTCAGGATGGAGACCCAAGAGCCGGGCCGCTGGCAAAGCAGAGAGGGAAGACCTGCTTCCCTGTGGGGACAGAGCTGGGGCCTGCCTGGCTCTCTGGTGCCCAGGGCAAGGGCTGCCCGTGCTGGGAGGGCAGCCCCGAGCGCAGATGCCACCAGCCCAGCAGTGTTCCCGGCCACCCGCCCGCTGCAAAGACAGCTCCGAGGTGCAACGGCAGGCGTTGGGCCTCCGGCTCCCCCGGGGTGCCATGTGCCTGGCCGGCAGTGAATTTGGGACTCATCGGCTGATGTTGCAGGATTTCCTCCCCCCGCCGGGAGCGCACAATAGCGGGGACAGGCTGCTCCACAGACACCCTAATCCCTTGGCGATTGTGCCGCGTTTCGGGGGGTGACAATGGCTCAATGAAGGTTTGCAAGGTTAGCAGGAACGTTAATCCTTACAGAAGAAAAATGTGACAATTACTTCATGCCGTGGCTGGGAGCTTTTGTGCTGCCCTTGGTGCGCTGTGTGTGTACTGGGCAGTGTCTCATGGACAGGCTCTGCCCGGGTACCTGGGACAAGAGGAGACCCTGCTCCCACGGGTGCAGCCAGTGCTGCCAGATGTTTGGCAGTCTGGCTCCACTTCTGCCCTTGGAATTCCCATTCGAGCAAAAGAGTTTCTACCATCACCCAGTGAAAGCACACACATGTCCATGGCCACAGCACACACAGGAGCTGTTGTCCGAATTAAATTTCCAGAAAATTGGGTGTCTCCTACAATTCAGAAGAAATGCATCCGAGGAGCTCCTGCTCTCTGAGGGTACTGTGGGGAGGACATGGAGAGCACACTTCTGCCAAGCTGCTCCCAGGGTCACAGAGGGGAACGTGCTCTGAGCAGGGCCCAGACAACGGCAGAGGAGGGGGCAGGTGACGTGGGAGGGCTGAGTAGAGGGGGACAGCAGACCCTTGGTCACTGGACAGCGATCCCAAGGGCTTGTGATGAGAACATCCTGGAGGAGGGCAGGCAGACCTGCCCTGTGGTCCCCGCGCCCCGGCGGGTGCTCAGTGGGGTGGAGAGAACCCTCCGTGGGAGCCTGCGACAGCTGCCGGGGGCTGGAGGAGATGTGCGAGTGAATTGTGTCAGTGCAGAAACTCGGCCTCTTCCCGCAAGACGGCTCTTCTGGCATTAGGGAGTCGCTGGGAGGTGGAGGAATGGAACACCCTCGGCGCTGCCAGCCAGCTTGTGTGCGGAGAGCTGTGACAGCCATCCGAGGATTTCTCTGGCTGCAGGGACTGAAAGAAGGGGAGGAAGGGATAAGGCACTGAGATCACAGGCGAGATCCCGCCTGCTCGCCCAGAGGCAGGCGCAGCACCACAGCACGCCCCGCCAACCTGCTCCCAGCGGCGCTGGCGAAAGTGCTGTCCCCGCCTGACCCCGCACCCTCCCCACGGAGCACTGATCACCGACAGCCAAGGGCAGTAGGAACAGCCAGGCATGGCCCGCGCCACAGGGGACCCCGCAGTGGTGCCTGGGGCTCCAGCCAGGCTGGGGCAGCATCTCAGCCAGGACAGAGGCGAACACCTCTCCAGGTGTCCCCTTCGCGAGGCCGGCAACCTGCACCCCATCCCTGCTCCCCTTGGCTGCCTGCGCGGCTGAGACCTCACCAAAACAGCCCGTCAGAGGGAGAGGAGATGCAAGAAGGCAGCCTCAGATCCCTGCCGGGCTCCTGAGAGGCTCGGGACAGCCTCCCCTCACCTGTCCCTCCCCTCCCTGCAGTTCATGGCCACTATCATCCCCTGGCACATCACGCAGAGCAAGAGGCCATGGGGTGTGCTGCAGTAGGGTAGGCTACGGCTGGTGCTGGCCCTGGGCACCCTCCTGGGTGGGTGAGCAGCCGCCCAGGTAACCCCCCCAGCCCTGCTGCCGTGGTGCTGTGCGTGTGTGCGCTCGCGTGTGTGTGCCGGAGCCATCAAGGCTCGGTGGATTTCAGGCACTGCAGTCAAAGAGCACAAATCTGCCTCTGATTAAACCGGCCCTTTGTAATATAACCTATATGAGCCTGCACTTAACACCCATCATCCTGAGGAAAGCCCAGGCTCTCTTCCAGCCAGTTGGGCTGCGTGCCTCCGGGGCAGATCTCCCAGGGACATGAGACTGCCGGGGCAGGAACTTGGATGCATTTCTGTGCGGATTCTTCCCCCTTCTAGAGAGGCACAATGGGGCTTTGCATGAGTGATACAAACATGCCAGTTGTACTTAAGGTTGACAAATAATGTAAACCACACAATCTGGTTTGAGGGAAACGACTTCACCACAATTTATTTTAGTGCTTTAAACATCACGCCAAACTCTGTAGTGAATTGCTAAATTAATGCCGGGCTGCCATCTAAATAGACATCTTCAGATCACAAGCATGTTATAGGGGGAATGGTTTCCTTTGAAATGGTTCCCACAGCTTAAAGGCTGCACAGAGAAAAAATGTGCCCAGGATTCAATCGCTGCCAACATGTGGTGGCCACATTTCTCCACTGCTATTGGCCAAGATGCGCAGTAAAGCTGAAGAAGCATCATCTGAGGTGGATAGATAAACTAGTGACTGCAGAGAGACAGGGAGTGCCATTAGCAGCTCACTCTGAGGAAAGGGATAAAGCAAAATAGACTCAGTTCCAAGCTTTTAGCCCGGAAAAATGTGCTCTGCCCAGGAAGGCAATTGGTTATGCCCATCACATATTTTCTCTGCTGCTTGGGATGCAGCAGAGCTCAGCAAAAGCACAGTGGATGTGTCCTCCACTCTCAGTTTTCCATCGGTGTCTTGGCTGATGTTCTCAACACTGCTGCACTCTGCTACCCTGGCTGCTGGCACCAACAGCAACTTCCACCTGCTCACAGCCACGTCCTGGATCTGCTCGGGAAAAAACGCGTCAGATTCCCTTGGCACGGGGAGCTGGAATCCCAAGGCCAGTGCTCCCTACAGGTGTCAGGGAAGGGGACAATGAGAACATGACATCTTCCCCCTCCAGCTGAAGGAGCTGGAGAGGTTCATGGTGGATACTCACACCGTATGTGGACTTTAAATCTGCACTTCAAACTGGAGATACCCATCAACCAGGCTGTAGCAAGCACAGACAAAGGATGAGGAGACAAAGGAGAGGGAATGGAGCTGTCACTTGGCCACTGTTCCCATTCTGGCAAGTTGGGTTTTGTTTCCCCATCACCAGCCCGAAATCCATCTTCCATGCTTTCGTGGCTCAGTCGCTCTTTCCCCTTATGGTTTCCTTCAGCTGAGCTGGAGGGAGAATAAAGAAATGTCTCTCTGGGCCCCAGCCTCTTACAGGGCTCATAAATATGTCTCTGCTTAAAAACTCAAGGATTAATTAACTCATGAGTATCTCCTAACCAAAGTTCTGGGAAAGAGCACCCTCCCGCATGGGAGGCAGCGTGTCTGTGGGAGGTTTCCCCGGGGCCTCTCTTCTGCTCACAGACTCCTGACTGGGATGGACCTGGGCCTGGGCAGGGCAGTGCCCACCAAGTGGGATCCTGGCCTGGCACCATCGCTGCCATGCTGGGCCCCCAGTGCCACAAGGCACCTGGGTGGCCATCAGCATCAGCTCCCAGGCTGTGTCACCGTGTTGCCTTCACAGTGTTTTCAATTAGGTGCTTGACAATGCCCAGGCTTGGTGGTCCTCATAAATTTTGAGCACTGACCGTGCCACGGGAAAGTTTGGACCAAGGGGGCTGGTGCCTTGGGGCACATTTTGGGGCTGGGCTCTCCAGACACACCAGCCCCAGCCCCGCTGCTGCTGAGCCCCTCACCAGAGCGGCTGCCCCAGCTGATGGTGGGATGCGTGGGTCTGCCAACAGCTCCCACCTCGTCCACATGCCCCATTCTGCCTGGGGAAGTGTTGGCTGCATTGGTAGGTGCTCCTTCTCTCAAGAGTCACTTGTCCCTGCCCCATACCTGGTCCAGAGGGGTGCCAAGCCCTGCAGCAGGCATGGGGCAGAGCAGAGAGAGGGTGCTTCTGGAGGGTGGGCAAGACCTTGCCCCCTACTGACAGCCCCTCTGCCTCATCACTTGCTCAGGCTCTGCCTGGCAGTGGATCTGCAGCTCAGCAGCCCTGGGAGCCCCCGTGGTCGTGGGTACCCTGGCTGGGGAGTTGGCCTGTTCTGAGGCCTGGTTGTGCCCAGCACAGCCCCTGGGGAGGGAGGGTGTCTCCAGCAGCCGTCTGGTCCTTGGCACAGCGTGTCAGCCCCGCAATCACCGGTCTCTGAAGAGCAGAGCTGCCAGAAGCCACTCCTTCTGCTGCGGGTCTGCACAGAGCTGGTACGAAACAAACAACTTTTGCAACATGTTTTGTTTTCCACCATTACATTAAAAAAGTAAATAAATTAAATCCATTTTGCTGCCACTTCACTATGTCAAGTGTAACCTGAGCGCTGCTGGCAGAGGAGGCAGCAGATGGGACGAGGCACCCTCAGCTCATGGCAAGGCTGCCTGGCTGTGCTGGAGCCTGACAGCTATGCAGGGATGGACTCAGAGGAGCTGTGCTGGACTTGTGCTCATGACCTGTTCTGCCTTGCTTGCTCCCAGGAGGGATGGTCCCATCCCACACGACAGGCTGGGCTGGAAGGGCTGGTGCTGCAGCGAAGAGGGGTGCAAGGAGCTGAGATGCTCAGACTGAGCAGGGACCATCCCTGACAAACTGCAGCTGAGGAGGATTGCAGTGTCCCCTGGGGCTGTTCCCCAGGCCTCTCCTCCCTCTGCTCCTGCATCACTTCACACCTTTGTCACCGTGTCCACAGGGCCAGTGCTGCTGGCTCAGAGAGGGAAGGAGGAAACTGCATGTGTCCGTCCTGGACTGCTGCACTTCCCACAGGCTGCACACACAGGTTGTCACCCAACAGGGCACTGGCATCAGCAGGAGCTGTCCCCAAGGGCTGTTACTGCAGTGAAATGCTCTCCCTCAGTGAGGCTCCTGTCCTGTGCTTGATCCTGGTGGATGAGAGGCCCCAGATGCAGCTCTCTGCCAGTCCATCCCCAGTCCCCAGAGCTGAAAGCATCTCCCATGGCCACACTCCCCCTCTCCCAAGGGAAAAGGGACTCTGCACGCTCAGCGTTACACCATCCTCCTGAGCAGCCTCCTCTGCCTTCCCCAGCCCCTCAGGGCTGCCACCCCCTGCCAGCACCCAGCAGAGGCAGGGGACACCCAGTCCCAAACTGGATCCTCTCTGCCAAGGCTCTCTGGGTGATGGGGCTCCACAGGCCCACGGAGACGCCTTGTCTCGGTGATGGCTCAGGGACCTCACTGGTGAGCCGAGGGCAGTGCCTGCCTGCACTGCAGGGCAATGCACTCCAAATCACTCCAACTCACAAACACAGTGCAGGGAGGGGACTGTTTGCGCTGGGAGCACCATCCAGAGGCCTGGATTTTCTCCTCTCTGTGACGGCAGCTGTCTGCACCCAGGACAGACCTTGGTTACTTTGGCACCGCAGTCAAAGCACCCACTGATGTCATGCAAAGTGGAACTTGGCCCTGGGTGCGAGAGGACTCAGGCTGCTTCCAGCTGGCCTCCTTGCTGCTTCTCTCACTGTCTTTGGGACATAATTAATTTTCTCTGTTGGAGGGGTAGTTTCCAGCTAAGCAGAGATTCTCTGGGTTTACAAGTCGGTGAAAGTGGTTTCCAAAGCACTGGACACTCTTTCTTCCCAAGAACTAGCTTGGAAAGGCAGTGGCAGCACCCCTGTGTTCCTGCCCACCATAAAGGCATTTCATTTTTGGACGAGACCAACTGTTTGGCTTTGTGTAACACATCTAGATACAAGCCGATTCTCTGCAGCCCTACAGCAGTGTGGCCCTGCCTGCAGGGGCGGCTGTGATGGCCGTGTGGGGCTGTGCTGCCACCCTAAGCAGCAGGAGAAGCTGTGGGCTGACCCAGCCACTTGGCTTTCTTCCACAGAACCTCTTCCCTCTGTCTCTGCACCACCTGCAGTAAGGCTGCACCGTGCTGGAAGCCCCGAGAGTTCCTGCCCTTTGCCAGCTTCTGCACCGGGAACTGGCAGGTCAGGCACCAGGGGCTGACAGCATTGTGGTGCCCCGGATGCTGTACCCACCCCCACTCTGGTCACCTGCAGAGGTGTTTGCTAAGCCAGCTGTGCCTCCATCCTGTCTCATGTGCAGGTCAGGCCCCGGTGTCCTCCCATCAGCTTCTGCTCAGAGCTGGAGGAGAAAAGGAAACATTGCAGCAAAGCGTTTTACCAGAAAACACACAAGTGACTTTTTTAATAATAACATCCAAATGAAAACAACGTGGGTTTCAAAGTCTATCCTCAGGATGCTTTGTGGTTCACAGTCTTTCTGACAGCAATTCTCCTTTCCATCCCAGGGAACGTACCCAGAACACCAGCCCCTTCCCGAGGTGCCTGCGTGCCCGTGGTGCCCCTCACCACTTGGGCACCCTGCAGAGCCAGGATCTGGCAGCGAGTGCCATCAGGGCCACACTGGGGTGCTAGGGATTCTGTCACTGCCCAAATTGGCCATTTATCTGCTTCCTCACTCCTACCCTTTGCCAGCAATGCCGGCAAGGATCCACATGGCTGTGGCTGCGGCTGTTCCAAAGGCCGTCTCCCATTACTGAAACACAAATGTTGATGTTTGAGGAGGAGAGATGCTGATGGAAATGGAGCTGGCTCTGTTTGTTTGTTAAAGCAGCTATTTTAAACAAGTTCTGTTCACACAGCTTGCAGATCGGAAGGAAGTTTTCCCAGCCATAATATCCTAGCTCAGCGCTGGGCAGACAATGGTTCAGCAGTTGCCCGGGATTAGCTGGTGAAATCACCGTGTGCAGCCTGGGAAGGACGTCTGGGAAAGGGCAGTGCTTGGTTTTGTGCTGGGGGGGCCAGGGGGGCAGGAGCTGCCCAGAGAGCAGGGACAGGCATGGAAGGAGCAGCTGAGCTCAGAGCAGGGCATCGTGCAGCCAGTCTGGCAGGCCCCAGACAAGGGTTTCAGGATAGCCTTCCCTGGGCACTCAGCATGTCCGTGTCCTGGTTTTTTCCCGAGGAAAATGGTTAAACGCAAAAGATGTTTCTGTTAAGATACTTCCCCAAGCACCAAGCCTGAAAACGCAGCACCTCATCAGGCCCAGTGATGGGGAAAGGTGCCCTGAACCCCATGCCCTGAGCCAGGAGGACAAGAGATCCCCTCAGAGCCACCTCTGCCTGCACCCCGAGCCCCGTGCACAGAGCCCCTACTGCGGCCATGACCCGAGTCCTGAGCCCTGAGCTCTGAGCCCCATGTCCCGTGTCCCAAGCCCTGAGCCCCATGTCCCATGTCCCAAGTCCAGAGCCCCATGTCCTATTCCCAAGCCCAGAGCCCCCTGTCCCAAGCCCTTAGCCCCGTGTCCCAAGCCCTGAGCCCCGTGTCCC
Organism: Empidonax traillii; assembly: GCF_003031625.1. Lineage (NCBI taxonomy): Eukaryota > Metazoa > Chordata > Aves > Passeriformes > Tyrannidae > Empidonax > Empidonax traillii. The sequence goes on along the minus strand of NW_020955385.1, from coordinate 416,280 downwards.
ATGTCCCATGTCCCGTGTCCTAAGCCCTGAGCCCCGTGTCCCAAGCCCTACGCTGCGGTCACCCAGGCGCCAAGGGCCTGGCGTCACGGCCGCTGCTCCCTGACGCGCTCCCTTCAGGAAGGCAGACAGGACTCCTGGAGGGTGGCGGAGGCGGCGATGCCAACTCCTTTATTCAGTACAGCCTCATGTACAAATAAAAGCTTTATAAGCTTGCCTTGAGCCTTTAAAAATGCCGTTTAGGACATGTCATTTGTATTGTCTGACTCCGGCTGCCCTGCACCGCGGCTGAGCTCAGCAGCGGTAAAACTGCTTCCACGTAAATCCCAAATGAGTTTATTCTATATGCAGGGCAGGGAGAGGGAAGCACTTACCAAGCAGCTTCCTTGGCTCAGCTGTGACACCCCACTGCCCTGGGCAGGGCCACCCTGTCCTGCTCACTGCAGACATTGTGCCCCAAGTTCTCCTGAGAGTGCCTTGGGGGTCTCATGGGAAGGGGGGCACAGAGCCCTTGTGGATGCTCTTCCCACCAGCAGAGCCTCCTGCCACCTCCTGTGTTTCCACTTGGGACGTCCCAGAGAGTGGCTGTGGCAATGTCTGCAATGCCACAAACATCAGAGGAAGATGCAGAAGATTAAAGCAAATTAATCTCTGCCATCCCTTCGGTTGCTCTGCAAATGCCAAGGCGTGAAAGCTCTGACTCAGGAGGTGCACATGGAAACTCTCCACCAAGGGGAATTAATTGCGGGAGCACTGGCCCACAGTGTGAATATTTTTTTTGTTAAGAGCTCAGATGAAGCTTTCTGTTTCTTCCTCCTCTTGGTGAATCTTACTGTGATTAAATTAAAGGAATTCTTGTTAAAATGTTAATATCCTTCTAAGACCGTTTGTTGTTTTTCTCAGCTGCCTCTGGTCTCTTTAGAGCCTTTGCTGCCTTTTCCTAACATTTTCCAGCTCTTCCTCCCCCTCCACGCTTCCCTCCCCCTTGTTTCTGAGGCAAACTGGAAAGTTACAGTTGTGGTTGAGCCGTGGCTGTGGGCGGTGAGTCACGGCGAGGATTCCCACTCACAGCTCGTAAACGGGAGGGAGAAACGAGCGCTCCTGCCCAGGGCTGTGCCCAGGGGCCTCGCCGTGGGTTGGGATGGGACCAGGATGGGAACAAGGACAGCCATGGGGATGGACTGCTGCCCACAGCGCTCCCAGTACACAGGGTGAAACCACGGCCCAGCCTTTTTCCTGGTGGCTGTCACTGAGCTGGGGGACAGAGAAGAGCCTGGCCCCGGTCAGTGCCCCTGGGCCGTGCTGCTCCCACTGCTGGGCATGTGGCCATTCCCAACCTGCTTCCTGTGCCCCCAGGCCAGCAGCATGAGATGGCTGCACAGGAACCTTCCAGGGATGCGGCAGCGGTGCCTAAAAGCTTACAAGCGATAGGATTTTTTTCCACAGCTAAGGAAAAAATGCTCGTTTATGGGCATTTTCCATTCAGGAGCATCCTGCGCAAATGCATTGTTCCTCTTTGAATTCCTCAGCATATGGCATTCTGTGCTCTCAGAGTTTAATATTCTTTTCATTACTGATATCTAATACAGACAAGTCTTGAGGGTTACACAAAACATATGCGAGCCTAATTTGTTTTTACTGTGCCACATGGTTTTACTCCCTGCATCATTCAGTTAGCTTTTTTTTTCTTAATCATGTGATCAGCAAAAACTTAATGCTATTTTTAAGCATGGTAAGAAAGTGAAAAACACATTTACTGTGACTGCAGAGGAAGAGGAGTGTAGATTCCCCTCTGCAAAAGTAGCTATTACAGTGTGATAGCAAAATGACACTGCTGCTGTAAAAATGGCATTTCTTTGGCAGTGTAGTTTGTCAAAGTAGTGCCCATCTTGTAAGGAGAATTCCTGAGAATTCTGGGTTTGGAGTGATTTATCTGACTGAGACAAATGAGAATAGGCTTCACAAATATGAAGATCTGTGGCAACAAACCACCTTCTCATGGGGGAACTCACCTTCTTCCTTCTCTTCATCCTTCTCCACCTTTCCTTCATCTGACACCTCTCTGGAGAGGTGGACATTACTTTGTTGAATATATCATCATTTTCCCCATCAAATTATCCAGGTGTTCACATGGTATCCATACTCATACCAGGGATACAGAAGGATGGTTGTGGTCCCCATGCCAGCAGTTCTTAGTTCTCCTCTCTGCAATTCTGCCCCCAGTTGGCTGCACAGGTTGGAGTTGAGTTTCTTTGGGGATTTGGAGCCTGGAAATGAGGGGAGCAGGGAACAGGAGAGGGTGGGTTGCTATGTGCAGAGCAGCATAAGCCAACCCGCTGGTGGGGCAAGCGGAGGGAGGCACTGTCCACCCCACACTTCCCTTTCAGAGGCTCATGGCTGCGTGGGGTTCCTCCACGCCAGAGCTGGTGCTCATTGCCCCAGTTCTCGGGTTGGCACTGGGCTGGGGTGGCAGTGCCATCTTGCTGCCGGCCCACAGCCATGTGCCTGGAGCTTGCCACAACAGGTCAGGGAAGCCTGAGCCCTGGAAGCTCGTCCCGCCAGAGAGCTTCAAACAACCCTAAACACAGGAAATCTTGGTGCTGCCACACGCCACATCCTCTGTTCCCACACATGTGCCTTGTTAGCAGTGTCAGGAGCCTCCAGCTTGTGGGTGACTGCTAACCACAACCACCAGCATTAACCTCCTTCTTGCAGGTCATTTGCAACAACCCACAGAAATGCCTCAGAACTGGGCCATGTTGAAAGAAGCTGGTGGGCTCCTGAAAAAAAAAAATAAGAAAAAAGGCTTTATTAGTTATTTATTTGGGCCTTTGAGAATTCTGGACTAGATTAATAAAACAACTGTGGACATCTGGAGCCTTCCAGGGCAGGAACCCCAGAGTGGCCGTGGTATAGGACAGCTCCATTCATGGGCTGAGGTCATGGCCATTGGTCTCTGCTGCTTGGCCAAAGCAGTGTGTGGGTCCTGCCAACCCTCTGAGGACCAAGGGATCTGGTGTCAAAACCAGCCAACCAGCCCAGCAGGAGCCTGACCTAAAAGGTGGAGCCTGGAACAGCATGTCTAAGCCAAAGAGGCATTAAATCTTACATCACATAACATGGATGGAAGGGGAGAACAAGATGCCCCAGCAGCTTTCCCAATGCAAAACTATCTATTCCCTCCAGCTGGAAAACTCTAGAGCCTGCAGTCAGGTGTCACTGTGGGACCCCCAGCTTGCACAGAAAAGGCTGCATGCCATGGGGGGCTCCCTACACATCCGTGTCAGACACTCCCAGCATAAATAACCCATCATACTGGGGAACCTGGGCCAGCTGTGCCACTGGGTGCTCCTGAGGGTCATCACCCATTGGGTCAAGAAGCTGGATTTGTGTCATGGAGCATATCTAACCAGAGCCTTTGGTTACGCACAGGACCTGGCCTTCAATGGGTTAAGGGTAATTTGAATGATTCCTTTTGTTTAGATTCATTTCAGGTTTCGTGATTTCTGTTATTGCTGCATAAAATCACTTGCAGGCGCTCGAGGTGGGGCAGGCGGAGGGAGAGCAGGAGCAGATGTGAGCTAATTGGAAGCACAACAGCAGTAACAGCAAGTGCTGCCTGGCTCTTCGGGGCCCAGGGCGCCTCCAAGGCTTCAGCATACCCTGTTTGGAAGTTGCACTGGGCATGGGGAGAGCCCAGGAATGGGAAGGGATGCCAGGGTGGGGTGCAGGATGCTGAACAGCAAGTCTCTGCCCTTCAGTGAGTGATGAGGCTCCACTGATCCCAGGCAGTGCCCAGCTCCCAGCATCTTGGCTTGGCTTTAAGGTTGGATTGTTCTGCTTTCCATTCAGTTCACAAATAAAGCTGGAAAACATAGGAATTACTGCAAAAGGTGAATTCTGTCTGCCAGGAATGTGGGTAAGGAATGGACTTGGAGGCCTCTTTGTCAGTGTTTCAGCAGATGGACTGTGTGCTGCTGGACAGCCCCAGCACGGCTGTCCTGGGATGGGATGGGCAGCACCTCTCCATCCTGTCATTCTACTCACAGCATGTAGTGCCTGACCTTTGGCCCCTTTATGCCTGTCCACCAATGTCCCACTCCATCTCCCCAGTGTGGGACTGGTCCTGTGTGGGATGGTCACCTTGCAGGCAGCCAATGCCTGGGAGTGCAGGCAGCAGTGCTGGGAGCTGTGGGGCACCCATCCTCTCCCATTTCAGAGGTGAGGGCAAATTGATGTTCCCCGGGATGGGGGCAGGACCTGCTCCTCCCTTCACCTGCCGAGCTGCTGTGATAACAGAAGTACTCTGTCTGTGCCTGACATGAGCTCACCAGAACCTGCTTTGTTCCCAAAGCCAGAGCAGAAGCTGCCGTTCCTCCAACACCCACAGAGAGGGTCCTGTCACGCTGGGACGTGCCGGTGCTGGGCAGAGCAGGGCTGATTGCAACCTGCCCCAAACCTCCCCCTCATGCTGCGAGAGGGGTGAGAACTGGGAGGCCACGCAATAAAAATTCAAAGCATCCCAATCCAATAACCAGCCGGAGCTGCAAGTGATAATGAGATTGTGCACCGGCTGTTGTTCCCCAGCTCCAATGTGTCAGGAGCTCTCTGGGCCCCACCATGGCAACATTGGCTTTAATTAAAGAATCTCTGTGCGGCACCAGAGGGCAGATTCACCCGGCTGGGATCCGTGGCACTCGCCGAGTCACGAGACAGTCTGTCTCTGTCCATAGATTAATCTCCAGGAATCTGCCAGGTTGCCTGGCACAGAGAAACAGGGGAACTTCTGTGTGAATCTGAAGAACGTAGTTCAATTAACTTTTCTCACTCTCCCTTTGGGTTAGACACAGATTGCATCCAGGGGTTCACACCCCAGGCAGGTGACAAGGCTCAGGATTAATTAAGGAGCTGACATTCCCAGAGCCCCAGTCTCCTGGGAAAGCAGCCTGGCGCTCCGAGCCAGTGGCTCCCAGGGCTGCCAGGATGGCCAGAAAGGTACCCAGAGGGTCCCCAGGGCTGCCAGGATGGCCAGAAGGGTACCCAGAGGGTCCCCAGCCTCCCCTTCCCCTGGGAAGGCTTGGCAGGTGGCATCTTTCTCCTCGCTCTCTGTTGCTGCACTGGAAAGTCATATCCATTACCAAACCCACTGGCATGGCTGGAGAAACCATGTGTGCGTGTACATGTGTGTACATGTATGTGTATCTTGTTTGGACTCCAGGGGCTCATTTTTGTGATGGCCCAGCAGTGCTGCCACCACCTTGGCCTCGAGGCTCAGTTGTTGGGCCAGAGCTGTGGGACTCGTGGCCATTCCAGCCCACTGAGCGGCCAAGATCAATAAGGGCTGGAAAGGAATCTTGGAGCAATGACAGGGAGGGTGATGTGTCTGCCCTGTTCTGTCAGAGCATGTGGTTCTTCTTCTGAAATCCCAGCACTTCCTGCAACCTGGTCCATTGAATCAAAATATCTTTCGAAAGAAATCTGGAAATAGACTCTGACACTATCAAAACATCCTGTTTTGAGACTTTCTGAATGAATCACTTTGATTTTTTTACTTGGAATGACCTCGCTGCCTTTTTGGTAGAGAAATGGACTGTGTTTATTGACGAGTTGTAACCAAACAAAGCCATTGATTTTTGCCTCACTGAAATGTTTCAGCCCCCTCCCCCAAATCTGCTTTGAGGTTTGATTTGTTGTACCAGAGTATTTCTAAATATTATAGTTTTGTTCCGACTTAGAGGCAGATTTTGCAATCCCGAGATGAGCCGGTCAGTCGGGCTGCGCAGTCTCTGCCGAATCCCACTGGGACCAGCCCCTCGTGGCAGCCCCGGCTGGGGGGCATCACCGAGCCCCCAGAGCCCAGCAGCCACCACGGGCTCCTACCGGGGGCCAGGGGTGACGGGGATGGGGGTGACCTGGCTATTAACGCTATTTGACAACTTGTCAGGATTAGAAAGCTCATCATAAAACCCTCCAAAATGAGCAGGTTTTGTGTGTGTGTGCGAGTTAAACTTTTCTACCCCAACCAGGAACAGATGTCTGAACTGGTTGATGAATTGGAAACATCTGAAACAACTTTCCAAGCTGAAGTACAATAAATATACCTTTCATCACGATCCCTGCAAGAGGGTTTTAGAGGCAAAAATCGCTGAAGTGTTTAATATGGCCCATGGTGAAGAATCATTATAACAAATGAACCAAATTAAATGAGAATTTCTCCCTATTTTAGTGACTTTGCTGGGACTCCAGGTGCCACCTTCTGAGCTGGCAATGGGTCTCTCTGCTGCCAGCCTTTCCAAATCTCTCCTGCATGGTCTAATACCATCACCTCCCTTAGGTGGAGGATGGAGAAGTGGGGCCTCCCCTTGGGTTGTGGGGCCCTGGAGAGCATCCAGGCTCTGGCCTGGCTGCATGGGCATGAACCAGGCATTCCTGCACCATGGTGGGCAGCTGCTATCTCCTGGGAAATCGGGATCCATATCCATGGACAGGGCAGAGGGAGGCAGACGGTGTCTCTGAAGCCTTTCCCAATGCTGCACCAACTCCAGAGGCTGCTGGTGGAGCCCCAGCTCTTTGCCTGCTGCCCCTGAGCCAGCAGTGCCATGGCAGCCCACCACCTCCATGCCAGGGTGGGATGCAGGGGGAGGCTGAGGGGTCTCGAGGCTGCCCCTCAGGTGGTGCCCAGGGGTCCCAGGGCTGCCCTCCCAGTGGGGCACACAGAGTTCTGTGGCTGCCCAGGAGCCAGACTTGTCCAGACCAGGAACAACTGACAAATCATCCTTGTGCCTCAGTGCCAGGAACATCTTTCAGAGCCCGTGGGCTGCCTGCCAGAGTTCAAGTGCTGCCATTCCACTGTTGATCCCATGACCCGCAGAGAAGAGAATCTTTCAACAGGAGTCATCAGAAAGAGTTTATTTTTCCGTGTCTCCACTTGGCTTATTCTACTGAGCAAAGTCATGTTCTATTGATTTATTCTAAAATCACATTTATTTTCCTTTAAGAAGTAAACCCCAATATTTCATGTCTCAAAATTCAAGTGGGTTGCGCGGGATTTGAAAGTCAGATTTTCAACCATGAGCACATCCATTAAAGCTCCTGCCTAGGCAGGAAACATCCTTTGCACGTGGGAACCTGGTATGAGACCCTGTGCTGGTGCTCACAAGTGAAAGGAGTTGCAGCCTTGCAGAAGGTCTGGTGCCCCATGGAAAATTCACACCTGCTCCTCTCAGGACTCTCTGCTGTGTCCCCACCAAGGGAGAGACAGGCATAAGGGAGTTCATATTCTGCACTGAGGGCTGTAAATATGAAAACAGAACAGAAACTGAGTCCACAGTTGGGTTTCTTTATCTCTGACTGCACTCAGGGACCTGCAGTGATCCTGGATGAAGCTGCCAGTGCCCCGAGGCGCTGAGCCCCGGCTGCCACTGTCACCTTGCCATTATGATGGGAAGAGTGTGGGGGTTTCTAGGGACACACACTGGCACACACTGACCCTGTGCCAACACCTTGCCAGGGAATCACTGCCCTGGAGAGAGAACTGGGCTCTGTTACAGCTGTTGTGACACTGTCCCTGACCTTGGGAGGGCATAGAATGTGCTGTGTAATATAACACTGGCTTTATACAAATATGTTATCAGAATGGCTAAAGCATCACCACCACATGCTTTGAGCAGAATGAGTCACCAGAACATGACTCATAAATAGAGGAGACACCTTTGATGTCTCCATTCCCCTCCACTCCACAAGCTGGCGGCGTGGCAAGACCCGGGGAGCGCTCGGGCTATCACAGATGTCCCTAACGGGATACTGATGCTCACATGTTGCTGCCACACCAGAAGGCCATGGTGGCCCTCCTGCAAAGGAAGGCTGGGCAGAGATCCATTACCTCCAGCTCAACCGCAGGCCACGTTGACCAACCCCCACCCGTGGCAATGGATCAGTGCTCCCTGATGGGGGGGATGAGGGGCACGTCCCTGCTGAGACACCAGGACATGCACGTGCCCCACAGGCTGGAAGGAGCTGCCTCGGGTGAGGAGTGCAAGATGCAGTTGGGGTCCAGGGGCGGGGACTTGGCCTCGGCCTGGCACATGCAGGACAACCGGTGTGACCTGAAGCAACTTTTTCATTTAAGAAAAAATGTTTTGGAAGCCACCACCTCCCTCCGCTCGCCAGCAAGTTTAGGGTTTCATAAAGTCAGCCTGGTAATGGGTTACAAATGTACCTATCAGTTTTACATTTGTTTTCATTCAGGCTCAGTGAGTCTCCCCCAAACCTGACGGTGTCAGGGAAGGGCCCCCCCAGTCCCTTGCCCTCCCCGGTCCCCTCTCAGCACACCCACAAGTGAATTGTTCTTCCATAATCTAAACCAACACTCCTCTCCAGCAAATTGGATTTCGGTTAAACCCTGTGACTTATGTGCAAATCCTGACAGCAGATCGCCTTGCGCAAAGCTCCCCGCGGGGCACGGAGCCACCGCGGCCACGCGGAGCCGGAGCCTCCACAGCTGGTACCAATCAGCTCAGCCCGGCGGCGGGGCCACGGCCTTGAACCCCTGGATGCTGGGCACAGCCCCTGGTCCTGGGCACAGCCCCTGATCCTGGGCACAGCCCCTGGTCCTGGGAACAACCCCTGATCCTGGGCACAGCCCCTGGTCCTGGGCACAGCCCCTGGTCCTGGGCACAGCCCCTGATCCTGGGCACAGCCCCTGGATGCTGGGCACAGCCCCTGGATCCTGGGCACAGCCCCTGGTCCTGGGCACAGCCCCTGGTCCTGGGCACAGCCCCTGGATCCTGGGCACAGCCCCTGGTCCTGGGCACAGCCCCTGGATCCTGGGCACAGCCCCTGATCCTGGGCACAGCCCCTGGTCCTGGGCACAGCCCCTGGTCCTGAACATCACACCCGCAGTTCCCAGGCACTGCACTCCCAGATCCCGGGTCTTGCATCCCAGACCCTGGAAATCGCAGCTCCAATAAAGAAGCAGAAAACCAATCCCAGCACTGAGAAAACCAGCAAAGCCTGAGTTCAAAGAGCCTCATCCTGATGTTGGAGATTCAGAATGTAAGTGTTATGTGGCACAAGGCATGGCAGGCACTGGCTGAGGTCATAAAAGCTATCTTTTTTTCTGAGTATTATTCAACTTTTGAAGCTGTAATAAAGTACAGTTCCCAGAGGAGTCAACCAAGCAGGTCTTGTCTGGATTGTGTGAAACTGAAGCTGAGCAAAGTCCCCCATTTCTAATTCAGTTACATGGTGATTACATGGACTCTCGGCTGAACAGCAATGAGGGGTTTTATTTTCTGTGATGAATGAGCATTTTTAGTGTCTGGACTAGCAGCTGTCACAGAGCTTGTATTTTTGCCAAGAAAGTAACTCAGAGGGGAAAGATAAATTCTAACTCAACTTTTTTTTTTTTTAATTTTGAGGTTTAGGACCAAGATTTGACAGAAAAGCCCCCAGCCCTGGGGAGGAGCCAGGCCTGGGTGCTACCACTGCCACAGGGTCCCCCAGCACTCCCGAGCACTGCTGGGAGGACTGAAGTGATGCCATCTTCCAACCCTCTGCTTTCCTGTGGCCTTGGTCAGCCCATTCGTCCATCCATCTGTCCTGCACGTGGGAACTGTGTCTAGAGAGTGACTGACACCTTGGAGCTGTTCAAACATGACCAGGGGGAACAGCACCAACCCCTTCAGCCTGGTGTGCAGGGAGCCATCCCAGTCCTTACTCGGGGGTGTTTTGAGGTGCAATATCCATGGGGGAAGGGTAGGGAGCACCCACCACACATGACAGGCAGATATCAGGGCATTGGACACACCACAGCTCTGGGGTTTGTTTGCTGCAGCTCCCTGATGCCTGAGCAAGAGCTTCAGGATGAGTAAGATCCACTTACTCAGAGACATTACTGGGTCCTTCATGATCGACTCTGCTGCCTGGAGTTCTCTGATGGAAAAAGTCTATTTAATTTTGTGGTCTGTTAGCAATTTAAGCTGAAGAATTAGTGTTCAGCTCCATTGTTTTCAGCCCATGATATTCATGTGAAAGGTTTCTTTGATTCAGGATGCGGCAGTGCAGGAAGGAACTGCAGACACTGCGCAATAGCACGTTGGTGAAAACACAGATATTTGATCAGGAGCTGATTGTGAGCGAGATACTGATGTTGTTGTTGATTTAAAGGGATGTCATCAACTTAAAATTCATGTTTAATTTATCAGTTAATTTATATGTTAACACTGGAGAGCTCTTGCACTGACTCAAAGTGACTGAGATAAGGAATGGGTGGTTTTCTCTGTCTCACCTGCTTCACTTTATGACCTTGGCTGCATCTTGGCCATACCCTGCACTCCCTTGGAGCACAGAACCAGTGGAAGTACTTGCTGAAGTAAAACCAAACACATGCCAATGTCATTGCCAGCCAGAGGCCTTGTGCATGGTGTGTTCACAGCTGCCCCAGTGCCAGCATTGCCCCCGCAGTGTGTCACAGCTGGCACTCAGGGCAGGCGTGCCCAGGATGTTGCTGCTGGCTCCTTGGAAACCCTGGAGGTGTGGGGGGAATGGGTGGTTTTCATCCTTCCCCTCCTCTCTCTGAATTTCATATCTGCTTTGCATTAATCAGCGTCGTTGTTCTAATCAGAATATGTAGAAAATGAGCAGCAGCAGTGGCATTTGTCTCTTGGAACTGGTTCTGGGTATTGGAGGGCAGGTGCTGGGCCAGTGGTGCTGCGGATGCCAATCCACACATCCACATTCTCCCTCTCCTCCCTTCCTTGGTCCATACCCTCCCTCCCTAGGACGAGGCTCTCCCTCCAGGGAGAGAGATGTGCACGAGGTGCTGCAGGCAGGGCGGGCAGGATGGGCTGTGTGTGACGAGCTGGGGTTGTGTGAGGCCGCTGAGGAAGGGCTGATCCCTGTTCCCAGCCAGGCCATGGGCACAGCGCTCGGCACAGCACTCTCCTTGTGTGACTGCAGTTCATCAGAGCAGGATCTCACTTCATTCACCCCCGACCGAATTACGAGCAGCCGTGCCGGGGCTCTGCTTTCACAAATGAAATACACGCTGCGCTGGCTGCTCCATCTGCCAAGAGGCTGCTGATGGGTCACCCAGAGCAGTGCTCATGATCTGGTGTTTTCCTGATTTCACCAACCTCCTCCAGCAGTTTATTGATACCAAGCAGCACCAGAGCAGCCACAGCCAGCAGGAGGGTCAGCCTTGCTGCTGACCCAAGGCAAACACAAAGAGGGTTTTTTGTGTATGCAGCACCTCAGTTTTCCTGTGCTGGCCTGGTTTGGGTTACAGACTATCTTGAAGAAATGCAGCAAAACATGTACTCCCTTCCTGAGGCACAGACACCAGCACCAGCTCCTGGAGACCTCCCAGAGAGGAAAAAAGATGCTCCACCAACACCGTGTCCCCTACATACCATGTCTGTTGTTATTTATCCTGCTTGAAGTGTCGGCACAGACACTGATGTAGCACTTAATGAACCAAACAGAACTTGGCCCACAAACTCCACTGTGACATTAAGCAAATCTGCTTCTTATTGTTATTTATCTGTTTAATGAAGCGGCAGGGACAGCTCCATAATTAAGGTCAAGTTGTGTTGCACTCAAAGTAAAACTCGTTGCAAATTCTCCCTGAAGTGTCATAATTTTCAAAAGAAAGCTCCTTCTGAGACTTTACAAGAAAACTTTTTATTTAGGTTAGTACTTCCAGTAGGAATTTCCCTGAAGGGGAAGATTTTATATCCCAGGATCAAACAAAATAAATCCTCTCAAGTTGTGAAAAATAATGACTGAAAGTGTCTATTAATCCTGCATAAAAATTGCTGGGTTTTTACCAGCAGTCCTGCTTGTTCTGAGTAGGGGATGGAGGCAGAGGTGAGGGACATGTGTGCCAGGGGCACCTAGAAGCAAAAAGGGTGACTGGCATAGGCAGATCTGTGGCACAGGGATGGGGACCCGAGTGGGAAGGAAGGAGGAGCTCCAGGAGGTCGGGGGTACCCTGAGCTCAGCCCTCAGGGAAGGTCAGAGGACACAGGAGGACACCAAGCCCACAGCCAGTCGCCCACACAGCAGGAGCTGAGGCAGCTGTCCCGCTGGGCTGGGGTTTGTGTTGGGACCCCCGTTGCTGTGGTGGAGCAGTGTCATGAACTCACATCTGTATGTCTTGAACTGATTCGGAGGCTGCAGGCGGCAGCAGCCACGTGACGGGTTCCCCTCTCCGAGCAGAGAGTGTCCCACGCACCGAGGACTGTGGGGTTTCCCTGGCTGGGAGTGACATGATTAATGGCCTCATTACTGCAGCTTTCACTGCGCTGCCTGACACACGCTCTCGTGCTTGTACACAACTGTGGAGTCCCTGCTCCCGGTGCCAGCCCTGATTCATATGTCAATAAACAGCAAAAGAGAAGCGGATTTCCCTGCCAAACCAAACAAACAGTATCTTTTTGGCTGGGGCTACAACATCCCCATGAAAACAGTGCCAAGGAGCATCGTGCTGATGTCACTGCCCACTCTGCTGATGCTCCCCACGCCATGCCCATGGGTCAGTAGCCCTTGGTGGGTATGGGGTTCCCTGGCCCGAAAAGTCCTATCTCCCAGAGGGAGAGTACACTCCTCTGCCCATCACTGACAGGCACCTTACAGCCAAAAGTGGAAAGGGATAAGAGAATGCTTTGTTTAATAGCACTTTTATCAATAAAAAGGACTTACTGGTCTGTATCCCTCCTGAAACTTTTTAATAAAAGTCAAACGAGTCTACTTTTTCATCTAATTCAGACCTGCACTGGGGCCAGATTAAGAATGCTTTTAACCTTTCCAGCAGGCCTGGTGGAGGCATGCCCAGAAGCAGGGTGAGCAGGAGAAGGCTCCCCAGGCTCTCCACTGTAGAGGCACCCCTGGGGCAGCCACTGGCCCTGTGCCAGGCCTGGGCTGGCAGTGATGTCCCACGGCCCTGGGAGCTCCCCCCACACCTTCCCTGTGCTGTCCCTTTCAGCATGCAGGATGCTGTTCATGCAAGTCCAAGAGCTTCACATCGACTCACATCAGTGAATAAAATGGCTCAAGGTTTGGGACCTTGCACCTTGCACAGATCTGACGGTGCTGATGAGGAATGTAGAGGCACCGGGGGAGTCCGGGGTGCTGGGTGAGCCCAGGTTAGGGCACTGCTCAGGTTCTGTTCTCTTTAACACTTCACCACCCTAAAGCCTGGTCATGCAGGTTCTTCTAGACCAAATTCCACACTTTCTTGGTGGAAACAGTTGTATTTGCCAAAGGATAAAGCAAAATGTTTTCCATTAACACATCTAACACACTCGTTAGTGCGTTCTGGCTGTACATAAGTGCTAATGAGATTTCACTGTGACATTGCAGGAGGAGAGACAGTAATTAGGGCAGTTTCTGTTCATGGTTGGAGAATTAATTACTGGGATTAACCCTTCTGCAGGAGACAGCAGCTCTCATGGGGGGGAGCAGGAAAAATGAGTTAATTTGGTGTGATTATCATCTGACTGAGGACAGGTACAAGCACAGCTGATAACAAGCGCCACTGTGATAGCAGTGCTGGTGTGGGTGGCCTTGCTGGGGAGGTGGGTGCAGCCATGGAGAGCAGAAGGACAGGGTGGGCAGACACAGAAAGTGGGTGCTGGAAAACCTTAGCTTGTTCTTTACTGGCCTGAAGGTTTTGCTGTTCCTGCTATCTGGGGAGCACGCAGCCGGCCAAAGGTGGCTCTGCAGGAGATGTTGGCTCACAGGGTGTCCCAACACCACTCACAGGGGACTTCCCATTCTGCCAGTCTGGCTGGGAACACAGGCAGACCCCAGGGGAGGGTGATGGGCTCTGCAGACCTGACCCCATCAACAACTCTGGCTTCCCTGCGAAAGCTTCCATCCCTTAAGAGCTACCCCACTCTGCCCGAGGATGTGCTGGGAAGCCTTCCCAGAGGAATGCAGCTATGGAGGGAAATATTTCTGATCTTAGCAAATGAGAAAAGGGAAAAATAAGGTGAGCGAATGTTTTATTTAAGGGACAATTTAATTGTTGACATCTGTGATAAAAGCTGTTCTTTTCCAAATTGGAATTCGTTTCTATCTCAGGATGAAGCAGGGATGTGGGGGCAAATTCTTTGGAGAGTCCCTTTGAGTCCCATCCAAAGAGGATGGGGAATGAAATGTGGCACATGTTAAACATGTAAATGAGGTACTGATTTACTGATTTATCTGTTTCTCGCATGAGATCTTCTTTGGCTGCATCAAAATTACTGTATTATTTATAAGCCTTAAACATTTAAAATTAGATGTGCGGTTTTAAAACAAAACATCAAAACCTTAATGCAAACCACATTGTTTCAATAAGAAATTAGATTAAAAAAAGCAAATTCAAAAAGTTTCTGTGCTGGATCAAACCTGCACCTCATGTGGTTCACATCCACGTTGGATCTATGCTGTAGGACTTGGTTCTCTTTGCAATGATTTGCAACAGTGAACTCAAAACAAACAGATCTGGTTTCATTCATGGAATATTTCCTTGTTATTGAAAAGCATCATTTTCTGCACTGTCCCTTGACATTTCTTGGGGAAATCCTGGAAACTCGCAGCTCACTGGAGGCACCAGGACATCCCACCAGAGCCAGAAGCGCGATGTGCAGGCAGCTGCTCTTCCACCACGCTGCCAAGGGCTCAGGAGCTGCCACTTCACTCTTTATGGGCTGTGACAGTCCCTATGAGGGCACAGTCCCTTCCCCAGGGCTGCTGCACTTGCTGGACTGCTTGCTAAAGGATTTGGAGGGATCTGCAGAGCACCATACCCTCTGCCTGTCCAAAAGCAGGATGAAGCGTGGCAATGACTGCCCGCTGCCCCCTGCCAGTTTACCCACTTGCGAGGCGTGTGCCTGCAGCTCCAAGGTGGGCAGAGCACCTGGTGAGGAGAGTGAAGGTCTGAAGCTGCTCTGGATGCTGGTTTTGTGGAGCAGTGCAAATCCTGCCTCTGAACATCATGGAGTCTGAGCTTGGTTGTACCACCACTTCCAGCTTCTGCCCATTTGTGTGACTGGTGGGCTCTGCAAATGGGGGAAAACAGTGATGCCCATCACTTCCCCTCAGGGGCTTTTGCCCTGGCATTGGCACCACATAACTGTGTCAGCAGTGAAATGCAAACCATGTCCCAATGCAGTTGGCACTTCTGTAACTGCACTTGTGACAAAGTGTTGAGGGAGGATGAAGGACTTGGGGCTCCACATCAGGGACAAGGCTCACTGGGCACGGGGATGTGCTGTGGGCCCCGCTGCACCTGCTCTGTCACATCACAGTGCTCAACGTTCCCAAAATGGGCAGCTTGGAAAGGACAGACACCCTTCTGAGCGAGAGGACAGGGCCTTTACCCAGTGCCATGCCCAGGGCTGGCAGTGGGCAGAGGGAGCCCAGTGCAGAGCCATCCCGTGGCCCGGGTGCCAACAGCAAGACAAAGTATCACCCCATAAACACAGAGCAGAGCAGAGAGCAAACTGTGGCTCTCCACGCCGCCAGGCTGCCATCAGTGTGTGCCTTTTGTGCTGGTGGGTCACAGATGTCACTGCCTATTGTCGCCATGAGGGTACCCTGTCAGCCTCTGCCCACTGGTCCTGATGGAATTTTTCACTCCCAGCTTTGTGGTGTTTGTCATGATGAGTCAGCATTACCCTCCACAACTCATCCCTCCGTCCTTCTCATCATGCTCTCTGCACTTGGGAAGCTGGGAATCTTACTGGAGGACAGGAAGAGTTTGCTAACACCCCATTTAATGCATATTTTTCTAAGAGCAATGGAGGAGCAGAGGGGGAAAGCATGAACTGCAGGAATTGCTCATTTCATTTCCTGTGGTTTCATAATTTTCTTGCTTACCAAATTTGAATTTCAAAAAGCTTGTGGTTTCCCTACAACCCTCGTCTGGGAGGAAGACACATTTCAGTAGCATTCTGAGCTGACATGGGATCCCAAACAAAAAGAGTATGATGGCAACTGGCATTCTGAGCTATGTGAGAAAGAAACACAACCCCACTCTGCCTGTGTTTGGCCCAGGTGAGGTAGCAAAGTGGAACCCCAGTGTGAGCAGGTCAGCCCAGGTGTCCAGGAGGGTGTGGTGTGGGTGCTCCTGTGCTGGGGGCAGGCAGCCCCTCACTGCTGACAGCAGAGCACACATGAGTAGCAGGACACATATGGGCAGGGACAGGAGTGAGTGCATGTCCCTCCCCTCTTTGAGCAGATTTCTGTCCCACTGGGGCCAGTGCAGCTGGTGCTGCTGAGCTCAGGGTTCTGTTTGTCACTTGGGCTAGTCCATTCCTCCGGGCTGGGAGCTTGGCCTCTGCCATGGGAGCTAAGTGGGTGCCCCAGAGAGAGATTTGTCCTGTTCTAGCTAAAGCTCAAGGATGTCAGCAGGATGAGCCCTGCAGCCTCAGGTGGCTGTAAGAGCTGTCAGGTCTGGAAGAGCTGAGCCTGCTGCCATCCTGACCTCGAGCCTCGAGCAGGAGGAGTGCTGGGACACGTGGAAACGTGTCCCCAAGTGCTTCACTGGAAAGATCCGTGGGTCGCAGGGATTAGGAGTTGTGTTGGTTGCATAGGTTGCAGTGATAGATGCAAATATCCTCCTCTGGAGACTGCTGGGGAGTCAGCTTGTGTTTACTGAAAATAAACTTTCAGAGGTGAAGAGAAGCCTATTGGTGAGGAAAATAGGTTTGTGAGCTCAGAATTTATAGCCTGCCTCCATAAAGCTGTCCAGAATCTGTGGATCTTTCCTTCAGATATTCATGTTAAAATAATTTTCATTCTGTTAAATGAAAAGTGCTTAAAGTTTGGCAGGGCTGTGCTGCTCATGCTCTCACCACTTCGTAAATTATACTTTATAATAACAGCTAAAAAAAAAAAAAAAAAAAAAAAAAAAAAAAAAAAAAAAAAAAAAAAAAGAAAAAAAGAGATGGGGGACCGACCAAGTCTGCACCAAGTTCTCCTTGTTGGCTGTAAATACCTCTCGCCATGATGTCAGTCGCTCTGACAGAGGATCTGCCAAAATCACTACCATATGTGGAGACCAGGGTTGGGCTTTACCTGGACTTTCCACACAGTGAGTAATGTGGTTCGCAGTCCTGGCAGCGCTCACAGGGCTCATGGCTGCAGACTCCTCTCCACTTTCCTGGGAGCCACTTACTAGTATTGGACAGCACAATTTCTTCAAATCAGCTTATTTTTATTTCCCCCTAACTTTTTCATCCTTTAAATAAAAATCACTTCACACTTTCCTGAATGCCTCTGATATGATTTAATTCAAAACACACAGTCACGGGAGCAGGAGGAGGATGAGCGCTTCTCGTTCAGACACAAACCAGAACCCCGTCAGGATGGACCAAGACAGTCCCATTGCTGGGAGGGCAGTGGAACAAGCATCAAGAAACAAACTTTTCACTGCAGAAAATACATCCAACTGTTTGAGGCTTTACTGCAGCATTGCAAAATGGGCTCTGTGGCCTGAGACGCCCCGCTCACACCCTGCAGGCTGCCAGCAGGCCTCCAGAACAGGCTGTGAGGGCTGGGGACCTCAGTCCTTCCCCCTTCATCTGGTGGCAGAGACAGTGTCGTTTGCAATGAGGAGGGGCTGGGCAGATGGTCAAGGATAAACCTGGGACACCACAGCTCCACTGTTCCCCCACGGCCATCCCGCTCTGTGTCTGCCCCAGCTCCTGCTGGTCCTCCCAGGAACACAGGGAGTTAAGGACCAATAATACTTTTAATGACCCCTGAAAATTGTTTACCAGCCCTTGAAGGGGATGAATTAATGGAATCTGCTCAGACATGGCCTGGGTGTGACAGAGCCTGGGGAGGGATCTGCCCCTTGCCCCACAGAGCGGACGGGGCGCAGAGCACGACCCCCCACTCTCTGCAGGGCTCAAAGAGCTTTTCCTTCCCACATGGCTCTGCACCCATGATTATAATTAGCCTGCTCTGTGAAGTGGTTTGGGGATGCAGCTCATATGAAAGGCACAGTAAAACCAAGCACAGTCGAGTACTAAATAGCAGAAGGACATGTCCACATGTGGCAGCTGTTAGTCACATTTCTGGGCCCTTTGTCTGGGGGGACTCAGCCACACACGCCTGGCACTGCCATGAGGAGAGCACAGGGAGCTGAGCAGGCGTAAGCAAACAGTGGCCAAAACCTTGAAAGCTGTACATGATAAGCCCTCACTATCATCTCACTGCAGCAAAGTGTTTCTAGTGGTGTTCAACTGGAAGCCCCATGAGCTTTAACCCATATCCCCCCACCCCACAGGGAGCTCCTGTGCCCCACTAGCCTTGTGTGGGTGCTCCGGCCAATGACACTCGGGTGGGTGTTTCCTGAGTCGGGCAAGGAGACCCTGGGCTTGTGGAAGGGCGTCAGCTTGTCACCCAGCTGCAGGCTCCGTTATCCAGCCCTGGCCCCAGCTTTTGTGTCAGTGGGAGGGAGATCTCTGAGGATTTGGCTCAGAGCAGATGATGCCATGAGTGCAGTTTTTGTCAGTGCCAATGAGTCTAACCTAATAAAAGGGGGAAATTTCCACTGACCACAGGGGAGTGGGATGGTTGAGACGGAAAAAAGAGGTGGAAAATTATTTATGACAGTGTAATTGCATTTGAGACAACTTGTATCCAGCCAAGATTCCACAAGAAATTTAGGAAAGAACAACTTTAGGTCAATTTGATTTGTTGTCCTGTGTATAAGGGGCGGGGGGAGAGGAGGAAATTTCCCTTGTGAAAATTGGACTCTGCAACCATATAAGAACCCATAATCAAAATTAATGTGGAAAATAAATTGCTGGCTGGCATCCTTGTCAGTGACGGACATTCACTGTAGCTCCACTGTCCTGAGACAGCAGCACGTCCCAGTATGCCCAGCCCTGCCAAGCTGGCATCTTCCTCTGGTTCCCTTAAAATCGGGTTTTATTGTCCCCGAGGCTAGAGGGAGGAACAAAAGGATGCCAAAGCCGTGGGCGGGGTGGCAGTGGCTGCGTAACTCCGGCGGGGCGAGGAGTGCCCTGCTCACACCCCGGCCGAGGGCAGGACTCCCCGCTCTGCTCCCAGCCCTGGTGGGGCCATGCCTCGTCCTCGGGGACCCTCGGACCCGCCTGGAGGGCACTTCTGGTGCAGTGGAGTATCATGCCCTGGGAGATGCTGCCTGGGTCACTCCAGCTCTCCCCGTGGCTTCCTGGAGCTCCTGGGGCTGGCAGCTGATCCCTGGCCAGCACAACCGCTCAGACCTTGAGTAAATGGTGAGCATGTGCTGCTCTCCTGCTCCATCTGAGCTCCTGGGCACCACACTTCCACGTCTTCCACCTCCACCAACACAGCCAAATAAAGGTGAGAGTTTAATGAACTGCAAAAGCCTCTCTGGGCTCATTTACTGGAGTCCAGAAGTTAGAGCTATCAGAAAACCCACTAATTCCTGCAAAAAGTGGCACCACTGGAATAGCCAGGGCTTTTTGCTCTCTGCAGCAGAAACTTGGTTCTGCAGAGGAGCCATGCATGGTGGCAGGGCAGTGTGTGGGCTCCAGAGGTGCCATCTCTGCACAGAGATGTTCCGAGGTTTTAATCTGGCTCTGTTAGAGAACGCGCTGCTAATTCCAGTGGTTAATTTTATTATGTGTCATTTCCCTCCATTATTTGGTTCAAAAGATGAAGACTAAACGTAGATTTTAAAATTATCCAGATTTCAGATCTTGCCCCTGGAAAAGCTTCAACCTCATCTTTTGTTTTCATTTCTGTATTTTTGCAGGTCTGCAAATGTGTTTGTTTAATAATGCAGCTGCAGTACAGATTAAAAAAGCAAGTATCGCTGGCATTTAATATCTCTAATCCAGCAGTAAGACAAGCTTGCCGACTGTTTGCTTAATGTTCAACAGCCGTTTCTGATTAAGCAAAAGGTTTGAAGTGATTATAGTTTATTTACAACAAAAATGGACTTAAATGAGAGTTAATTCTTCCCCCTCCTCCCTCATCGGGCCGCATGCCAGTAAGCATGTGTCTGCTCTACTCCCTCTTTGAGAGCATCCACGGGAGCCACGGCAGATGTTCCCACTAGGCTCTCCAAGAAGAGGTTCTCCTCTGGGAGCCCCCAGGAATGGGAGTGCCCCTGAAGTCCCAGCTCAGCCCTGGCACCAACTTAGGTGGGAGGCCTGTTCATTTCCCTGCAGAAGGTCCAGCATTTCTTCAGCTGGTACTGCATGAGAAATTTTTAATTTGAAGCACCAATATGCTTTATTTTCCTTATTGTTCATCAAATAGGCTTGAAAAAGCAATAGGCCACTACAGTGGCAGTCTGTGGGGCTTGGCTGTCGTGTCCCACTATGGCCCCATAATCCAGGGAGAGAGCAAGGAAGGAAAAAACAGAAAGAAGGGGTGAGAGTGCTGGGAAAGAGGAGGTAAAATCCACTCCAAAGTGATGCAAAAGCTAAAGCAATTGGAAAAAAAATGAAGTGGATTTTGATTTGTTTTCTGGTCAAAATATTTCCGACGGAAACTTGCAAATGGATTTGTTGCTTTTTTCAGAACACATCAGCATTTGCCAGTGTATGAAAACAGAAACTGCAGGGGTAGCATCCAGGAGCTCTTCCCAATGACTAATCTGGAACTTCTCACATTGTCTGGCTCCACCAGGTCCTGGCTCCACCCGCTGCAACACCTGCAACAGATACGAGGCAGAGCTAGGGGCTGTAACAAGGTCATTATTTAGGACTTAATGGCATCTGCTGGGCACAGGGTGTGGAGCACCTGCCGATAAACTGTCCCCTCTGGCTCGGGCACTGCGGGACTGGTGTCCAACAGGCACAGACCATGCATGCAGCCAGGAACCCCCTTCCAAAAGCCATCTCCTCCCGACTGGGCAGGTGCATTTTCATTCTGGGAACTTGGTGGGTCTCAGAGTGAGCAAGAGACTGGGGGACAAGAGGGAGAGATGGGTCACATGGTGCTCTCTGGTGTTCTGGGGCCAAGAGGCTCCAGTTTTCCCCCATTTGCACAAACGTGTCTGAAGACCTGTATGGTCTCAATTGGACACTCATCCTCCCTGTCCACGACCTGCCTATTTGCCACTTCCAGGGCATCATTTCCCTGTTAACTGCAAGTAATTTTCCCATAAAAGTGTAAAATTACTTCTCCAAACAAGCCATCAAGCTGCACACCAGTGTGGGGAAATGCTGTGAGCGCAGCTCGGCGTTGGTGCCAGGGTTACAGGCCACAGGCAGGGAGTGCCTCGGGGGGATTTGGCATTTCCCAGCAGCAGTGCTGGCTCAATAGACACAATGAGGCTGGTGGGCCCCAGGGCCAGCACTAGGCACTGCCCCTGTCCCTACCTAGCGGATCAATGAAGGCCCTGGCTCTCACCGGCAGGGAGCGCGAGGAAGAAAGACACAAAAGCTTCAGAGAGTGAATAAACTCAATTAGATCGCTGTAATTGCAACAAGAATTAGTATGGGGGTCGGGTGCATGTGCCGGCACAGAGCAGTAATTAAAAGTGCCATGTTTGCCATGCTGGGGAGGTGGCCTGCTGGGTCCCAGCAGTGCCCTTTGAAAAGCTCCATGATGGAGCTTCGAGCCTGGATAAATACAAATGTCAGTGCCTCGCAGCCTGTGGGGGGACTCTCAATCCACAGCTCAGTGGGAGAATCCCCTGCTTTACATTCCCATCAGTTGGGCTAATTTCAGAGTCAGGCTTTGATGTGCTTTGGGGAGCCCTGTGTGCTACACACTTTCCCAGCGAGGCGTCCTCTCCCTTTCTCAAATGCTTTATTAATTTTCTCCTGTGGTTTTTTTTATCCTTTCTCTTGGGTATGGCCTGCAACTTCTCTTTTGTGCTCACCCAGCAGGGCTCATAGCGGAGAATTTATATCATTCTGAAATATATATAAAGAAGGGATAAAAGAGGAGATGGAACAACATGCAGAGACCAGAATGAAAATCCATCCTGGGAGCCAGAATCCCCTTCCTCTGGCCACCAGCTCCGTGTGCCCCCAGCCCTGATAATACCAGTTCCGCAGCTAAGTCCAGAGCTGCTCCTCCCCATCTCTGCCATCAGCTCAGGGACAAGGATAGCTGATGCCCCAAGGGACAGCAAAGGTGACAGTGGACTGTTAACAACCATGACACTCCACAGCAGCGGGCAGGATGAAGCAGCTGCTCAGAGGTCCCTTGGGGCCCAGGCTTTGCCACCTGCCCACAGCCACCACAAAGGGCAGCAGTGCCACCAACAGCACTGCACTAGCAGGGGAGGCTGTTGCGGGCAGGCTGTGACGGGCAGGTGATGGCACTGCCATGACACAGGGTGCTCCTGGTGCTGCCAGATACAGGATCCTCACAGCCCCGTCCCCTTTCTGAGGCACAACTGCAGCGCTGGCTGTGCCCAGCACAGGGCCCTGCCCACACTGCTGTGGTCCCCAGTGGTCCCCTCACCCCTGCTCCATCCCTGGTGCTCACCAGAAGCAGTCAGAACCCACTGGTGGCTGAGGCCATAGGAGCATTGCTGCTGGGGTTTGTGGCCTCCCTTCTATGCTCCTCCATGGAACTCCAGCCTCCTCCAGCCCATCACTCTCCCCTCGCCTGCCCCCACAGCCCACCCCGGGATGCTGCTGGACAGCTGTGACACCCGCACGCCGCAGAGAGCAGCCCTGGCTGCTCAGCTCCTCCACAACTGGCATCCAGCTCCCTTCCTGTTTTTTATTATCAACTGAATTTGGCATGGAGGGGATTCTCTCCCCACATCCCATTGGCACAAAAAAGGCTCAAAAACCAGCAAAACCATTGTTTGTGCTCGAAGGGTGGGGACCAGGGTGAGGAGAACAACATGTTTAGAGCCCAGAGCTAGGAACCATGAGAGCATCTGGAACAGTTAGTGGGACAGGGGCGTTACAATTAAATAAAAATGGGCGATTACAGAACCATTCCCTGGCTCTGACAAACACAAGGGCAGTGCAGCACATGCCTGAGCACACAGTTAAAGGGGGTTCCTCTCCTACAGGCCCGGAATAAATGGAGTTTTCAACGGGAAAGGCTGAGGTTGGTGTGACTTCTGTGCACGGGACAGAGGAGCACAGCTGCCCTTTGCCAGGACGTGCTGCAGAGGCATCTCCCACTGCAAGCAGCGCGTGGCTCCAGTGAAAGGAGCCACATTCCTGGGGGCCAGAGAAGCCTCAGAGGAGCCGGAACACGGCAGCAGTTCCCACTGGCTGCAGCCACTGCCACAGCCTGGTCCCCTCACATGGCAGGGAGGCTCCTGCGCCTGCCAAGCTCCCCGGCCCCTCCGAGTGCGCAGGGTGTTCAGCCTTGGCTGTCAGTTTGCAGCTGGAATGGAGATTTCAAGCCAGCTTTCTCTCTTAACAAGTCCCTAAAGAGCATTTGTGCCCGATCCCTCCAGTTCTTGCTGTTTGGAGGGAACTGGCAGGGTTGGACAGCTCAGCTTTTGCAGATATACAAGTCCTACAGAAAAAATTCTGCTGTTCAAGGACTTCAGCCCCATCCCCTGAAATGTGCTGTTTTTCTTAAAGCAGTGAAATCAGATTTCAAAAAACCCAGGCTTTGGACAGTGGCCCTTTACTTGGGCCTGATGAACAAGATCCAGAAGCAAAACAAAGGCTGTTTCCACAATGGTTGAAGGGGAAGGGAACCGGTCCAATTGCAAAACTTGGATCCTGGCACCGAGGGAGTCTTTGTGTGCAAGACCTGTGGCAATGGATGGCAGTGACTTCGGGAAATTCAATACTCGCCTAGCTCATAAACAGAAAACAAGGAAAATAAACTTGGGCAGATGGGAGGAAGCGCAGAGCCAAGCTGTTGATTTCTGCTGGGCTGGAAAGTAGCCTGAGTGTCCCCGGCTGCGGGTCCTAGCTGTGTGACGGCTACTGAGGCCGCATCAGGGTGCTTGGGGCCACAGTGATGGGCGCTGGGCACCGAGCACTGGGCTCTGCAGCTGCAGGAGGCAGCAACCATCCTTCTACTGCAGGCACCGGGTGGGAGGAGAGGCTACGGGGAGTTCGGGGCAGGAGTGGCACGGTGGGAGCCCCTGCACCGCCAGACAGGAGCAGGGGGTGGCAGTGCTGGTGCCCACCGCAGCTCACCCCGGGGCACGGTGGAAGCGGTGGCGGTAGATTGCCCTGTGTCATTTCTTGTGGAAGCTGGAAACGCTTGGCCGCGGCGGTGACAGGGGTGGGATAACCACTTGAATAGAAAAGTTTCTCTGCCAGCCTCCTCCCGGAGCACACTGGTGTGTGGTGGTGCCGCTGGATCCCTCATACAAACCCTCCGGTTGTGCAACATCCCGAAGCAGCTCCCTGTCTCGGCAGTTTCACCTCCAGGCTCCTCAGCAGAGGAGAGCCAGCATCCGTGCTCAGGGCCTGGGGCTGGAAGTGGAGCCTCTTTGGCTTACACCACTCACCGTGAGTGCTGCGCTGAGAGGAGCTGCCCTTCAGCACACGCCAGGTGAGGACGTGATGGCTAGGGATGCCACAGGAGCAGGGAAGGGCTGCGAAGGGATGAGGGCAGCACTTCAGGGTTCAGTGAAAGAAATTACTTTTGAAAAAAACTTTTGAGAAACAGAGACGATGACTCCATACAGCCTCAAATCTGCTGCCAGAAGATGCCGCCTAGTTCAAAAACCCAAGAACTAACTGTTCCCTCTTGGCCACAGACAAGAGGAATCAGTATTTAGACCATTTATGGGCCGCAGAAGGTCAGCAGAGATATGAAATCTGTGGATTCATTGAATTCCCTCAGTACCACAACCCCACATTTGCAATTACAGATTTTTGGAGCTCAGCATCCCTCCTGCCACTGAGTGCTGCCTGTAACCCTGCTGCGTGTGCAGCCCCAGAGCTGAGCTGGCTGCCCCATGCCAGGCATCGGCCTTGGATGCACCCCAGAGGGACAGCATGGCACAAGAGGTTCCCCCAAATGCTGGAGTGTCCCAAGTCACCCAGCAGCCTTCACAGGATCAGTGTGTGTGTGTAGGAAAACCTATAGAATCTTTATGACAAAATATCTTTTGGCTCGGGAAGAGAAGCAGCATACTCCCCTCAATTTGGGCAATTGTACTTGATTCTTTCATGTTTTAAACTCCTGGCACATCACAGAAAAGCAACCAAGAGGGGAGCAGCATGGCTGAGCTGAGCACACTGGGACATGGTGCCAGCTCCTGTGTGACACTGGCCCACCACCACCAAACCAAGGGAGCAGGGTCCAAGTGGTGCCAGCACCACTGTCCCAGACCCCAACCTGCTCCTGTTGGTGTTTGCAGCAGCAGGGCCAAGGGGTAGGACCCAGCCAGCCCATGGCTCTGACTGTCCCTGCCATGACAAGAAGCTTTTGCCTGTTCAAACCAGCACAGCCGGCTTAAAGAAATCCAAGCCAGCCACCTACTGCTGCTCCTTGGAAATTCAGAGCAGCATCATGCCTGACCTTCCTTTCTGACGCAGAATCGCAGGAGAAATACTAGTGATAAAATACAGTGGATACTTTGTCGGAGAAAAAACATCATAAATCAGTATGAAAAGTACACTTGAATTTTAGAGGAATATGTCAGATACACTGGACAGCCATTAAATTTCACAGGTTCAGTTTAAGAACTTCGGGAGATTGCTGGCATTGCCTGAAAGGGAGAAGAAAATTATAAACATATGCAGGGGGCTCCGAGTGAGACACAGAAATCTGGAGGATAATCCTTATTGCTATCCAGGACATAACCAAATAGCCACAATAAAGAATTCCATTCACCTGCCTGGAGAATGAACCACCATAACATCTTATGCCAGCAAAATTAAAGACAATTCTTCGGAGTGAGGGGATCAGGTATTTGTTGACTGCTTCAGGTTTGCTTTGGCCTTGCCTGGCCCTTCCCCACCCCAGCCAATCTCCTCCTGTGCCACTAGTCTGCAATGTTGCATAGCCCATCCTGCAGCCGAGCAGCTGAGCTCGCTGCCCATCGTGTGCCTGTGCTGACAGCCCAGGTGGCAGCGGTGCCAGGGCATGTGGACACGGGGGCAGCAGTGCCCATCACTGTGCACTCACATCTGGCTGGTGGGGAGAGGGTGTGGGGGAAACAGGGAATATCACTTTGTGGGGCAGCTTTGGGAGGGCAGAGGAGGAGGTGCCATCTGCCAGGGTATGCAGAGGAAGTGAGGAGACAGTCATGGTGCTTTTGGGCATCTCTAGGCATAAAACTGGGCCTTTTGGAAAGCAGAGAGATGTGAGAAATACGGAGCACGGGTCCAAGGTGACTCCTGCGACACCTCTGTCCTTCAGACATTCTCACAACACCCTCCTGCTCAGCCCTGGGCACAGGTGATGCTGAATGGCCACTTGGAGCACCAGGACGTGGGACGACGTACCAGGGGATCTTCCGGATGTGGGATGATGTATCAAGGGAGCTCCGGGACACAGTACTAGGGGAGGGCTAGGATGCAGCTCTGGAAGTGTGCCCAAGAGCCCTGCAGGTCCAAACTCAGTCCTGGGAATAAGGATCTTGATGGAGCAGTGTCATATGGAAGTGAAGCGTTGGGAGCTCAGAGAAGTCCCTGCAGACACAGTGGGACAGCCAAGAGGCACCATCGGCAGGGACTGTGGAGCTGGAAGCCCCTGGATCCTAGGACATTGTTACTATACTTCAGATTATATAAATAACTCGCTGAATAAAACCACATGTGACCACATTCTGTTCTCCATCCCTCTGCTCTGCCGGCAGCGCACAGGCTCTTGCAACACTTGTTTACTGGGGAGACTGTATATAAAGCGAAAATAATTTGCTGGGTCTTATGTTTCCACTTTAATTCTCAGTGTATAAAAAAAACCTGTGAATTTGCTAATGGGCTTTGAAAACGTATTTTTAAAGCAAGGGCAGCATGACTCGGTGAGTTGTTACAAAGGATTACAGAAGGAACAAGGTTTGCTGGGAAAATTATTCCCCTGAGAAAATCTGCAACAGTTGAAAAGCCAGAGCCTGCTTCTTTCCAAGAAAATAAACACATTTCTGCATGCAAAATCAAGCTTCATCTCAGGTATGGATTGTTTTCTGGTGTTTATGTGCTTCCCATAGGCTTTGGTGTTCAGTTTGACACATTTGAAGGCCAAATGTACACTCCAGTTCTCTCCCCGGAGGAAGATTCCCATTGCATCTTTGAAGCACACTTTTGGACAGAGATAAATGGCAACAAGGTTCAGGAGTGTCAGAACCAGATGGTCAACTGAGATTCCTTTCTGCATTTCTCTACTTCAATCTCAGAGTTGATCTTGCATAAAAAATATTTTTTTATCATTAGTTCTGACTTCTCTGGAGCAGGAGAATTTGCAAATGGTCTGCTCAGGGGCCACAAACCCTTGGCTCACTCTTTCCTGGTCATTATAATCCATGTGCTTTGGGAGTTTTGTACCCAGGGCCAATTCAGAGAACTAGATTTGCTGGAGTTTTTTGTTAACAACATAATCATCCAGGGGAGCAGCTCCTCTTGTCACTGGGAATGGCGGAATCAGTGTGAGACTTGCACTTCTACAGGTAGTGAATTCTTATTCCTTACTCACAACCCAAACCTGCTGGGGAACAGTCCCTGAAATTCTCCACAAACATTTGCAATTCTTCCTCCAACAGGCAGGAATACTCTGACAGGTGGGCAGTGAATAAGTGGGGATCAGATTTATGATTTTACAATTTAATGTTACAAGGTCTGCTGGGGAAATACACACATCCTCTTCCATTATTCCTGCAGTCACTGTCTGGCTGTGGGGGCTGTGGGGGTTCTGTCCTTCCCTTCCCAGTGAGGGGACATGATGCCTGCAGCTCTGTGCAGAATTATCCAGCACATCTCCTGCATCCAGGCAGTTTCACCATTTTCCCCCTTTCCACAGCCATCTCAGGGTCTCCCCAAGCAGTGTGGGGAACACGCTGGATTTTTGGCATCACATTAATCAGAACCAGGCCCGGCTGCTGCCCCTTGGCTGGCGGGAGAGCAGGAGTTAACTCATCCTGTGGGATGAGGCTGTAATTGCCACTAGGCTCCTAAGATGAATGAGCTTTTAAGGACCGCCAACTTCTGAATGGAGGCAGGAGGACCAACAACAGCACCGGCTTAATAACCAGCAGCCAGCGGCAGGAGCACATATGGAGGCAGCGTGGTTCAGCTGGAAATAAACCCTGGAGGTGTCAGGACAGCGGATAAGGGCTGTGCTGGCAGCGTGGAGGTGGAAAAGATGAAATCTGACTGCTGGGGAAACAAACAAGGCTGCCAGGCTGGACATGCGTGTGAGCCCTGCTTCCCTGCTCCAGCCTGGGGACCCGGAGCCCCTGCACCGGCTGACTCAGAGCCTGGCGGGCTGGGGAGGCTCTCCTGGGCTGTTGCAAAACGGCTGCCGGCTCTCAGCTCCTGCCAGGACACATCTGTGGCTGGGACTTGGATCCTTTGGACCCAGCTGAGCAGCAGCAGAGAAAACCAGCAAATTAGGCACAGGGTTTGACCTCAGAAGACCATGGAGAGGCTGTGTGCCCTGGGAACCCACAGAGCAGCACCTGCAGGGGCTGGGTAGAGACAGAGGGCTGCTCCTGCATGTCATGGGTGGGGTCACCAAGGAGCACCTGCCCTTCCACTGCACCAGTATCACCACCTCCACGCCAGGCCCTGTGGCACAGAGGGATCCGGGGGACCTGTTGTGACATTGCCCTGACTCCGAGCAGCTCTTGGAGCTCTTGCACAGCAGCAAACACGTTTAGAACATTGTACCTCACCCTGCAAGCAACTCCCTGAGCAGGGGCAGCAGGGCTCGCATGGAAGAGCCGCAGTTAAGCTTAAACATCTGGCTCTGTGCATTCCTACATTGTAATAAAATAAGTCTTCCCACAGATTTCACGTCATCTTTGTCTGGGCATCACTGAACTGTGAAGAGAGAAACTTTTTTGTGGTTTTCCAAGGAACAAAGAGATGATCTGCATCTGGTGAGGTGTCCTGGCAGCCTCCTGCACTCCAAGCCTGCATCTCATGCTAGCTGTGCAGCCCAGTGTCATTGGACAGCTGCCTGGCACACAGCACCCAAACTGCAGAACCTGGGTAGACTGTGATCCCCAAGGCCCAGGGGCTGTGAGAGAACCTCACTGCAGCCCACAAAGACCAGGAACAGCAGCCCCCAAACAGAAAGAGGTACCAGGAACACACCTGCAATCTGGATCCCACCTTTTTGGCCCCTGTTCAAATGAAAAGGCAACAAAGAACATAAAGCAACTGCTTAAAAGCTCACGGCTTCCCCGTGAAGTCCAGGGAAGACCATTCCCTGTGGTTGACCCAGGCACCCACAGGCACAGCCTCAGCACCTCCCGGGGTGGACACAGGGACAAAAATTGCGTTTTCCCTGCAAAGTACAAACCTGCCAGTGCAGGTGTCTCAGCAGAGGGAGTGGGCACAAATATCTGTGTGGAATTAACAGAGCAAAACTGAAGCAAGCTGGATCGGACTGTGCTTTGCACGGAACATGCATCAGCTCATGCTTTGCATGAAGCTTTCTCTGTTCCCCAGGAGCAGCCAAGGAGCCCTTTTGCTCCATATTCCCAATCCCTCAGGCTCCTCCTGGCACCACTGCTGCACCATGACTGCTCTGGTGCTGTTTACCTTTGATTATGGCCTGTGAGAGGTGCTCAAGTGGCCCAGTGGGCTTTCTGGCCACTTAGCATCCTGTGAGGACAAGTGACTCTCTAGCATCAACAAAACTGTGAAGAGAGTCCCCTTCTCTCAG
Organism: Empidonax traillii; assembly: GCF_003031625.1. NCBI lineage: Eukaryota > Metazoa > Chordata > Aves > Passeriformes > Tyrannidae > Empidonax > Empidonax traillii. Next base: position 386,541 of record NW_020955385.1, on the reverse strand, counting down.
TTGGCCAGTGCAGCCTGTAACCCATCATCCTGCTGTGTTTATTTGGAGCAGGCATGTTTAAGAGACCCTGAGCTTATCATAAGTCTCCCACTTAAGCAGAGAAGACACATCCACAGGGCTGTTGAAGGTCAGGGAAACGTTTGGCTGCAGCTACCCCTTGAAGATGATAAATGGCTGATGGGGGAATGCAGCAGGAAATGGGACGGACTTGGCTGTAAATGTGAGTGGAGAAAGTGCATTTGATGGAACCTGAGCATTCAAGAGGGGAATGTGGCCCCCACTCCCAAGCCTCCTCCTCCCCAGGGCTCCTTGCCCCTGTTCCCTGGTACACGCTTGCATGTGTCCCCGTGGATCGGTGCGGGGAGACCCAACTATAAATCTTCAGGAGCCATTTTTCAGTGGGACTAGATTACATTTAGGCCATAACTTACCAGTCTGTTTGGGAAAAGGGATTTCATTCCTTTGCTTCTTCTTGTCATAATGGATTTACTGATCCCAAACATGTTCCTCGCACTTTATTTAGGGCTTATTATGCATCATTTACATCGCTGAGCTGTCACCAGCCTGTCTGCACAGTACAGGCAGGCAGGCAGTGCACTTTCCTGCCCTCTTGCTCTCCCTCCAGATGCGGAGCTGGGAGGATAAGGCAGTTAAGAGATCCCTTGTCAGATGTCATTTGCTTTTTGGGGGGTTTTTCCACTCCATGCAGGGGTCAAGCAGGCTCAGCACAGATGGGTATCTTCCTCCAGCTACATTCCCAGGAACAAGGCACCTGGAACAGGCAGTTTTGAGGGAGAAGGTTTGATATTCCCGTTAAGGGTTGCCAAGTGATGGCTCTTGAGCCCAGAACCTTTACTTCAGCCTATATTGAGACCGGAGGTTCCCCGATGTTGACAGTGCTCACTGGATGGGTCACTTCTGCAGCAATGTCAACATTCCTCCCTGAACTACAGGCCACGTTTCCTCCCTGGCAGCCCCTTCTGTGCAGTGCTGTGGGATCTGCCTCCCTACCCAGCACCCAGCACGAAGAACAGGCAGAGATCCCAGACTCCTCCTCCAGAGCCACTTGCTGCCTGAAAGGATCCCACGGCTCCTCCCAGGACTCCAGGGACTGACCTGCTGCTCTCTGGGAGCTCTGAAAGCAAAAGGAACAGTGGGGTTAGATGTCAGATCAGTGATGATCACATGGGAGGGAAAACACTGTTAGGATTTACATTCTGTTCCTTACAAATGCTTTGGCTGATGTACTAAAAGCTGGATGGAGCATAAAAGTGGAATTTATTCAAATTAAATGGTTGCAAATGTCATACTGCATTGAGCCAGAAAGTTCTCCTACATGCAAAGAGTGGAATTTTGCTTCTTAAAGCATGTGGGTTTTTTACCTGCTACTGCCCAGAAAGGACAGGCCTGTCCTAGTCTTCTGATCTCAAAAATAAAGACCAAACAGCACCATCTCGTTGGGGTGCCAGGATGTATCCAGAAAAATTTCAGAAAGGCAACATATACTTTTTCAATGAATTGATTGAAACACCAGGTGAATACCAAAGTTGCCTTCAGATGTAACTATAACAGCAATTGTTACTGTTCAGCGTTTGCCCTCAGAACCACTCACTCACAGAAGGAAGGAGCATCAGGCTGGTGACTGGAGGTGCTCACCCCAGTGGGCCTCAAAAGAGACAGGTTAAAGAGGGGAGGATCTCCCTCCAAGAGGCAGACTCCTCTGAGGCTTTTTGAGTGAGGACCCCAGATAAGAGATCCCAGAGCCTCAGGACCCATGAGGAAGTGACGTGTAGGATGTTCTCTGTCCGTGGGCAGAGGTGATAATCCTTGTCCCTGCTCCTCCTTGGCCAAGGTCCTCTCCAGCCCCGGTGGACACTGTCAGGACCCAGCTCTCCTTTTGGGGGACTCTTGGAGCGGAGATCAGAGCTCAGCACTCAGGGCAGAGCTGCCCACTGAGAGTGAGCCCCACATCCTACCTTCTTATTTCAGCCCATGACTGCCTGACTCCAGATAACTGGATTATCTTTCTGCCTGCTGTTAAACACACATTAAAGTCTGGTGTGTCCTGCCGGGGTCGTGGCACTCGGCTCCTCGCTCGGCTGTGCATGGTGGGGGGCCGGGCCAGAGCTCTCAGAGGACACCGGGGCACCCGACAGCTTTCATCACATGTGCTGGAACACGCAGAGCCTGTTGAAAACAACGGCTTGTAAATGCAAAGCTCCATCTCCAGTTACTGCTCCCCTGCATCAGCCCGTCCCCTGCTCTCCATGAGATACGTTTTAAATGATAGCATTTGTCTTTAATAAATGGGCACTGCATAAACTTCCTCCCATGGGAAACCTGGGCGTTGTAAGTAAAACCTGATGTTTCCATTTCATTATAATGCATTTGCTCAGAGATGAATTCCAATCCATTCCCTGTTTAATATCAGCAGAAGGTGTGCAGTGGGTTTGTGTTGCTATTTATGAAACTCATATCGCTGTGTTTAATCTGTTTCAGATTCCCCAGCTGTCTCTGTGTTTGTATCAGCTTGACCTGAAACCAGGATGTTCTTCTGCTGGAGTCAGTGGTATCACCAACATTCAGGGAGGATAAGGGGCAAAGCTCCTTCCTGGCTACAGAATATCCGACTATAGACAGAAGGTTCTTATCCAAGTGTTTCCTTAGGATATCTCCTGGGATGCTTCCTTTTAGGGCCAAATCTCTCTGTATTGTTCCCTACTCTAAAAAGAACTCTGAGATGCAGAACCGGTTCCGATGTCAGAGCAGCATTGCTGCCACACTCCTGCATGTGCTGTACACCTGAGGAACATGGCAGGCTGCAACACTCAGGGTCCTGGGCCTTCTTGTGTGCCCCTTGAATGCCTCTGGCCTTAAACGCACTGAGCTGTACACAGCTTGGACCTTGACATGCTTCAGCAGAAAAATGCTTCACAGGTCAGTGATTATTTCTCAGCCACTCAGCAGACACCCGTCACAGCACGGAGCACAAAATCCACCCAGAGGGTAACAGAATGACACAGGTAGGAGCATCTGTGTTTGGTTCAAACAGATGTAAACCGTGTGCTGAGCCATCCCTCGAGTCCAGGGCTTATGTTTCACCCATCCATCATGTCCTGGTGCTACATCACTCAGGCATTTCTAACAACAGTGAAGAGATAATCTCTGCCCCGTGGGAGCTGCTCTGCTGGTATCTCCTATGACAGGAGAGGGGAAGCAGAGTTCTGCCTCCTCCCCTGCTCATCTTTGCGAAGATCCCTGTTCTGACTCAGCCTCAACAGGGAATGCAAATCCCTCAAACAACCTCCAAAGATTTGGAAATCAGGCTCAGGGAGGCACCAACTGTTTGTGTCACTGCTGGAGAGAGAAGGTATTACCTGAAGTTGTACAGAGTCATGAACAACTGGATGAGAAGAAATACATGTTTCTTCAGCAGTGGATTTCTATGGATTTCTATGCAGCTGGATTTCTCTGCTCCCCACTTTTTCTCACTAAAAAAACATCACCATAGAGAGTAAATTACTGAAACCATAGAGCCATTAGCTGAACTCTCCAGTCTCAAAGCTGTCCCATTTGGGAAGGGCAGGACAGGACGGCTGCCTGTGGGGACCCCACCACATGTTGACTCATGAGCTGGCTGCCTTCATAAACCCTACTGAGAACCTGAGTTTAGTTCATAGCAAATGCCCTTGGGGGATGGAAAAATTTAAAAAAAAAAAAAAAAAAAAAAAGAGAGAGAGAGAGAGAGACTGACCCATTTGAGTTCCATCTGTTGGGGTTTATAATGTTCTCCTTATAATTGCCAACAGACAATGTGAATTGCAATTAGCTAATTGCTTGCTAACTTTCCATTCTAATAATAGTCATGTTCCAGTGTTATACAAGCTTGGAGGCTGCTGCTGTTCCCTTGCAACTGGCAATAATAAATAATATCGTATTCCCTCAGCTTTGCCATTTCTTCCAAGTTTCATCCCCATGCAAATTGCTCCAGCATGTCCTAATCCCTGATGGGATGGCAGAGTCATCAACAGCATTTATTTGCAGTTCCCTGCACTGGGAGGGTTCAACACTTGCACAAGGACATGGCACCAGGAAGCTGTGACTCCCGTGTGCCATTTGTCCCCACTGCAGAGCCAGCACAGCAGGGCCAGGAGGTGCCTCTCATCATGGCAGGGCAGCAGGACCAGGATCTGCACCCTTGGAAATCCAGTCCTCCCCACCAGCATGTGCTTGGTTACAGCTCTTTGGAGGTTTTGGGCTTTGTTTGGCTTTTCACTTTCCCTCTGCAGGATCAGATGTGGCCCTGGCCCCTGTTGTGACATGTTTTATTACCAGTAGCTTCAATAATGTCAGCACAGACCCATACTGGAGCTGCACTCTCCAGCAGCAGAACAAGCTGTACAGTGTCACTGCTGCAGTGATAAGAGGGGACTGGATCCTGGCAGGGCTCCTGGAGGGCACAGAGGTCCAGCTGGGTGCTGAGCCCATGGAGATCTCCCTTCCACATGGGTGAACTTTACTGCACCCCCACTCCAGGCTGTCTGACCTCCAGATCATTACTGGCGTGCAGATGCAGCTAATTGAGAGGCAGAGCAGCAGCCTGATCCAGTGAAGTCAAGGCCAATGAAATGAGCAACATCATTCCCTGGCGCACGAGGAACTACTGAACACAGAGCTGCCAGCAGGCTGACATCTCCAGAGCTTACAGACTAATCTCATTAAACTCAACCAAAAAGCCTTTCAGAGCTGGGAGAGCCGTGTCCAGCGAAAGCTGGGCTGGATTATTCACCTCAGGGGTTTTTTCACACGCCTGGTTCCCTGTCACCCTGCACCACAGGCAGGGGAGTGTGGGACCCCAGCTGCAATGCAGCACAGGATGGGGGGCATCTGCCCCAACCCTGCTGCTCCAGGAGCTCTCCCTTGCCTTGCTCAGCAACTAGAGACTTCTGTCCTCTCTTCACAGCTCAGGTACACAGGCCAGGAGGAGGTTGCTCTTGCTCAAACCAAGTAGCAGGACATGAGGAGCTGGAAGAATCCAGCCAAAGGAACAGCTTTGCTCACTTCTGCTTTGGTTTCCTCTGTGAATGTTTTCTCTCAGCACTGGTTGATGGGTTTCAGACTGAGGGAATGTTGGGAAATAAACGGGAGAATTCTGTGGCACACTGTACGAGGTGCCAAGGACCGGTGGTGATGCACAGCAGCTGGCAGAGCCCTGGTGTGCACCTCACCTGGGCTGCCCCCACAGGACCTGCTGCCCTCACCCCATTGCTCCCAGCACTCCCACGGCCACTGGCTGCAGCTTCTCTGTTCACATCAGCACCTGCTGCTCCACACCCACAGCAGTGGCACCGGCTGGGCCATGCCAATGGGACAGGTGGAGGGTTTGTGGCAGAAGCCAGTCAGGGTAGGGGATGGGGAAGCAGAAAAGCTGCCAGGGCCTGGCAACTGCCAGCACAGTTTGTCCCAGGGCTACTGGCACACTGCAGAGAATGGTCATGGCACGGGGAGGGTGAGGTGCCACTGGACCACGCTGAGTCCAGGGGAATATCTCTTCTGCTACCCTTATGCAAGTCATTGCCAGGTGCTCTTGGACATAAGGCTGTGTGGTTTGACCAGCTTGAATTCATCTCCTGACCTCAGGAAAGCAGAGCACAAGTCTCGTTGGGCTCAGTGTGGGGCTGAGGCTGGTCCCCAGTCGACAAGTGGCCATGGACTACACACAAAAATGCTCTAAAGCTGACAGCACCAAATGTTCCTTCTCCACCTAAAACAGTTGTTTGGGATTCAGTTAGGAACAAAACTGTATCTTGTAGGTTTTAATAAAGCTCTTGGCAAACAGTTCAAACACTGCGGGGGGAAGCAGGAGAGAGAGGTTGAATTTATGGGAGCAGGAGGAGATCATTTGCTTTCTTAGGAATTGGAAAAGATTAATAGTGTGCAAAGGCTCTTGGATTCATTCCTCACATAGCAGAATGATTAGGAGACTTACTGGCTTGATGTTCTTCATTCTGCCTTCCCCAGGTGGCTCAGAGACTGTCTAGGCTGCAGAGAAAACGACCAGGGAGAACAGAGAGCCATCCCACATCAGCCCCAGTGAGGAGGCAGCTGTGGCACACTGGGGGATGGAGGACCACTGAATCTAACAGATGGCTTTGCTGCAGCCCTAGAGGGTCTGCAGGAGGTGAAAGGTTTAAGGGCCAAACCACAGTGGCAAAGAGCTGGTCAGGTAACAGCTCATGCCCGAACTTGCTGTGCCCTATGCTGAGCATGTCCCACCTCGCAAAGCACATCACTGCTTCCTTGCCACGTGTCCCCACCCACCACACATCCATTGGATCAGCAGGTTTTGTCCCCCTTGGCTAATCAACAGCTCAATAGGGCAAACGCTGTGACAAAGTCAGGAGCACTAGAGAAACACTCATGAGACCTGGGTGAGGGGAACAGCGTGGCACACACAGTTAACGGGTTGGGAGAATGTTTGCTTCGTTTCGAGGCAGATAAACACCCAGGCAGCCCCCTTGGGCCCTGCAAAGTCACAAAGGAGTTCTGCTTCAGGCCAAGATGAAAGTCTCAAAGAATAAGCACAAAAACCACAGGGGCTTGTGAAACCCATGCTTGGTTTATTAAATGAATCACAAAGCTTTTTATCACATATTTCTGCCTCCAGAGTCACTTTACACTTCAGTTCACGTGCCAAATTCTTTGTCTTTTCCCTAACTGTGGACCCTTGTAATACACTCAGTGTTGGAATCTGTTTGAAATCCATGAGTTTACGCTGAAGCAGAGCTTTGGTGTTTCTTGTGGAAGTCTGGAATTACTCACAGCAGGTCCCTTTTCTGAGCAGAACTGTGCACAGGCCCCGCTGCAGCAGAAGTCAACACTCACCCTGTGGGAGGAAACAAACCAATAAGACATAAGTCAGGTGCTCCCTATAAATGTTTGTGGGCATTCGAATTTAGTAACTGAATATAGTTTGTGCTTTCCCTGTAAGTGAAGAATAACTATTTTCCAATGGAGTTAGCAGGAGGTAAAGCTGAAAATCAAAGTGTGAGCTTTGTGTTTCCTGACAATTTTCCTTTAACAAGGTAGTTCCAGCTGCTAACTGCATTTTATTGCATTCCTCAAAGACAGACCTCCATGCAAGAACACTTTGAGAGCTCTGCTCCAAAAATAAAGGTACTTGGAGCTATTTTTATGAATAGGTATATTTTACCAGTTGATCTCAGAGCCCTTGGGGCCACCCTTACCCACGGCCTCACTTAGGTATGGCACAGGCTGGAGCCCCTGCCTCTGTGTTCCATTCCCGGGCAACTGGAACAGCAGGTGCTGTTCTCACTCACCTCCCTCCCATCCAGGACGCAGGAAGGTGCTGAGATCTGGCACCCAATGACATCTCTGTGCCACAAGTGTCTCACTCAGCTGTGCAGGATTCCAGGCATGGGAGGAGGAAAAGTGGCCTTTCCACCTGCCTGCTGTCAAGTGCAATGCTGAAAGACTGAATGCTCACCCTGACTGTCTTCTTGGGAGAACCCTCGAACCCCCAGAGACTCCCAGATGAAGACTGACTGAAGGAAGTCCCACACACATGAAAAACACCCTTGTTAGCAATGGGGACCCTGGCAGCCATCCTTACTGAACATCCGGATCTGGAACGGAACAAGCCCACAGCTGATCCCAATTAGAGCACTCTGATGAGGAGGTTCACTTGCACCCTTCAGAACACTGCAGACAAATGCAACTGATGACATGGCCCATCAGCCAGGAACAGCACAGAGCAATTAATCACACCAAAACTTCAATGAGCACCTCTTTCACCCCATTTCAGTCAGTCAGAGTTAGGCCATAGCCACTTTCAGTGCAGAAAGCTCCTTCAGCACTTTTAGCAGGGCTGTTGTTAGCCCGAAGACAGACATCAGGGGCCAAACATCTGGGGGAAGCAGAAGGGCCACCACTGAACTGTGCTGAACACCTTCCAGAATTTAAATCCATTTGTTCTTTGTGCAGATGTCCTGGACAGAGGCTGACAGAAAAGGAGTGTTGAAGGGTTGTGAAGCATGTGCGCGTGTAAAGAAAATTCTGCATCCATACACACCGTGATCTACTGGTTTGTGATGATGATACATCAAGGCCTGAGAAAGCATAACACCCCCAACTCACCCTGCAGCCACCAGCCTGTGTAAGGAGCACAAGGCTCTACAGCCAAGCGAGCCCCCAGCAGGACCTCCAGCCCCCGCCCTGGCAGGAGCAGAACCCACCTCGCATCCACCCTGGCTAAATGTCAGCTCCCTCGGCCAGGACACTCAGCTCCAGGAGGGGGACGGTGCTTTTATTTGCAATTAGAACTGCACGTGAAGCCCCATCCTATGAAGTCCCTGTCCCTGACAGGGACACTGGCAGCCCCGGCCCTGCAGCCAGCAGCCTCCCTTCCCACATCGCTCCTCTCGCACCCCGATCTGCTCCCTGCACGCCCCTCTCCGCAGGTCGCACAGTGCCCTCAGGTGGCTGCAGGGACTGCCCAGGTTGGAGACAGAAACGGGAGCACAAGCACACCCACAATTCTTTATTGTCCAATACAATTCTTTATTGGCTTTCCCAGAGAAACTCCCGTTTCTTACCAAATACGTTATTTAGAGAGAAACATCCCACCACTCCCCGGGATCAGTGCCATGGTCAACAGAAGATGTCTCTCAACTGTCAGCAGCTGCTGCCACCAGACAGTGAAGTTTCAAGTGGGCCCTGGCAGAGGATCAGAGCAGCATACTCTGGCACCCTTGAAAACTGCCCGTGTCAGGACTCAGGCATCCATGCACCTCCATAATTACATTTTCAAGCCAGATTTGCTCCCTCCTCCTCCTTGTGTTTGGAATGAACACAAACATGCTGCTCAGAGGCACATGGTGCCCAGTGTTTGTAAGCCCTGATCCGAGATATTTTCTTTATTTCTAAGGACAGAACTCAAACATCTTTCTTACACAGCATCAGCCTAAGGGAATCTCTGTTACACTCATGCATCTGCAGCACCTCATGTCAGTAAGTCTCAGCATTTTTTCCATGATACAAAAAACATCTGCTGCAGGAGAACGAAAGGAAAGTTCCACAGCTGGAAGTGACTCCCTTCTATCCTCATGGTTTGTTCAGCTCAGCCTCTTCTTCAGACACCAAGTCCATTTCCACTTGAAAACAGGACAGTCCAAGCATTTCCTGCTGAGGCCAAGAATCAACTCAGCTTCCGGAAAGCATCTGCAGAGCTCCTTCAGTTCCTCATCCCCTTTGCAGCATTCCAGAACACACCAAGGTGGCAGAAGATGGTCAGTGCAAGTCCCTGCTGCTCTGTCAGGAGATAGGTGAGCAGATCAGCTCTTGATGGTTCTCCACAAACAGCGAGATCTTCAGGAGAGTATCTGAGTCAGAGAGAAAACAATAACCTTGTTGTCTTAAGGCATTTTACCTATATTCTGTACCCTCCTAAACTTACGCTGTTTCTAAAGGCAACAAAGAAAAGTGTAAGTAAAACTGACTGAGAAGTGAAATGGATGACTAAGCCCTTGTTACATTGAGAGGATGTTGCTTCCAGCTGTGCCCAGCTGTGATGGTGAGCACTTTCAACTAAAGCTGACCGAGATCTCAGACCAGGTCACAAAGATCAACTGCGTAGAATCACCTGCTGCTACTGAGCCCAGCACAGCCACCACGGCCAGGCCTGTGTGCTGTCACCAGGGCAGGGACAACAGCACCAAGCCCCAGGAAAAGACCCTCGGGTGTGTGCACATGGAACTACCTTGAACAACGTCTTCCTTGTGGTGCTCCAAAATCCTCTCCCAGGACTGTGGGAGGGCTTCCATGTCTGTCAGGCTGTCACAGCTGAGGCGCTGCAGGAGCAGCTTGCTCTCCAGGTACCTTCGTGCCCGGTAAGGTCAACAACGAGAGAACATCCCCCCCAGCGCTGCCAAGAGCCCCCCAAGAAGGATACAGGTGCCGGTAGTAGCGCTCCACGTCCTGCAGCCCCTCCAGCACGTCGGCCAGCGAGGGGCAGCGCGGTCCGCGCCGCAGAGTCCCCTCCAGCCCCAGCTCGGCCGCCCGCTCCTCGTACACCCGCAGCACGGCGGCCGCAGCGGCGCCCGCGGCGTCCCGCACCTCCCGGAGCTCCATCCTGCGGGCACCGCGCGGTCAGCCGGGCCCGCGCCCCACGCCCGCCCGCCCCGGCCCCGCCATCCCCTCCCCTCACCGCCGCCCGCCGAGCTGCTCCAGCAGCGCCTCGGCCGCGCCGCGCTGCTTCCGCCACAGCCGCGCCCGCAGCTCCGGGAAGGCACCGAGCGGCGCCGCTCCCCACGGCAGCCGCCGCGCCGCCCGCATCTGCGCCGCCAGCGCGGCCAGCGCGCCCAGCAGCGAGGCCCAGGCGGACAGGGCCACCCGTCCCGCCGCGCCCGCCCGCGCCGCCGCCGCTGCCCAGTCCCGGAGCGCGGCCGCCACCGCCGCCATCGCCACCGGCGCCGCCATCGCCCCCCACCAGCACTCGCAGCACGTCATCGCCCCGCGCCGCCATCGCCCCCCGGATTCCTCAGTGCGTCATCACCCCCCGGATTCCTCAGTGCGTCATCAACCCTCGCCGCCACGCCATTGGCCGCTCGGGGGCGGCGGTTGGTTCGAACGCTCGCGCCAGACACCGAGACAGGCAGCGGCACCGAGCGGGGATCGGCCCGGGAACCCAACACCGAGACACCGAGCGAGGATCGGTCCGGGACCCCCCGAACACCGAGCGGGGATCGGTCCGGGACCCCCCGAACACCGAGCGGGGCCTCACCGAGACACCGAGACCGGCACCGACGTCGAGCGAGCGACCGACCCCCGGCACCGAGCGCGGCACCAACCGCAGCCCCCGGCCCCGCCATGGCTCCCGCGAGGAAGAAGGGCGGCTCGAGCTCGCGCAGCAGGAAGCTCGCGGCATTCCTGAAGGATTTCGACTGCGAGGGTAGGAACGGGAACGGGAACGGGGCCGGGGAACGGTATGGCCGGGGCGGGGAACGGTATGGCCGGGGCTGACGCCGCGTGTCCCTGCAGTGAACCAGCGTCTGGAGCGGCTGCGGGCGGACGGGGAGCGGCTGGTGAAGGAGGTGGAGAAGCTGTACGACATGGAGATCCTGCGGCTGCCGCTGGAGCTGCGCCAGATGAACTGGCTCGAATACTTCGGTAACTGGGCTGGCGCTCCCTCGGATAACAAACCCCTACGGGAATAAGGGAGCAGCTGGGGTCTGCTGTGCCCGGAGATCCCCGGCGGGGTGAAAACTGGTTTGAGCTGGTTTTTGCACCGTCCCGGACTTGACCTGATTGGTCTGAAATATTTTCGTTCCAGGTAAAGAAGGAAGTGGAAAGGCATTGGAGGACGTGGCCATGGTAGGTTTCCGGCAGAAACACACCGTTGCAGGGGCTCCTCGGGCTGTAACAATATTCCAGAGCATTGCAAGAGCAAAAGTTACATGAATCTTTACACAAATTCTACTTTAAGACTTAACAGTAAGAAATGCCCATATATCTGGTGTAGGATTTGCTCGCTCCTGCTGCTCTGTGTTGTCCTTTCCTTACCTGCTGGGTTCCACCCCCAGACCCCTGGAAGCACATGCATTTTGCAGTACATTACAGCATTTCCACACTAGTTGAGCAGCAGGGCATGTGTGAGGCACAGCTGCAGCTACCAAACCAGGCACTGAGTCCTGAGGGTGTCTTGTCATCTCCAGGATAACCTGAAAGGGCTCAGTTTGAGCAGAACAGCAAACGTGGAGCTGTTCTGGCTGTAAAATAATTAGGGGTTTGCTCTACAGGCTACCAGAACTCTGTGTTGCCAACAATCCTAATGGTGTCACAACTGTTTTTAATTTTAGGCAGACTTGGAAATAGTAGAAATAGACAAGCGGACAGCAGAAGTTATCAATTCTCAGTTTGAAATCGTCAAGAAAGGTCAGTTGGAGCGTTGTGAGGCGACTGGTGAGGTGGAAGCATGTCATGGTTCCTTAATCTGAATAATAATTCAGATAATGCTCACATCCCTCAATATATTTAAAACAGAAAAATAATCTTACTTTTACCCCTAGTACCTGCAGTAGGTCTAATTTGTTTTATAAAAGCATTCAAAGTAATTCAAAGTAGTGCTCTGTAAACCATTGGGATTGCACTGGAATTTGGACTTTAGAAACAAATTTTTGCCAGAAGTGTAGTTGTTTGCTGTTTGGCTCTGCTGCCAACTAATAATTTGAAGTTATTATTTACCTAGATAACACTTTCTCTTTCTAGTAGAGAAATCCAAAAGGAGTGTTGAAGCCATCGAGGAGGAAGCAGAGCCTCCATCACTTCCTCTACCAAAGAAATCCAGAGTTGACAGCCAGTGTCCTTCAGAGACAGAGTCTGAGAATGTGAATCCAAGAACTGCAAAGGTAAGTAGCTGTTCTGTGGGATGACTTTGTCCAAGGGATATAAATTTCTGACTGAGCTGATTACTAGGGCTGTGCAGGATGCTCTGAGGGAGACTTCAAACAGTTTCCCTGAGAATTCTAACAATAGGGGAAGGTCACGAAGGCTTGAATGGTGTTTGTTCTGGGCTCCTGTGCCATGAGAAGGAGACCGAGCATTTTGTCTGGAAATATCTGTGTGGGCTCTGCTGTCCCTTGAGAGGGAAGTAACTGACCTGGTGAGTGATGTGTGCTTCAGGTGAAGGCGTCCACCAAAAAGCCGCCCGTGTCCAGAAGACCCCGCTCAGCGAGAGTGAAGCGCATGAGCAAGAGGTAATGGGGATATCTCTCTCTCATCTCCAGAAATGCCGAATGAGACTGTAAATGTATGTCTTCCCTGGGATGGAGTTTGGTTCAGCAGGGGGTCAGGGAGTTGTGCCATGTTACACTAAAAAATTGATGATCTGAGAGGGAATGAAAGGAGGACAACTGCCTCTCCTGTGAGGACCAGCTGTCCCCAGCTTTGCGGGTCACTGATTAGTGAGAACCCCTAGGTTTTGTGGGGATCACCTCGTTTAAGCCTTTGATAAGTGCTTCTACAATTTGTTAAAGGTCATGTTATGAGTAGATGTTTATTTCCTTTTAACAGATCAAGCAAAACCAGCTTTATCACTCCAGCTACTGGGAGAATGGGTGATTTCTGTGCTCGGGGAGGTACTTCCATGATCACACCCAGATTTGATTCTAGGTTTGTATTCTGTTAGGTTTTCTCTGTTGATCTGTTAACAGAGAAAATAAATCTCTTCTATCTCTGTTATAATCTGTTATATGCCGTTTGCTTTGTGTCACTTGTTTGCCACACAATCTTTAGCGTCTCTTTGAACATGAAATGAAAGACTTTGACTAGAAGTGCTTTGAGCAAATACTGCTCACTAATAACTTCTTGTTTCAGGGTGTTCAAGACGCCGGGTTTGCGCACTCCTGCTCTCAACGAGCGCGTTTACACCATCTCTGCCAACGGCAGCCCCCTCGCCGACACTGGGGACGCCTTCCTGACCCTGCCCCTGGGTGGAGGGGAGGTAATTCCTGAGATTTCACCTGCAGGGGCTGGAGGGATGTATAGGCGAGGCTGAAGCTTTGAACCTTTTGGTGCCTCACCAGCTTCAGTTCATCCACTTATGTCTCTTTAGCTGTGCCACTGCAGTTTATCAGGGGATTGATCAAGCTTAAAAAGAACCTTAAGAGACTCTTAGTCAGAAGAGGGAGCTGCTTACACTGGTCCAAACGGAATAGAAGGATGTTCTGCTGTGCATTCAAGTAACACTTAAAGTAGCAGTAGTGGCAGGAATGCATTAAATGCACTGCAAGGAAGGTGTGAGTTGAGCTTTTGGTCAACCTGAATGTAGTTCTCCGCCTGTCTGTGGTCTCTTATTATGCTTAGATCTTAATTACTTTTTTTTTTTTTTCTGCCTCATACTGCTGCAGCTGACCAAAAGAAAGCCTAAGATTTGGGTTTGTTTCCACAGAGCATACGTCTGACAGCAAAGGATTTGACCAAGAAGAATTTTCTTCAGCTGAACCCCAAGGCCCGAGGGCTCATGAAGAAGTTGTCGGTAAGTCTGGGTGTTTTTGGCAGCCATGACCTGAAGCTGTAAGGCAGTGCTGTCACTCTGTCATTGGTCAGGGTACTGCTGAGCTGCAATAGAAACCTGATTCCCTGCCCAGCCTTGTGTTGTATTTTGGCTTATGTCAGAGGTGAAGAAGCTGCACGGAGCTTGGAAGGAGAGGGAGGGGCTTTACATCACATCTGGCTGAATACACACGGGAAAGGAACTGATGTCAGTGCTCTGAAAAACAGAGTTCTCCGTTAGGCCAGAGCTGTGGGTGGCTGTGGGCTGTACCACTGTCTGAGCACTGACTGATTTCTCTTTCTCTCCAGGTTTGTCTCGCACAGGCTTGCAGTGAGGCAAAGAAACCCGTAGATGGAAGTCAGTGAGCAATGACATCCCTCTGCAAATACATTTTACGTTTAGGACTGCTACCTTCATTTAGTCCTTCTAATTTGTGTTCCTTCCATTAATTTACAGAATGGAAGCTAAGAGCTAGTTTTTCTATCTATAATATCTATAATATGGACTGGATGTAGTGGAATCAAAATAAATAGCGCTTTTTTTTTAATTTTGGAAGAAAAACCAGTCTTTGTTTCCTTTAAGGCTGAGACCATGACACAGTTCTCTTGGGTTTGCAGACCAGCAAGTGGGCAGAAAGGCTGTTGATTGGCAAGTTAAGAGCATTCAGAGCAAAGAACTTTGCTTCTCTAATGCTGCTTAAGATTTTTTTTTTCTAAAAATAAGCCCTGCTCATGGTGCACAGTTCAGGGCTGCACTGAGCAGGGCAGCACAGAGGCTTCATACACAATTTGAATTTAGCTCCTTTCCTGGGGGTAGTAACTGGGAATGGCAGTAAGGTCTCAGCTGCTGTTGTGACCTCCTCCCTGAGTGGGGCTGGGACCCGACTGCAGCCCCCAACTGAACACTGCCCTGGGGGAAAGCTCTGCCTCTGGTGCTGTTGGATATTCCTGTGTATTTAACTATTTTCTGAAATAAAAAAATATTGTGAATTTTCTTCCCATTTATCCCCAGAATGGTCTGAGAGCCCTGAGGCAGGATGGAGAGGTCAGTGAGCAGTGGCAGCCTGCAGTTCAGGGTCTCTCCCCATCCACCATGCGGCAGAGTCGGGGCTGCGGGGGGAAGGGGGCAGGAGCAGGGCTCTGCTTCGGCTGGAAAGCTTATCTCCCACAGAGGGTGACCTTGTGCTCCAGGAGCCTGAGGAGCTGGATCCTGATGGCACTTGATTGATGGGATCTGAGGAGTCGTTCTCCCTCAATGTCAGTCGGCTGCTTCTGCTGACTGCAAATGAAGGCACAAGAAATTGGACAGTAATCAATGGCAGATGGAAGGTGCAATTGGAAATGCCCCTGTCTGGAGCACGTGGCCAGCGGGAGCCTCGACCAGGACAGTGCTGAGGGCATGGCTCGAGCCCACTTAGATGCTCCTGCTTTGTCTTTCTGTCCCCAGCATTCCCCTCTGATTTCACCAAGGCTCAGGATGGGAGGATGTGCCAGCACAGCCCCAACACTTTGGCTCAGCCTTGCTGTGCCCAGCAAGGGGACAAAGGGATCATGGGCAGAAAAGGTCTTTTTGCTTCTGCTCTTCCACCTGTCACCTCCCAGAGGTTTTCAGAGGGGGGGACAGGGCAGTATCTTCCACCTTCCATGCTTCAGTGGACCCATTCCATCCCGTCCCACGGCTTGAGGAATGACTGTGGCTCCGTAGGGCAAGACTGGAGCTGCTCACAGGGATCTGGGTGACAAATTGCTGGTGACGTTGAGGGGAGCACGCACATGCAGTGATGGGGTTGAAATTAATTAAGTGCTGTTAAAATTGATGCAGGACTGCTGTAAGGAATGTACGTGTGTTGTGAGGAGTAGGACACAGGGATGATGAATATTGTCCATTAGCTGTGATAAAAAGCCTATCATCCCAATACATATTTTCACAAACTAATTTAAGGCTGAAAGAGATTATTAAAAATGAGGAGAGGAAATTGTCTGGGATACATTTCGAGTCCCTTGCTGGGTAAGATGAATTCCAGAAGTAAAAATATGGCCTGTGGATATTTGCAGCTAGGCAGTGGAGACACAAGCTGGTGAAGGATCCTGGGGATTCCCAGGGGAAGTAGCTTCTGCAAAATGGTGTTTATGAGCAGCCATGCCTGGAGATGCTCGGGAGAGAAGTCCTCAGACCTGGTGTGGTTGGGTTCAGGCTCTGTTCCTCTGCATTTCATTCTGTCATACAAAGGACACATGTCCCTGTACCCCAAGTGCTGTGCCAGCACGGGTCTAAGGAGACAAACATAACCTGCAGTGCTCTGGACATTTGGAAATCCGAGTTTTGATCTTGGTTGTTCCCCCACTCTTTCATTTATCTCTCTGTGCTGTTCTCTATGACAGGATCATTAGAAACCTGGCTGCTGTTGCTGAGCTCTTCCTCCTGAGCTGTGTGTAACTGCGGACGATGTCTGCAAGACAAGAGGCTTAATTGTGTTCTGCCAGCATCGAGGGGCTGGCAGCCAGGCATATTTAAAGCCAGGCTGGATGGGGGTGGGGGATGCACCTCCATTACTCACCAGCCTGGATGAGGTTTAGCTTTATTGTATCCGGAAATAGCCAGACCCTGGGAGATGCTGATTGAAGCCATCTGAAAACATGACAACATCCCCGGGACGAGAGGAGTCTCATCTAATGAGGCCAGAGCACATTAGGTAAGAGCTGTACAAAGTGAGGAAAATGCAATTAAAGCATTCCTGAGGACAGCTGTCGACCTGCGTCAGGGACACCGGGGCCGAGACATCGGCACGTGTCTAATGAAAACAAATTATCTGTTTGAAACAGTTTGGGTTCCCTAGGCAGGGCTGGTGGCACCTGCCTGTGCAGCACTGGGGGCATGGCAGGGTTTTGTCTTTGCGGGAAAACAGCCCAGGAGCAAGTCACGGCCTCATTCCCCAGGGATGGAATAAGGGAGCTGCTGGGATTAGTGCCCATGCACGGCTCATCAGGGCTCTTCCCAGACAAATGCCCTTCCCGAGGCTGCCAGATCAACACCCTTCTCGCAGTGTGGTGACCAGGCAGGATCCCTTCCCTCCCTGCAGAGTTTTGGAAGTTTTTGTCTCTAAATAACCCCTTAGAACCCTTCATGCTGAGGTGCAGGGGCCAGTGCTCTGGACAGGGCAGGCAGCAGTCTTGCTGTGTCACCACTTCGGTGTTGGGGAAGTGGAAATGGAGGAAATGCTCCTTTTCCTTCAGTGCTCAGAGCAGATTGTGCTTTGTGCTCTCTCTTCCCAGCTCTGCTGGATAGGAGCTGCATTAAGGATCCGGGTTTCCTGTTGCACATTTGGATAGAGACACCTTCCGCTCTCCCTTTAGACTCCTGCTGATATAAATAGTGATTAAACCCACACATTTCTGTAAATCGCTGGCAAAAGAAACTTGTATCAAATCCTGCTTCTTTGGCAAGAGTTTAAATTGACAGTGACAAGCTTATTTCTAGAAGAAGGTTCTATTTTGGGGAGCTTGATTCATTGTGCCACTTGGCGTTTTGATGCAGTGTGATGTGATACCTGACACATCCTGTTCCCTGCGAGGCAAAGCAGGGATTTATGCATTGCTGTGAGACAGAGCCACCCGCCTCTCATCAGGTGAGACAACACTGTTAGCAATGATTTTAACAGGCTCAGGGAAACTCTTATCCTTCTGGGGGTCTCGGAGCCTATTTTTCCCTGGGGATGTACAGCATTCCTGATGTAAATTCCATTACCCTGAGAACCTGTATTTACAGTCACAAAATACCATCTATCCAACACATAATTGCCATCACCCAGGAGCACCTAAATCTCACAAAAAGCCTTTTCATTGCCCTATTAATCTCTTTGTCTCCTGGCATTTAATAGAATTCACTTAAAAATATTTCACAGCATAAACCCCCAGGGCTGAGTGCCATCCCTACAGCTGGCTGGAGGGACAGCCCAGCCACCTCCATGCTTGGGAAACTGGGCACATGTGGCTCCAGTGTCCTCTCATCCTGGCTGCTGCCCCACTGCCGCCCCATCACACCTGAGCACTCTATTAAGCCCCCAGTGAACAGAGATGCCCCATTCCCCCGGGAACTTGTCAATGGGGAACAAACCTCATTAGGAAGAAGGGACCAGAGGTGGCAGGAGAAAAGACCAGCTCCTCTCCCCCAGTGATGGCCAAGGCCATGCCACAGCAGTGGCTCTGGGACCAATACAGATGTGCTGACACAGCACAGCTCCTCTGCTTTTGTCCGTGCCCCTTCAGGGGTGGCAGCTGCCCAGGAGCAGCCGCTGTGCCGAGCGATAACGGCAGCTCTTTGTTTGATGCTGAAGGTGCTTGTCAGCCACGGTGAGAGAAAAAGGCAAAAGACATTTATAATTGTGCAATTAAATGTCTTCTGTGCCTTCCAGGTGGCTGTTGCTGCTGTGCAGATGTCCCTGCTGTCAGCAGGCAGACACAAATGGAGAGGCAACTGCAGTCGCCCATGGCGGGGCTGGTGGGTGCTGCTGGATTGCACCCAGACCTGTGCCAGTGTCTCCTAGCACTGTGCCTAGGTCACCCAGCCCTGTGCCAAGGCCACCTCAACTGGGACGTGCCACAAACCCCAGCACTTGCCTCACCCCTGGCATCCCTCAACAGCTGGCACGAGTGTACCCACCTTGTCCCTGGCCGAGGTGGGCGCACGGCACTGGGAGCAGCCTGGTGGGGCACTGGGAGCTCATCTTTTGTGAGGCAGGAGGAGCTGAGGGGTCTGGCCGTGTCTCAGCCTGTGCAGTGCTCTTCAGGCACACTGAGACCATGGGAGATGAATATGAGGAGGAAACAAGGATCTGTCCTGGTGGCACTTGAACTGAGAGATCGCTGATTACGATGATAGATGGCACCTGCTTTTCCTGATAATTAGCTGTCATTTGTATTCAAACCTTGCTCTTCCTCCAGAGCCAGGCTCTTTTAACATTCCCTGGGCATAGGGACACATGCCAGGAAGGCTGGGCTTGTCTGACCCCAGCACGCTGCTGTCACGGCTGCAGTGGCTTGTCCTGGCCTCACCAGCCATCACAGCAGAGACAGAGCTGTGCAGCCTGGCTGCAGTGAATGTCCAGAAGAGGAGCAGGGAGGATGATGGATTTTGTGTCTGAGGTTGCTGAGTGGGAGTGAGGGGCAAGAGGAGAAGCCCTGGCTCCTCCTTTGCCTGTCTCAAAACATGGAGCCACTTGTGGGGCTGACCAGACACGCACCATGCAATGAAAGTTTTATTTTAAAAAATCCTCCATATGAGCAGCACTGCCAAGTGCTGAGGCTGTCCCTGACTGAGCATTGCTGCACCTTGGGGTTCCCTGGCTGAAACATCACAGCTTATTGATCCCTCTTTGTCACCAGAGCTGCATCCTCCGGTACAGTGTGGGGATGAGCAGGGTGCAAGGCTGGTGCAGGGCTGGCGCAGGGGGTGCCAGCCCCCCAGTGCATCCAGGACAGGAGGTGTCCCACAGCCTCCAGCTGAGAGGGTGCCAGGAAGGTCACAGAAAAGAGACAAATCCGTTGCCACAGCCCACAGGAGGCACAGCTGCCAATAACTGGGTAAAATCTGCCTCTGCTTGGCTGTGACTGAGAATCCGCTGTTCATCACCTTGCTCCAGAGCTCTAATTATTTCTTTATAGTGCCAGTTCAGCCCTGGCCAGGCTCCGAGCTAACGCTGCCTGAATTAATTGACCAACAGAAGGCAAATAGACTTCACCCATTCTAAGCACCCATTGAGTCCTTTCCCAGCAGCTGTCACTGCTGTCACTGCACCGACCTGGCTCCTGTGCCTGTTCCTTGGCACTGAACAGCCTGGGAAAAAGAGAAGAGATGTGAACGAGGGAGAGTCACATCAAACAATTTCTAGATATCATTGTCAGAGTTTGCATTTAATGTGCTGGCCACACACAGTTTTCATTTACTCAGCTGAACAATTAATTACATGGCTTGCACACAGGAACTCTGCAGCATTTTCCCACAGCATCCCCACACTTACACACCAGCACTTGTTTCTGTTCACACAACACACACTAGCAAAGCAAAGTAGATGTTTTTGTCCCCACTATGAACTGTCAATAGCAAGAAATCACCCCTTCTGGCCACTCTACAGCTGGAGCACAGGCTCACATCTTGGCATACACAAGAAAAAAAAAAGAAAAACAAGATATCACTTCACACCTAGCTGCTATTAAAACTGTCCCTTAATGCCACCCTTGCTAAAGTGGCACTTCCCCCCATAATACTGAAATAACTCACATAAACAAGCCAAGGCAGGATTAGTGATTGGTATTACTCAGGTATTTAGATATCTTTTTATTGCCATCTTCAGTCATGGTTCAATAAATACAAAATTAACAAAAATGTCAATAGATTTTTATTACATTTATTATTATTATTATTATTATTATTATTATTATTATTATTAAATATTCCAAACCAACTGAGATTCCCTGGAGATGTCTGACTATAGTTCAAACATGAGATGCACACAGTGTCCCTTGTGATATTATATTACATTTATCTCAAGCTTATAAAAATATATATTGACTTCTTGAGTGGGTATTTACAATATTTAACAGGTGGCTAATGAATATAAAAGCATCTGGAGATGAACCAACTTGATTCCTGTTTGGTTTCATGTGAGGGGGGTGTTGCAGTTGCTCCCACAGTATCGGGACTCCCCCAGCCCGGGGAGGAGGCAGGAGCCTCGTGCTGTGCCAGAGGCTGGATGGGAAGAGACCAGAATCATTTTGAGGCATTTCCCTTGGTTGAGCAGCTCCAAAACAGCATTGCTAATTAATTTAATTATAGCACTTCCCCAAGGAGAGGGTCTGAGAGGATGCAAGTTAATTTAAAAATCATAACAACAATCTATAGCCTAATCTCCTAATTTTGTTATTCCATGTTGGGGAGGAGCTCAATTAAAAGTGTTTATTGTTGCAAGAAACTGGGCTAGGAGCACGTCCCCTCCTCGCATTCCTAACTCAGCTCCTGTCCTGGAGGGTTTGAGGGTACACGTCACTGCCACGTCACTGCCTGCTCATGGCCAGGTCTGTTTCCCAGACTGAGGCACTACCACCTCATCACCAAGTCCTGCATGTCCCCAAGCTTCCTTGAAAGCAGCTGCACCAGCCTGGAGCCAGCTCCTCCAGCAGCGACTTCCCAGCGTAGCTCCTGTATCCCAACTGACAGGATGAGCAGGGAGAGGGGGAAATGATCTGGAATAAAGCTGGTTCAGCCCCCTGCCTAGAGACCTGTAATATACTTTCTCTACAGATAAAATGTAAACATGAAGAACACACAAATTGCACTTGATCCTTGGGATTGGGCATTTCACCAAATGCAGAGCTCAGTTCACTGCTCTTCCTCTTCAGGGTGGGAAACAGTGGGATGGCAAGTGACCAACCTGACTGGACATGGGCCAGACTTAATTTACTTCTGCTAAAAACACTAACCAAGAGACACTGGGGAGTGTTGTTTGAACTACAGAGGGGGTGGGAAGGAGAGAGCTTGTTTTGCTCACAGTGTGTGTGGGCAGAGGAATTACTCTGCTGGCCCCAAGGGGCTATCTCAGAGCCCTTCACTCAATCCTCATTTGGATCCCCATCCTCTGGGAGCAGGCTAACTGAAAGGTCTGACTGGAGCAGATTTCTAGCCAAACTGAGAGCATCTCCTACAGTCTTCACCTCCTTTGTAAATCTTTGTCTTTTAGCATTAATATTTCACTTGCAATACTTACAGATGATAATAAAAGCCCTACAGAACTCTGTACAGGGCTGCAAAGACACTTTAAAGAGCCCACTTCAAGGAAATTGTATTATTAAGGAGATGCTATTTATGTCTTCGTCAGGGATCAGGCTGCAGCCATGGGAGCTGCCAGTGTGCCAGGCAGGCAGCACTGTGCTCACAAAACAAAATGTGGATGTGCCCTGGACTGCCTGATGTGCCCTGGATTGCTTGGATGCAGCCCCATTTGCTCTGCTCTTTACTGGAGACACCAACTGAGGTGTCAAACACTCAGTGAAGTAACTGAGAGAAGGGATGTGGCTGGGAAAGACTTCCCTCCAGCACAGATGGGGAAAGTCACCTCCCAGGAGTTGGGCGCTGGGTAAGAGCTGTGCTCTGCTCTCTAAAAGTAAAAGCAATAAAAGCTCCTTGTGGGGTTGCTGGGATCTGTCAGGTTGTATAAAAGTATCCATGGATTCACCAGCAGAATGCTAGATATGGAAACATCAGCTCTGGATTAAGACAGTGCACAAAAGTCCATCCCACCCTGTGAACTCAATTACTACCTAAAACGGCATCAATATGGTTTGGCTCACCTTACAAAGCAGTGCCAGGGAGAGCCATGTCCACCCAAACACACTACACTATCCCAGGAATCTTGGGCTGCCCTGGCTCAGGGGACAGAAGCCCTGCTCTCTTGCTACATGGAAAGACATATTTGGCAGCACCCAGATATTCCCACAGCCCACCTGAGACCACCAGGTTTCACAGACAGGGCCAGTTGGGGCCAGTGGGCCACTCCTCCCCAGGAGTGCCAGGCTGGTGCTCTGCAGCTTTGCAGGGCACTGCTTCACACCTGCACTCCTTGGCCATGCATCTGGATCACCTGGGCCCGGAGGGTCTGGATCCCACTCAGGATGGTCTTCTGGTGCTCCACCACCGTGATCCCCAGGCTGAGGACATCTCTGCAAAGTAAGCCTCATGTCAGCCAGGACAAACTAGGCCTGATTGCCACGTGCCCTGACACTGACTGCTCCCATGCAAGGGCAGCACAGGTTCCAGACATGCAGGAGTGAGAAATCCCCAACCTTTTGTCCCAGCTGAAGCAATACTGACGCTGACCAGGAATCCTGGGCTAACAGGAGCCTGCAGCACGCCAAGCGTGGGACAGCTCCAACCCCGCCACCCTGTGCTGTGGCACAACAGCTTATCAGTAAATCACACTGGATTTGGCTCTGCTCTCTGGCAGGGGAAGGAAACACTGATCTCGCTGTGCCCGTGACATGAGGTTACAGCCAGGAAACCAGGTCACTTACTGGGCCGTCATCCTGGCCACAGACTCCAGGTAGCAGTAGCCCGCAGCAGTGAAGTTGTCTTTGTACCTGCCCATTTCTATCGTTTCCAGCCACTCGCCTACAGAGCTGAAAGATGGGAAGGCTGAGAAGGTTCGCTCGGAGAAGGGGATGGATGTGCCATGGGACCTGCCAACAGAGCAGGTGGTGAGGAGGGAGTGGGGCACGGCACGGCAGCAGGGGGATGGGCAGGCACGGCAGGAGAGTGGTCACCTGGGGCACGTGGAGCTGGGGTACTTCGGGGTCTCCAGACTCTGCAGCAACTTGCTGAGGACATTGTGGATGTGGGAGAACTTGGGCCTCTGGCTGCGGTCCTTCTGCCAGCATTCGAGCATCAGCTGGTGGAGGGGTGGCTGGCAGTTCACTGGGGCAGGCAGGCGGAACCCATCCTCCACAGCCTTCATCACCTGCAGTGAGGAGGACATGAGCGGCTGGGGTCAGGTGCTGCAATGCAGATCAAAGGCAAACTCTGGGGCAAACTCTGGGGTAAACCTCCCTCCTCGCACCCCGCCCAGGAGCAGCAGCAGCTCCTCTGTGTGCTGCAAAGCCACCACACACCATCAGCAATCGCCACACCCTCATCTACCGCGCAGCCGCGGGAGACTCACGTCCTGGTGGGACATGTCCCAGTAGGGTCTCTCGCCATAGGACATGACTTCCCACATGACGATGCCGAAGCTCCACACGTCGCTGGCCGGGCTGAAGTGGTGGTACTGGATGGCCTCGGGGGCTGACCACAGCACCAGGCTCTTCCCACACTGGACAGGCAGAAGGGCAGGAATGATGTGCTCGCCCAGCAGGACGTGGCCAATGCTGGCATTTACTGGTGGCCATTTACTGGTCAACGTGCCCTGCCTGGCACCGCAAACCCACGTGCCACGAGCACATTTAGTACTAAGAGAAAACTTTCCCCTCAATTTGTTTAAAATGGCAGTGCAACTGTACACTACATGGGAATGCAAGTCCTGAAATATTAATGGGAGAGGAGAGTGTCCCCAGGAAGAGCTGATGGCATTTTGTACATTAATATTTAATGAAAACCACCTCAGAGCCACACAAACACAAGTCCCTTTGCCCTGACTTGTTCTCCTGTAATGAACCATCCCCATCCTGGCATCTGCAGAGCCCTCTGGACACACTTGGGGAAGCAGGGGACAGAGACCACTGCTAAATGTAATTAACAGCAGGGAGACCTTGACCCCAAAGCCACAGCCCTGCTGCAGCACAGTGGGAAAAGCCAGGGCTCCTGCTGGGCTCTCCATTCTGTGGCTCCGCAGGAGGCTCCATACCCATGGCACACCAGGGTATAGCCACGCAGCGGGGCTGCAGCTGGAGTAGGTGTGGCACTGGGCTGCTGCTGCTGTGCAGTTCTCTGCCCAAACACATTGGATTTCTATCTGAGAAAGAAGCTGAAGGTGCAGAGGCCCTGTTCATACCTGAGGAAGGAAACGGGTGCTTAGAAAAAGTGTTGACAACTGAATGTGGAAATGCAGCTCACCATGGTGGAGAAGATGGTTTCCATCTTATCTTCCTGTGGCCTTCTGAACCCAGTGATCTTGCACACCAGGCTGCTGCTCACAAGGACCTTGTGCGCAGCCAGGCTTTTGTGCACGTAGCCCATCTCTGCCAGGTACGCCATGCCAGAGGCAATGCCCTGCAGCATGCAGATGAGCTGCGAGCCCGTGAACTGCCCCTCATGTTTCTTTGAGAGCATAGGAGGAAAAGCCAAAAGTGAGCAGTGGGGACACAGCCATCAGAGTCTGAGCTGGGCAGACCCCCCAGCACTCACCCTGAGAAAGGAGTCCAGCAGGCCGTTCCCCATGTACTCCATCACTATCATCATGGTGCTCCCTGCACAGACAGACAAGGAGCACGGTGTGAATGCTACCATCACTCAGGCACTTTGGACACCACAGGGGTTAGAGATTCAGGTGCCAATCCCTCCATTGCCTTGGAGAAGACAAGGACTTTATCTTGGCCAGGTTGCAAGGAGCAGTGGGGCCAAGGCTTTCCTGTCATTCCCAGCTAGGAACCTACTGGATTCCAGTATCAGAAATCCCTTTCATCAGAACTCTGAACCACATCACAAAGGACAGCCAGCCCAATGAAAGCAAAAGCAGCCAGCTCAGACAGAATACTTCCTTTCCTAATAAAAAGCCTAGTTAGCACATGTGCTCCAGTTCCTTTGGATTTACATGAATATCCATTTAACTGCTGCATCCAGAGCCTGGTTCAGCACACACACTCGTGGGAGAGAGCCAGAGCAGTCAGTCTCATCTGTTTTACTGACAGAATCTCACTTCAATTTGCTTTTATTAAAAGTCCACGGGTTCGGTTGCTAAGCCAGTCCCACTACCTGCATTCATTAATCTAGCTAGAAGCTTTCTATTAATCATCAAAATGTGAAACCAGATGATACATGTGAGAACACCTGATCTCCCAGGAGCCAACTGGACCTCCAGCATCAGGTCACTGCTCCAATGCAGCATCATAAATTCATTTGTGCACAGGAGCCTCCCGGGCCCCACATACCTCTGGTGATGACCCCCACATACCTCTGGTGATGACCCCCACATACCTCTGGTGATGACCCCCTCCAGGCGGATGACGTTGGAGTGGTCAAACTGGCCCATGGTGCATGCCTCGGTCAGGAAGGAGTGCTGCTGCTTCTCTGAGCAGCCTGCCCGGAGCGTCTGGATGGCCACAGGCAGCTCTCTCTTGCTGGGCAGCTTCAGGCACCCCCGGCACATCTCCCCGAACTCTCCTGTGCAGCAGAGAGATGGGTTACAGAGATCCCTGGCTGCTCAGCACCCGGCCTTGCACAGGACCTGCCCTGGATCACACCGCTCCTCTGCATGGCTGCTGACCCTCCAGAGCCCCTCAGGTGTTCTCTCTACCCTCTGCTCCAGTGCATATTGTGTTTTATCCCACAGAAAGAGGATTAACCTCTTGTCACTGAACTCATGCTCCAGAGCCTGGCTGCTCTGCCTTCCCAGCTTGACATGTGCAGGGCCTTCTTCCCAAGGAGCCAAGAATGGCAGGGCCAGAGGGCTCCTGCAGTGCTTAAGGCAGAATATCCCACTGCAGAGCCACACACTCCACAACAGGAGCTATGGAATTCCCAACATAAAAAGCCAATATTGGCTTTACAGCAAAAAGTGTGCAGCTATGAATGGCTTTATTGATTTGAAAATCAGGTTCTTGTTGGGTCAGCAGTGAAAAAACCACCCCCCCCCCAAACTCCTTAGATTTAAACGTCTTCCTGACTAATTTATTTCATGATTTTTCAAACACCAGTTTGATTCTGAAAGGTACAGGGGTTCGTCTGAGCTGCTCCATGCCACAGCTCAGAGACAACCTTGTCCCCTCCTGAGTGTCGTCTCCCCTTCAAACTGTCCTTCAGCTGCAGGAAGAGCCCTTCCCTCCTCCCTTTCTCCACCTCTGCTGCTGCTGCAGCTGAATTTCTCTTTAGGAAAAGAAATGACAAAGAATGATTGTGTTTCCCACATTCTGGCACACAGTAGCCATCAAGGCTCTAAGGCCCAGCCAAGGGATTTTAATTTGCTTTTAAGTTTTAGGCAGTGAAGTTGATGAAAATCGATACATCATTAGGTTCACATATTTATAAATAGTTTTCATGTTGCTGTCAAACTGCCCAGATGCAGATAATTGCTGATGCTTGCTGGCCCACATGGCACTCGTTTGGCTGTGCTCAGTGCCTCAGGAAAACACCAGGAATGTGGAACCAAGTCCCAGACAAAATCCTCACCACCCCTACTCCTAACCTCCACTGCAGGCAGGTACCCCTGAGACAGGAGCAGTGTCACAGCACTGCCATGGCCCAGCATGCCAGGGGCGAGAGGGGAGTGCTCTGGCCGGGCATCAGCACAGCCCCTGGCACGGCCACCACCCTGCAGAACTTGCCTGTCCTGATGATTCTCTCAATTTTTATGCTGGCATTATCCAGCTCCTTGGCAAAGAGGTGCACAGCCTGCATGGGGTCTTCACAGGTGTCGGGGTCGATGTACGTCCTCCTGGTCGGTATTTTAACTGCAGGAAAGGCAAAAAGAGCAGATGAGAAGGGCTCAGCAGAGCTTCCCCCCACCCGTCGTGGGAAACACTCTCCCAGCTTATCCATCTCCAGGGCTATGGGCAGGACCAACGTGCCACCTTTCTATAAGCAAAGAAGAAGACTCAGCTCTAAGGTTTCTAAGAAATTTTTTTTGAGATTAGGTGAACCCAACTGCTCTGTTCCACTGACACAACCCCTGGGTAAAGGAGAGCGGTCCCTTTGTTCTGGTGCAGCTCCCACCTTCCAATGCCAATTGAAACAGCTAAGGGAGGCTCTGCTACTCCTGAAGTGCTTTGGGGAGCAGAAGAGCACGTGTGCCCAAACATATGCCAGGAATCAAATAAACTCATCAATCCTGACATCTGAATTCCCTCTGACAACTGTTGTCTGTAAAATTATTGCTGCTCAATAATCCAAAGTAGCTCCAGGAAACAAGGCTGTTTGCTCATGTTTGTAAGAAGCTAACAGAACAATTCCTACACCCCCTGGAAGGCTGCAAATATCCCCATTTCCTCTGGCATGCAGTGATCCACACACAGGAAGGACAGACACCAGCTCATGGAGCTGAAAAGCCCACAGTCCCTGGAGAGCCTCGCTGTGCCGGCCCCTGGGATAATACAGGATGACTACACTTCAAAAGTGAGGACTCAGGGCTGCTTGGGTGGGAGCTGGGTTATTAACAGCAATAAATTCAGGGATCCCCACAGTTGCACTAGCCACTTACAGTGGAAGTACAGCTCCTCGTCCCCATCCTGGCTGGCTTTGCTGTACCCACACTGCCTGCAAAGAGAATGAAGATGTACTCCAGCACCCTTGGCCCAGCTGGACCCGCCCTGGTCCGTATCCAGCCCCACTCACCTCCTCCAGACCATCACACCGATCACTGTGGACACCAGCACTGTCAGTCCTGCAATGGTCACCACTACGATGATGAGGATGGGGTTCTGCTCACTGGAGGCCACTGTCACTGTGGGAGGGAAGCAGTGCCAGTCAGCTCTGTGCCCTGGGGCAGGTCTGAGGAGAGGGACCACCCTGGTCATTGCTCCCATGGCCTGCCCACGTCCCCCAGCCAGCAGGGCCGTGGGACCAGCCACCTGCCTGCTTTTCACCATCCTCACAACAGTTCATGTTCTGGTTCAGCTTTATAAACTCAGGCTGGTGGGATCGGCCCAACAAGCTGGGCAGTGCTGCAGGCACAGATGGAGCAATCCAGCACTGCTGCACCAGCTCCCGATTTTGTTAATCAGAGCTGAGGAAGATTCCTGTTTATCAGAGGGACATATCAAAATTTATGGCTTACAAATAGTTTTCCTTCATCACACTAGCCCTTCTCTTCCTGCCTTTGCAAACAGGGGTATTAAAAAGCTACATTCTCTATAAAATTTTTATTGGCTTCAATTCATTCTGAAATGTCTTCTGTGTGGCAAATGGAGGCAATTTAAAGCCCTGTTAAACACAATCTGCAGGAGTTGTACTGAGTCAGCCAGCTCAGGCTTGCACTTCCAGCCAAGGTGGGGGATTGAGCTGAAGCCCAACATCCCTCCTCCAGCCCTCTTTTAGTGAAATAAGATGCTTCTGGACCACAGTTATGAATGGGAACTGAAAAGGGAAAGCCCCAGCAGACAATACTGATGCTGGCTGCCCTGAACCAGCCAAGCAGAGGACAAGCCTACCGAGCCAGGACAGCAGCAAGGTGGAAGGGAAAGGGGAACAGTCACATGTTAAGCATATTTTTGGACAATCTCAGCCAAAGAGACTGTCCCAGTCCCCACACTAGAGAGCAGCTGCCCTCGCTGATGCTGCACTGAGAAGAGCCAGGACAGGAAATTCCAGGACAGGCAGGGTGCCAAGACCAAACTCATTAAAATCCAACATGAAAATGCAAGGAAAGCAGGTTCCTGGGCAGTACGTGCCCTTAGACCTGGAGCAGCAGAACCAGAGGAACAGGTGCTGCTCCATAAAACCAGGAGCAGCTGGGGCAGGAGATGTGAATGCAGCATCCCCACGGCCCAGCTCAGAGCCCTGACAGGGACAGGGACACGAGCCCTGCTGCACTTACACTCTGCCAGCGTCTCCACTTCAATGCCAGGGTTGTAGCTCCCATAATCTGGAGAGGAAGATGTTCGGATTTGGAAGATATAGAGGGTACCAGGCTTCAGGTTATTGACCGTCACGGCCGTTGATGTGGTTTTCACAGTTGAGTAACTTTGATCTCTCTGATCCTGTGAAATAATAAGATACCTGAGATGGAGCTGGACTGACAGCTGTGCTGCAGAGCTGGCAAAGCACAGCCACGTCCTTGCCTCTGGGCCCTGTCTGGAAGCCTGTCCAAGCAGCCAAGCTCCAACAGAAACAATATCTTCACTGGATGTCTCAGAAATTACATGGGAAGGTCACAGGAAATGGCAGCCAGAGCTGGATGAGGTGCTAAGAGAACAGGGAGAGGATGAGGTGGTGGAGAGCAGCTGTGCCATCCTGCACAGCTCCTTCCCCCTGCACCAGGGCTCAGCTGTGGTGCTGTCTGGTCCCTTCCCACTCCCCTGCTGCAGCCACTTGAGCCCTGGAGTAAATCCACATAGACTGGCAAACACTGAGGTATCACAGCTGGCAGGTGAGCCCCGAGGAGCATCCCAGACCATGGTCTGGCACAAGCACAGGCAGAGTCCCAGCCCCACAGTCCAGCACGGGCAGTGTCCCAGCCCCATGGTCTGGCACAGGCACCAGTCGCTCACTGCACCACTCACATTGATACCAAACGTGTTTTCCATTTGATACACTTCTCCCTTTGAATCTCCAGTTAAAGCAAAAGCTTTAAAAGCAAAGATTAGGAACTAAGTTGATTTTCATGTCAGCAACAAGAGCCTCGTTTCAGTGGACAATTGCTAAACTATAGTTAAATTCCCTACCCAAGCAGGATGGATCCTCATTTCATACCCCAACTATTGTGTTGCTGCAGCCCCTTTGCACAGGAATTACCATCTCGGGCTCCAGCATTTGCCCTCCCCCACAGATCCCTCCTCTCAAATCTATCAGATGCTGAAAATCACATTAATATGAATCAGCTTCACGGTAGCTGGTTTCTAAATACAGAACACTGGCATGTCACCTGCGCAGTGTGCCTGACATGCCGTCAGCTCCATAATGAGCCTGAGCACACGCAGATAAGGTAATTTGCAGAATTGTGTCATAAACTGCATTTATTTTGATTTAGAGCCTTGTCCTTGCTCTGCCCACCGGTATTTCTTCTAAAATTCCCAACCCACTGTACCTGTCAAGAAGCAGCAATTTTTAAAACCAAGAGACTGTCATGAAAAGGTTTGTTGGGCATCCTCCTGTGTGAAGGACCACTCACAGCTCACTACAGTGGCAGGTTCGTGGCCCTCGGTCCTAAACCAGTGCAGACCACAAGATCCAATACTGTCCCAGAGAGCAGGCTGGGAACACAGAGGCCATCTCCTCAAGGATGTAGGAATTCGCTGCGGTGTCACAGTCCCGTCTAGATGGTATCACATGGTGGGTGGGTGACGGGGACCGTGATGGGGGGCACATACAGCACCTGGTACTGTGCTCCTGAGAGCAGACCTGGCCAGCAAGGGAAGGACCCAGAGTCAACCGGGGCACAACCAGAGCCCGAGCTGGTGCCCAGCCCGTACCTTCTCATAGTACTTGACCTCATACTCGGTGCCGTTGGCGGTCGGGAAGCCTGGCTCCTGCCACGACAAGGAGACGCTCTTCTGCTCTACTTTATCTGTGCGGATGTCAGTGACAGGAGTTGGTGCTGAAAAAGCAGAGAGGAAAGGGGCAGTGACTGCAGTGTTGCCTCAGTAAAACCCTCAACAATCTAAACAGCTGCAGAGTGTGCAGGTTCTGCAGTCCCTTCTCTCTGAATCAGGACTGGAATAACTTCAAGTTGGTGATCATCCAATGGGAGAATATGGTGGTAAAACACAATAGCTTTGTAATCTGTCAGGAACACTCCAATGGAAAACCAGCAAAAATCCTAACAGCACCCTCTGCTCTCAGTACTGCAGAGGCATCCGAGTGCTGGCTCACGTCCTGGGCTCTGAACCCCTGCTAAGGATTTCTGGGAATGACAAAATGCAATCTTTGAGAAGGAGGGCTGATCGGACATATCAAGGCCTCCTCAGCCACTTGTTACTGGATCTGCCCCATGCAAACAAACAGGGAGTATGGGAGGGCCACCCACCTGCCTGCCCTGCTCTGAGCTCAGCCTGTGCCCCAGGAGCTGGCTGTGTATTTCTGGTCAGCATGAGCTCCATGCTGCAGTTCCCTCCCTGACACACGTGCACATATTTAGTTCATCCACTGCAAGATGCACTTGTCAGCTACTCCCATTTTAACCAGGTTGGGCTGCAGAACCCTCTCCAGCCTGTGCAGCCTGGGCACAGCCCTCAGGCATAGCAAAAGTGCACCGGGATGTTGACTGTTTCCAGCTTGTCGCACTTCCCGTGAAATCAGGACATTTGCTGGACCTGTCTCTGTCCCACAGAGATGCCTGTGGAGAGGAACAAGTCCCTGGAAAGCAAACTTAACTATCTGTGAAATTTTGTATTTATTACTTAGCTCATTAATCTTCACTGATGAAAAAAGTCCTCCTCATGTTTTATTCATAGTGATTTGCTTTTTAATTCCAAGTCCCTTTGGCTTGCAATGAGAGCATGAGCAAAGCCAAAGGGGCTCCCATGTAGCTCCCAGTGCCCACACGTGGCTCCCTCCACTGTGACCCCCCCCATGGCCTGGAACATGATCAGACATAATCCCCCAGTGAATTCACTGGCCCCAGAGTTGGCCTGGAAGGAGACACTGAACTGTCCCTGCGTAAGGAACAGGGAGCGAGCTCACCCCCAGCATGAAGCATGGCAGGAAGGTCAGTAATGCTCTGTGTGTGTGGTGGTAAAGGGCTGGCACTGGCAACACCCACCTGTGCTGAAGATTCCCCCAACCCTTGCCTTGAGTCCTGCTCCTGTAAACTAAGCTAAGTGATCCTTGCTATGTTATATGATTCTCATCAATAAAATATCACACAAATGCCCTCCTGTATCTCTGAATCCAGCAAATGGACTGGAGAGACCTGAATGCATGGTCTTGACTGTTAACAAAGTCATCAGGAAAAATCCCACTCACTCAGGAACAGGCTGTAGAGCAGAGCCCATGGTACATGCCAGAAAAGCAGGCACCAGCCTCAAACAGGTTTAAAAAGCATTAAAGAAAATCACACAGGCTATAAAGCATTTCACACTGTGAAAAAATGTGTTTCCCATCAATATTTTAAGATCCCCTAACATTGTCTCTATTCTGAAAAAGCAAACATTAAATTATTCACCACTCTGCCTGATTTTATAAACTCCATTCCCCTGTATGTGGGTTTTCTCCTCTTGATTAACCAGCGCAGCAGCAGAACAGGCATAAAACTAGATACGGCACCTTGTCCTTCCCTGGAATGATCCACTGCATCCAAAACCTGCCCTCAGCGAGGGGCATGAAATGCCTCTGCACCCTGCCCTGCTTGTGCTGCAGAGCCATCTCTCCCCTCCCTCACCAGTTACTAACATCCAAAACCAGAACACGCCCTGGGCACCGTCCCAGGCAGCTCCCACCTCAGAGTTCTCCATTCCAAACCAGAGAAGCTGCCTCTCGAGTCAGCATGCAGCTCTTTCAGGGCAAAACCCCCAGGAGCGCAGACCCTCGCCCTGGAACCAGCTCAGCCCATGGCCCCACTGCCCCCTGGGCACTGCACCAGCCCCAGTGCAGGGAAATCTGCTTCAGAGGACTGAATTCCAGCCCAAATGCCTTCTGCACTCTCAGGAAGAAGGATGCATTCAAGCACTGGCTGCATTATTAATCTGCAGCAGATTTAAAAGCCCTTTAAGGCAGGAACCGATCTCTGCCAAAAATACAAATGACACAGGCCCAGAGTGCACATTTACATGGCTAATGCAGCTCCGCTCCTGCAGGTGAGCAGCTCTGCTCACTCCTCAAACACTTTTATTTAGTCCCATGCTGAGGCCAGATTAGAAAAAACACAGTATTAATTTTGCCTCCTGCAGATTAAATTGCATCTCTTCTTTTCCCTGCAAATATAGGGAATGATGGCCAGTTCCCTCTGGTGACCGCCAGAGGGGAAGAGCAGCACAGATCTGCACTCAGAGCTGGATTAGAGGGGCTAAATAGGGTCTTGTTTCTTGTTTAATTTTTCCTCTGAACCTGTATATCTGCAGCCAGAGCCCCCCTGCTGCTGCAAATGACTTCCAAGATCACGGCATGACAGCCCCCATGGAAGTCACTCCTGTTCAGGTATCCCTGGAGTCTCCTTTCTCTTGACCTCTGACCCCATCTGGCATTTCTGTGGTGGGCTCTAACGACGAGGGGCTGCAGGGTTGGGACTCCAGGAGATGGCATGCTCTGCAGAGCAGCTGCACACACCATCCACGGCTCCATGTCCTGCCTGCACAGGGTCCCCTCCTCGCAGTGGGGTCTTACAGGCAAACTCATCTGCATAGCTGCCTCTCCAGGAGAAGACCTTCTCCCCACCTTGTCCCCCTCTTTGCCAATGGGCACAGGTTAACCATCACCATCACTCCTTGCCCAGGGTGCCAAGGCAAGAGGAGCCAGGGCACCGGGTGCCTGCAAGACAGGGCAGCCCCAGCCCGGCATTGCCCAGGAGGGGACACCTTCAGCAGCAAAAACTGTCACATTCGAAGAAACTTCATGAGCCTCAGCTGCTCGGGTAATACCGAGCCACCATCTGCATCTGGAGACTTGACAGCTCAACGAGAGACACAGATTTTGAACAGGATTAATTATCCACATCCTTTATGTGCATTTCAGTTCCCTCAGGAGTATACAACGTTGAGTAAGAGGCTGAGATTCCCCCTTCCCAAGGGGAAAAGCTGCTCTGAGCAGCCAAGGTACAAGCTGGCATCACCAACTTGCTGCTTTGCTCCCTGAGAGGACAGGGTATTCGCTGGCCTCTTGTGTCAAGCTCAGATCTGGAGCCCCAGGGAAGGAGACAGCTCCAGAGCACTGGCCCCTCTGCCTTCACCAGACTGGAAGAATGACTCATTATTAGACTTCACCCTGCTAAGCTCACCCTTCCCCAGTCTGTTCACTGGCTCACTGGCCTGAGTTTGGGAGGTAGAAGATCTTCCCAGAACAAAATCCATCCTTGAACAGCCAAGATCCTAATGCGAAATGACACTTCTGCTGAGGAGCAGTCTGCAGCACAGCATCCCCCAACAAATCCAAGGGGATTATGATATGAGGGAAGAGAAAGCAATAACATGCACAAAAACATTTGATCAAGTGGTGGGAAATTATTTATAATAAGATCAAAGTTTAATCTCTTCAGATGAAATTGTTGGCCAATTCCTGCCAAGAGGTATGTGAGGATCATCTGTCTCCATTAACTGTGGTTTGGCAAAGGGTTTTCATGCAAATTAATAATGTAACTGCAGGGAAATGGACAAGGATACAACAAGCCAGAGCTGACTGTCCTTTGGCACAGCCAACAGCCAAGAAAGGACTGACCCCTCTGGCCAGGGCCCCATCCACAGGCAGCCAGGAGCCTGCTTCCCCTCACCTGAGGGAACAGAAATGCCAAATGGGAAACGTAAGGGAACAATTATGATAGGAAATTGTGTCCAGAGACCAGTGCGGGATAAAGAGAGAAAATAAATTTTCTTGTTTCCAAAGGACAGCCAACATTTGATTTATCTGGTTTAAGGAGGATTTTTTGTGAATGGGCTGAAAATATTGCTTCATCAAAGGTATTTTTCTGTGATCTGTAAATTCATCTGCAGCCGGATATGGAGCAGGCTCATCCCTTCTCAGCCCAGGCTGTCACCACACTCACTCCCTTGCCTCCCCATGGCACGCACCGTAACCCCCTGGGAGTGCCATGCGTCTTTGTCCACCCCTCTGCCACCACTGAGCACCACGCCTGTGTCACCGGGGCAAACTGAGTGGAATTGGGGCACTGCCACAGCTCAGGCCTGCGGAGCCTGAGAACAGCACCCACACCACCTCCAGACCCCACGTTCTCCCAGCAGCAAAGCCACCGACATGTCTTTGGAGCGGACCCACACAGCCCAGAGGTGATGTGCCCGAGCAGAACAGTGCCAGCCACCGCCCCTCGGTGCCTCGGGGGCAGAGCACCGACCGCAGTCCGTGTGTGCCCCACCACTGCCATGCCCTGCCTGCAGTCCGTGTGTGCCCCACCACCGCCATGCCCTGCCTGCAGTCCGTGTGTGCCCCACCACCGCCATGCCCTGCCTGCAGTCCGTGTGTGCCCCACCACCGCCATGCCCTGAGCGCAGTCCGTGTGTGCCCCACCACCGCCATGCCCTGACCGCAGTCCGTGTGTGCCCCACCACCGCCATGCCCTGCCTGCAGCCGTACCTGCGTGGCCGGTGGAGACGTTGACCTCGGCGTACTGCTGCCCCGGGAGAGGGCCCATGCCCGAGACGCCGTTGACAGCCGCCACACGGATGGTGTAGTTGGCGTGAGGCAGCAGGTTCACCAGGGTGACGGTGCGGTCCACCAGCCCCGTCTGCTGCGGCACGAAGCCCACGCTGCTGCCACATTGCTCGCAGCGGCCCTGCAGCGCCGCCGGGCACCGGCCGCACCACAGGCTGTAGGTCAGGTCGCTGCGGCCGCCAGCATCGGCTGGGGCACTCCACTCCAGCACCAGTGACGACTGCCGCAGGCTGTACACCAGGTTCCTCGGGGCGGAGGGTGGGCCTGGAAACAGAAGAGTGTCTTTGCACAGGTGCCAGGACAAACCTACAGGCCCTCTGCGAGCAGCAGCACAGGTTGGCAGACCATGAGAGTGTGGGCCCGGACAGTCGCAGCACGGGATGGCACGACAGGTCATGGAGTTACTGGTGTGTGCAGCACAGTGGGACATGGGATAGAGGATCCCTGCTGGAGTGACGTGTGTGCACCACAAGTCACAGCTCACACCGTGTGTGAGAAGCACCCTGCTGGACCCAGCACCTCTCCAGGTTTCGGCCCAGGAGCACACCACCGGTCGGACACTGCCCAGCCACGCTCAGCAGAGCTGGAGGGCTCCTCCTTGCTGTGCCAGCAGCTGGACAGCATCCATCACTGAAGCAGCTGGAGTCCAATCCAATTAACTAGAGGCCATTTAATTAAAATCTGTGAACTGTGGCAACTAAATGACTATGCCCCAGTTTTACCAGGGAGTCTGAGAACCTGACCGTGCATCAGCCTCATCAGGCTGCAGCCTCAGCCTGCGAGCTCTGTGGCACAGGGACAGCCCCTCCACCTCCTCCTCACTGCAGCAGCACCTTGGTGCAGACAGGATCCCCAGGGATGTGCTCCCACAGGTGAGGACACAGTGCAGGCAGGGGACAGCCTGGGACAGCCCTGGGCACCCCCCTGGCTCCGTGCTGTAGGACAGACACAGTGCCTGAACCCCGTTCCCTCGCCACAGGGAGTGGCTGCTCCGGTGAGACGTACGTGTGCAGGATGCAGATGGTGGGTCTGATGGAGACCTAGAGTAGTTCTTTTGGCACGAACAGAACGTGGAGGCTTCCTCATGCGTGAAGCTGTGCTCAGGGCATGGAGAGCAGAGAGGGAGATGGAGGGAGACCTTGTAAAATCCTGGAAGGCAAGCTGAAAGAGAGATAGAGGGAGTTATGGGAAGAGCACCACAGTCTGACTGGGAACATGTCTGATGACTGCATTTCCCTGTTTCCTGGGACATCCTTTGCTGCCACTGGCCAGCAGACACCACCCTCCAAGCTTTCCTTGAGCACTTACATGATTCTGGCACCAAGCAAGGTGTGCGTTGGTTTGACCCAGACGAGACATTTGGGTAACTCTGCACTGACTTCCATAGTAAATGTCATTCCCTACCTAGGGCACTAGACAAACCAGGAAAACCTATCAACCATTAAAATTATTCCCAAAACTTCAAGCTCCCTCTTTAGATTTGAGAAACCAAATCAAAACTAATATTACATTCATAGAATGGAGACAGAGTTTGCTTTTTCATTTAGTTAAGCAGCACTGACCACGACACAGAGCAGAAATATCACTGTGTCAGGCAGGACAGGAAAATCAATCCTGTTTACAAACATGATGGGACTCGAGCACTAAGCCCAGAGCCCCCACCCCTCAGATGTGCCTGTCACACAGTTCTGACATTTCATCATAGGAATCTGAACGTTTCCAGTTAGAAGCATCTTTCAGACTGTTCCTCCCTCTTTTCTAACAGTCAGAAGTAACTTTACCGAAGTATCTGTCATCAATAATGTCACAAAATGCCCTGATTTGCACGTCCCAGGAACAGGCACCACAACCCCATGCAAGCACATCCCACAAGGAGTCGTGGGTTTTACTTGCTAATTTTGTTCCTTGGCTGTCCAAAACTTGCCCTTGAGAAGAACAAAGGCACCCAGCCCATGTGATGCATCATGTGTGTGTCTCCGTTTCTTTTTTCAGACAAACTCCCACCCTCTTCCACCTCGTCCCACGAGTATTTTTCTTGGTCTCCAGCTGCTTTAGGTTTCCTTGTCATTTTACAGTGCTCATTTCTGCAGTGGGTTCATGACAGCTCTCGAGAGATCAGGTCATCAATTTATAAAATGAAATTCTCTTTTTTGTACACTATTTTCTATCCTGTTCCTTGTCCTCTGGTACTACCACAACTAAATTGTTAAACAATAAAATTCAATAATTCATTCTCCCAGAGGCAAAGAGAAGCAGCCGTATGGGTCAGACAGATCAATCATCTCTCCCAGCTCCACCACTGCTGACCACAGAAGCTCCTCAAGGCGTGCCTGATCCACATGACTGACAGAGAGAGCATGTTCCCCCTCTGATGTAACACTGCACACACAGTCAAACCAGCAGCAGAACCATCCACATTGATTTGTGCTGCAGGTTGACCGATTACCCAGCACAAAGCAACCATGTGAAGGGCTCCTCTTACCACCTCATCTGACACGGCTCCTCAGACAGGAGTGGATGTCTCTGTCAAGAAACAGCAACGTCCTCTTTGACTTCCAGCCTGTGCCATAGGGAGAGCAGGGGCAATTGAGGATGCAGAGCTGGAGAACGCATGGTTTCCTACTCCTGTGGCACAGGACAGCTTTCATTTTCCCTCCCCAGCAAAGTTCTGCCAGCAGCAGAACTGCTGCGTGTGCCAGTGTCTACCAATAACAACTGTGGCCTCACTCAAAACACCTATACTGGCATTTATAATTAACACTACAACTTGGTTGTCTTCCAAAATCAATTCCTTTCTAGTTTTTGTCATGGAATTGTATTTGACAAAGTTCATCTGCTTTAATGTGTGTTAATCTTCTCTGTCAAAGTAGGCATTCATAAAAAGGATCTTTAGAAAAGCCACACCTGGGAGAACACACAGCCAGCACTGGAGGGTGCCACAGTGAGAGCTAGAACGGCACCTGGGGGGCCAAGGTGCCCCAGCAGTCTGACAAGCCCTCCTGGCATAGGGCAGAGTAGGAGAACTGGGTCCCTCCAAGCTCTCAGACTTGCCTCCAGCCCTCAGTGAGCAACGCTCAAACCTGCAACCTCCCCATTGCCATCAAAGTTGTTCCCAACACATCTCTCCCAAGAGCCCTGGTTCCTGCTGACCCCTCACCAGACTGGGCCAGCACAGCCAGCTTTCATCTATCTTAATTCCATTCTCAAGCCAAGCAAGTCACTGTTTATTATGTTCCAAATATTTCATCAGTGCTTCAGAGGAGAGGTGTCTCAGGGCAGTGCAGCAGAAGGACAGGGCAGCAGCCCGAAGGAGGGACAAACACTGCCAGCCAGCACCCGCGGACAAGGACACACTGCCCAAACCAGACAGGGCACCTTGTGCAAAACACTGGGGGAACAGAGTTTCAATATTGAGTTTGCCAAAGAGCCTTATTGACAAACATCCTGCCCTCTCCACGCTGGGGTTGTGATCTTGCCTTGTGTCACCACACCAGGTGTGATCAATACCGCAGGCAGAGCAATGCCCCGCAGCCCTGCGGAGAGGAGGGACAGCAATCATGTCCAATCTCCACACCAATGTGAGAGGAACAAAGTCAGCACAAGGAACGATCGATCAGAGCACTGAGTCGGGTCTCTGGCTCCTCTCACCTTGGTTCCATGCCTGCCAGGATGGGAATTTTGGGCTGCCTCACTTGAGAGAATCCAAAAGCACCTTGTCTTCCACGCAGTTTGGGGGTTTTTAATAAGTGCTTTTAAATATTACTTTCTAGCAGCCTATGGTCCAACATGTTCTCAGCAACCCTGACACCTTTAGACAGTGCTACTCTGTAATTTTTGCCCTTGTTAAATAATTTGAAGAGCACTAAAATGAAAACCTGTGTCCAATGGCAAGATCTTTGTGCATGCCCAACGATGAACCCTTACCAG
Organism: Empidonax traillii; assembly: GCF_003031625.1. Lineage (NCBI taxonomy): Eukaryota > Metazoa > Chordata > Aves > Passeriformes > Tyrannidae > Empidonax > Empidonax traillii. The sequence continues at coordinate 346,877 of NW_020955385.1, read as the reverse complement.
TTGAAATTAAATTCAATGATTTAGACCAGAAGAAAATTAAATACACAAGAATATTTAGTAAAACAGTCTTGAAATATCTAACAAAGTGCATTTGCTGAATCCAGCCAGGACTGACAGAACCTTGTTGCTATTTATGCCGGAGTGTTCCTCAAGGACACACTGAAGCAGGCACATCCGCTGAGCCAAGTGCAATTTACTGTTGTCTCTCTCAGTTCCCTAATGGATCCACCAAACCATTTCCACGGAAGGACTGGCTGACCGGCCTCTCCAGGACACCCCGTACCTGCCGAACACTTCAGCTTACACAAATCACCTCAGCTGAGGGCAAGACTTGTCCCCACAGGATTTCAACAGCATATCCAGCATGTCCATCCAGCAGCTAGGTATCCATAACCTTCACCTGACAGGAATTCTGCAATCTACTTGTGATGCTTATAATTTTTGGAGTAGTTTGCTCTGAAATTGTCATGGAGCAATTTGTGTCTGGCTCTGCCATGATTTCCATAGCCATAATTATTTCAGACATACTGTGAACCAGTGATGTAAAACGTAATCCCAAATGATAAATATCTCCAAGCCTGATAATTACTCCCCAGAGACTGAAGAGAGAGCCTGTTTTACACAGGTGTTCCACGTGCATGGCTGAACAGCACCCACCATCCAGCATTATGGCTGCTGCAAGAGGTGTCACTGATTGGCAGGGTGGACAGACATTCCAGATTCATTCAGCAGAGAGCTCTTCGCCCCTTTGGACTGTCACTTTGCCCAGGTCACAAAGGGGCTCCAGCCATGTTCTGCTAGATCACAACACCCAAGAGGAGAAAGCCAAAATGTAGCTCAGACAGGAAACCAAAGTACAAATTTCCATGGTGATTATTACTCCAGCGAGAGGCACGGATTGCCTCTCACAGCCCCTGCTCACTGTGCAGCCCTGATCCCACCCCACGACCCCTGTGATGTCCCCAGCTCCAATTTATGTTTCTGCCAAAAAAGAGTGGCTGGAACTATTTTTGGTAACTGGTCTTTATCATGTTAATTCATGGTTGAAGTTGTCTCATTTGCAACAACTGGCTGGTAAATATTAACCTCAGGCTTTGTTGGAATTCTCCTTGCAGATATTAATAGGAATTGCATGGAAAAGATGAAGCAGAGGGAGACAACTTTACAAGCAAATATCAGGTAGATTGTCCACATCACTGTTTCATTTACACAAAATGTATTGTAACACACAACAAAGCAAATGGCTCAAAAGGACTACAGCTCTCACCTGGAAAAATTAAGGGTAAAAAGACATCAAAGCCAAGAAGCCAAGCAAAAACAAAACATGGCTGGGCAGGGGATCAGGACTGCCCACTCGCCTGCAGCACATCTGCTGGGAACGGGTTTTCTGGTCAGAGTAAGCGCAGCATCTGGCTACAGAGATACGTCAGATGAGACAAGCATCCTGAGTGCATTTACAGTGACAAAGCTCTCCTCTTCTTTGTGAGTGGATGTTAAACAGACACTAATGCTGTGCAGTCCCACCCCAGAGATGGCTGCGCTCCACCGATCGCCAAAGTGATTCATCAGAACACGCAAACCTGTCAGAGCCTTTGGAGAAGTGGTGCAGGACAGGAGGATGGACAGGGAAAAGCTTGGCTTTCCTGCAGCAGGAATTAGCAGGGTTTGAAGGCCTATTAGTTTTAATTCATCTCTCCTAATTTCACAGTGAGGGCACAAACGTTATCTTGGCCCAGGATGCTTTTGGCACTTAAATCAGGGTTATAGGGATGCCAGCTCTGACTGAGTTCAAACGCCTTCACCAGTTCACCTCCTGCATCCCCCAGTTGCACCGCAGCTGCCGTCAGCGCCACAGCCCTGCTGCCACCACCACCCGCCAGTGCCACCCTGGCCCTGCTGCCACCACCACCCACCAGTGCCACCCTGGCCCTGCCATGCCATGGGCACCCTTGGCAGCAAAACCCCATCACCTCCGGTCCACCACCCAGACCTCTCAGGCCCACAAGAGCTGTGACAGAGACTGTGGCCAAGAAGTTTCACGGGCCAGCAGGCTCATACCTGTTGAGCTCTCCAAAGCCACAGCTATGAGACCTCAGTGGTGGAACCTGATGTGCTGTGCCATAGCCTTACCCCAAACTCCCACTGTATCCACCTGCCCCCAGCTCATAGGCTTTTGTCCTCACTGAAGAATTTCCATAGCCCTGGCTGCTTTCATCAGAAAGCTTTTAAAGCTATTCACTTAGCACTATGCTAATACAGGGCTGCAAAACAAACACAAAACTTTCAACCCTTAAAAACTATTTTCTGATATTTGAGCAGACATCAGATGCTGCTCCATAGAGAGTGACTAATGACCTGCTTTCTGTGAAAGGGGAGAAAAACTTAATTATGTCCATTAAATTACTTCAAATATTTTTCCTCTGAGAATATGAATTATTTAAACTCAACACAGAGAAACCTGAAACATTAGCAAAAGCCTTCTGGGACTTGCTACGTAAATCCCCACTTGAAACAGATGGGGAAAGCATGGCAAGCTGCCATGCAGCCACTGAAGCAATCAACAGCAGAGATTTCAATTCGATAGCTTTAATAAGGTCTTCTTAAGGAGAAGCCACAGTCCAGAGCTCTGGGAAGAGCATCCCACTGCCTGGAAGAAGGAGGCACCATCAGTACAGTGTAAAACTGAAAAGCCTCAAGTTGTTCCTGAGGGGCAGATCTGATTCTGCTGGAAAAGCTCACTCTCCTACTGCACCATCTGCTTTAAATGCAGGGGAACTCTACCTGTCTGGGACTTATTAAGCTGTTTTCTCTCAATCTTTTTTTGAGGTAAAAATAGGAGAGGTCCAAGGTATCACTTGGACACCAGGCATGGGCAGCAAAGGGTCTTTTGTGCCATGTTTTACTGAAGAACTCATGCCCTCTGCCAGGTCCCAGCCAGCAGTAAGGTGCCCATGGACAGCATTAGCCCTGGAACTCTCTCTGTTCAGAACTCACACGCTCCAAGGAGGAGCACAGCAGCCAGTATCACACATTCAGGGCTGATCGCACACCTGGTTCTCAGCTGCCTTCAAAAGTGAGATGGAAGTACTCACAGATCCAGGTTGGTTAGTGGGACACCCATTAAGGCACAGGGTATATCCATTTTTACAGCTGTTATTAAACCTTCTGAACTGCAAAGTCACCAAATCATTAAACAGTATCCAAAGCATGACAACAGCCATGTTAATGTTCTAGATTAATTTTAACACTAGAGATAAAGCTGTGGGAAATGCCTGACAGCATACAGAGTTCTGGCACGTCTGCCCAGCCAGCACGATGCTGCAGAGCAGCCCCAAACAGCGTGTCCCACGTTCCCAAGCACCACCCTCCAAATGAAGGTCTGGTGGTTCGCTGGGGAGCTGCCATTGCCTAAAGAAACATTGCTGACAATAGGCAATTCCACTTGTCCAAGCTGTGCTCAGGCACCTGAGTGGTCTGGCAGCAGCACAGACTGACACAGATAAAAAACTGCCAGAGGACACCAAGAGCCACCTTTACCTCTGCATCCCCCGTCCTTCTCCTCAAAGCCGGGGCCGCAGGTGCATTTCCCTATGGGGACCAGCCACTCGCCCTCGGTGCTGCAGTGCATCCGGGGGGGATTATCCACGTCCACTTCAGCATGAGCGACACAAGTGCCCTTAACTTCCACCAACGTCGCAAAGGCTGTCTCTGCCACTGTGTCTGGGAACACAGCCAAGTTCTGCACAGTGGTGAGGCATTTCTTGTAATAGACCCGCACGGAGACCAGCGCCACACAGGCGCCCACATCCTGGAAGCCCAGGTGGAAGCCTCTCTTACTCAGGTGCCCTATCTCCCTCAGCTCGGTGTTCAGCTTCATCTTGCGCTCGCCCAGGTCCCCCTGCGTGAAGCTCTCATCAGCAGCGATGGTGTCGATCTTGGTGTGCTTGCTCTCATGGACGCTCTGGCCCAGGTCAGAGTCAGACTCGACATAGTACAAGTTGAAAGTCTCCTTGCAGGTGCTCATCACGCCAGGGATGCTGTTGCAGTCTCGCAGGGTGAACTTCAGCTCGATGAAGATCCTCTGGCCATCGCGCCTGGCGATCCAGCCTGTCTGCAGCCAGTTGTTCTGGTTCGGCTCCATGACGTTGCACACCTGGTACGTGCGTATTGGCTTGTAGTTCTCATCCACACCGCTGATCTCTTCCCACTGGGGAGAAGACAAAGGGCTGTAACAGATCAGGAGCTGCCCTGGCAGAGACACACCAACCCATATAAATATCACCATCACAAGCCTCTCAACCACAGGCCATTATGTCGTAGGCACTGGAAGTCCTCAGCCTGCCAAACCCACTAGCTGCAGTAACCCAGCTGCTGGACCACTTAACACTTGAGCTTTCTGCAGAGATGCAAACACAAAGATATAACCAGAAAGGCAGCACTGCCAGCAGACCTTGGAAAACAAAGCCTGATTCTGGATACATCATCCACTGAGGAGCCAGAGGCCTTCATCTCCCACAGGCTCCTTAGATTTTCTGTCTGTGGAAGGGGACATCCAGCCAGCATTACTACACAATGTAATGCTGCATGGGCCACCCAGAGAAGTCCAAGATGTCCAAGAAGATGTAACATTAGTCACACCATTATATGAGAGGACAGCAAACATCTTTGTGAACAGCAGCAGCAGCTTCTCTGCCAGAAAAAGTTTTAGCTGGAACAGGACAAATTGTCTGACTGCAAGTGAAATGGTGTTTCCCCAAAGCTACCAGCAGAGATTCTGATCAGCGAAATGATGATTCAACCCTCACAGCCTGAATGACGACCTGGCAATTTCCCAAAGCAATTCTTTCTGGGGGTAAATTTATGCAAAATAGCCAAAATGTACCCAAAACAGAGTTTCTTCTGCAGACAAACAGCTGGGCCACACAGATGACTCCGGGATCTATCACTGTTCCCTCTGAACACTTTGTTTTCATTCCAGAAAAGCAGCTGTAGACCGACACCAGCATCAAAGCCAGGGTCTGATCAAACAAACCTTACAAGACACAGAGCTCCTGACAACTCCCCCAGCCACAGCCCTCAGATTCCAAGGCCTGGACTGATCCCGAGACCTCATGCTGGTGTGCAAACCACAACACAATGCTGTAACTGGCTGGTGTTCACCTGCTTGTTTTAGGAGTGTAAAATCCATTTCGAGGAGGAACTCCACACCAGCTGCATTACCCATACAGCCAACACCTCTCTGCTCCCCAGGGTGCCTGGTGCTGATCATGGCAAGTTGCCCATCGCTCTTGGAATGCAGAGACCCCAGGGTTGCCAGTCCCCGCCCCAGCTCCGTTTAAGCAAAGTGCTCATACTACAGGACCTCAAATGCTGCTGAGCACCAAGAGGCCAAAAGACCCTCTCAGGTGGTGCAGGGGGGGCAGTCATACCACTGTTCTTACCCCGTTCGACGGGTGCGAGGTCCAGCCCAGCTCTGCCTGAGATTCCTTCGAGTCCAGCAGGACAACTGCAGGGAAGACAACATATTAGCAAACCCACTGACACAAGAAACGCCAGTAAAACCCACCCAGTCACTCCACTGTGAAGCTCAGTGCCATGCTGTGCTGGGTCCCAGGGTGCAGGAGCAACTCCAGTCCCGGCTCCACAAGCCATGTCGTCACCGTGTTAATACCGTATGCTGCAGAGCTCTCACTGCACACCCAGAACAACCTCGCAGGTAGCTGACCACTGCCCCAACGAGGGTGCCATCCCAGGGATGATCCCTCTGACACCACAGCCAACCCCGTCACTGTGCCGTGCCTGTAGCGTGCGGATCCTGGCCCTGAAAGGTATCGCCGGCTGCTCTGAAACAGGGATTTCCCTGGCAGACGACACCCTTTTTCCACAAAACAGTCAATTTTTTCTTTGATTCAATTTTTCCCTCGATTCACAGCTTCACGATGCTTCCACATCGCCAGTCGGCAAACAGCCACAGCCCTGGACCGGCAGATCGAGTCTCGTCTCGGGCTCAGACACCAGTAACGCGGGGCGCGGCAGCGCATCCCCGGCGGTCGTTTCGCTCGGAGCGCTCCGGGACGCTCTTCCCGGGGCCGGGGCCGGGCGGGTCCGTCCGTGGCAGGGCATCGCCGCCCGGACAGACCGCGGGGCTCGAACCGTGTGCCTGTCACGGTACCGACAGCGGCGCCGCGCTGCCGGTTCCGCCCAGCGCCTCCGGTGACCGCGGCAACCGGGACGCCTCGGGCTGACCCGGCCACTCCGCGGGGATCCGCCCGCACACTCCCGCTCCTCCCGCAGGCCCCCGCGCCCCGGAGAGCGGCGGCACATCCGCCCCCCGACCCGGCCGGCCGGTTCCGGAGCGTCCCCGCCACCGAGCCGAGCCGGCCTCTCCCGGTACCGCAACGCGCAGCCCGACCCGCCGAGGGCGAACAACGTTGGGTCCGAGGCGGCGGCACGCGCGCGCCGAGCCCGCCGGGCACGGGGGACACGGCGGTGCCGGAGCAGCGGGGACACGGGAGCGGCCCTCGCCCCGCCCGGCTCACCCTGCTCAGCGGCGGCGCGGGGCAGCGGCAGGAGCGGCAGGGGCAGCGGCAGGGGCAGCGGCAGCGGGAGCAGGAGCAGCGGGAGCAGGAGCAGCGCCAGCCCCGTCTCCATGGCGCCCCGAACCCGCGCCCCCCGCGCCGCCGCCGCGCGCGCGCTCTGCGCCACGCCCCCGCCAGGTGAGCCCGCCTCGGGGGCGGGGCCTCGCCCCGCGCGGCCAATCGGCGGGAAGGGGCGTGGTCGGGGCCGGTGCGAGGCCGGCCGCTCCAGGTGGTGCCCGCGGTCCGGTCCGTGTCCCACCGGACGAGACTCCGGCACCGGCCCCGGGGCTCGCTTCTGCCGGCACAGGCGGCACACCACGGGCTTGAGCTTTGGGCTGCCTGCAGCTGCTGCCCAGGGCAGAGTCTTCCCGCCCCATGCAAACCAGAGGACTGCTGCGGCACGGGCAGCCCTTGCTGATGCTGAGACGCTGCGGTCACAATTAACAGTGCTGTGCCGCCCCCAATCCCCAAATTATGTTTGCTCCCTGATGGTCGTAGTTCTTTTCTGCAGCACAGGGCCCAGGAGAGCAGCGGGGTAAATCTCATTCCTGCCCTGGCCTGCAAACGATGCCTGGGAATGTCAGCTTCACGTGGAGCTCTCTATCCTGCCTTTCTGGATTGAAATTTGATTCACAGATTCATCTCGAGGTCCTTCAAACCCAGCAGCTGCTGAAAAGCAGAAATGGCCAGAAACCCTGGGAAAAGGCAGGCCCAGGCAGAGTGGGTCCTGCCAGACCCACACCAAGGACAGTGCTGTGGCAGCAGGCACGGCACCAGGAGGCTGCGGGAGAGCTGCCTGAGCTGGGGGTGGCAATTCCTGGCTCACTGCAGCCTAGGGACATGCCACCAGGCCCACGGCCTCCTGCTCTGGAGGAGGAACTTGACAAGGTTTGATTACCGCTAATTGTAGGTGTTGCAGGTCCCTGCAAAGTTTAGTCAGGCTGAATGCCTGCCAGCTTCCCACCTGATGGTGAATACCGTGACACAAAAGCTTGCTTATGTAGCAACATTTGTTCCTGTGGGATGTTCCCTTTGCTGTGATTATGTGCTGTCAAATATAAAACATTGCAAGTCGGGAGTAAAAATATTGAACCTGGATCTGACTCAGCCCAGTCGGGCTATGGCACCCTGTGCATGGCCCCTGCTCACAGGGGTGCGTGCTCAGACCACAGGCCAAGCCCAGCTAGACACCTGGAGCCAGAGGGTGTTTCCAGCTCTCCCTTCATTTCTCAACCCCTCTGCAGAGTTACTACCTTTTCTCTCCGTGTTAACCTGACTGGTTGAAGTCCCCATTTGTCAATGCTTTTCCCATCTGTGAGAGGTCAACGTAGGCCGATGCTTTGGGTGCTGCTGCACCAGCCCTTGGAGTCTGATCTGCTCCCGTTGTGCAACCACAGCCCAGCAGCTCCTGGAACAGCCCTGATGGCTGGGGGCACAGGTTCATATGATCAAAACTCTCTCTCTGTCATGTTACAGGGCAGGGAAGCAAAAGACAGAGTTTATTTATAATCTTCCTCAAGTGGAAACCAGAAGAAGTGACCCATTATTATTGGAGATTTCTCAAGCCACCCAGGAAGAAAAGTGATATTTAGTTGTCGTTAAAGGCTTAGAACTGCATAACGATTTCATGCTATGTTAACTTCTAGGTTTTCTTTCGCATATAAATTTTTAAGGAGTAAAATAGAAAAACCGAGGCACTTGACCTTTAATCACGGTTATTTGTGTCATCAGTCAAGCGTGGGAAAAAGCTAGTTTGTGCTTGAAAGATGCCCTTTAAAGCCAGATTGCTCTAATATGACACACAACTCTCACAGTGTAATATAAAGGTTCTCCCTTGCCTGCCTTCGGGCACAGCAGCTCCTGTTCAGTATTCACACGCTGGGTCTCACTGCTGGGACAGTGGAAGGTATCAATGCCATGAAGCAAATCAGTCCAAGCCCCTGGGACAGCTCCATTCACTGCCAAGCCCCGCAGGCTTGTACTCTTTCCTGTCAGTGAGGAGCCAAGCAGGAAAGAGGATTTTGGATGGATATGGAGGATTTGATGTTTGTTAGATATGTTTCACTAGAAGAAGGGTCTGTCATGCAAACATAGTACATGCCTTTCCACTTATCTGAAATATTATTCCAAGCACTTATAAAATCTTCATTTTAGAAGAGCCAGAGATATTGTAATCAAGACTTTGAAGTATCATATTGTTTTGGGGAAATGATCTCATGAATTTTTCTTTGGCAACACCAGATGACTAAAAGCCATTGCTGGGGTGAAGGAAACAGAGCAGCCTTTAATGGAGACTATTGGATTTCTTCACTATCAGACAAAGGGGATGAGCAGGGCCAGGCCTCTGAGCCCAAAGATGAGCCAGGGAGCAGGACACAGGGGCCAGGGGACACAGCAGAGGGGTGCTTTCCCTGGGATGGCACAGCAGACAGCTCCTAGAGCACCAGTGGCACAACAAGAGGCCAATTTCTGCAGACAAAGGAAGAGGAATACTCAGATTGTTTGTCACCTCTGCTGCTCACATCCAGCTCTGCGCTGCTGCCCTGACCTGCTCCCAGGTGCTGCCATAACTACAGGATGATCCTGTGGAGACAAGCAGGAAAGCAAGACTCTGGGTCATCCAGGCTCCAGATTGCCAGGAGAACTTGTGCAAAGAAAGAGTGAGGCCAGCCCAGAAAACATGTAATTGGCCGAGCTGAGATATTACCTGCTGTAAGTGGAGACAGAAAGGTAGTTTTGACACCACAGTGAAAATAACCCTCCTGGGGGAAAAAAAAATCAATATAAACACCAAGGAAAGAGAATCAGAATCCAAGACCATCAATTCCTGAGATAAAGAGCTGAAAGTCTCAGTGGGAGGACAGCCAGACCTGGACTGAAAAACAAAACTTTGTTTCTTTTGCTGACAAATTACTTTTTATGCGAAAGGACAAAGGAGCTGGGTGGATGCAGGCCTTTAATGGATGGCTGGAAGAGCAATCCTTGAAAAAAGACAAAGGAGGCAGAAACCTCATGGAAGCTTTTGCACTTCTCCTTTCTCTTCCACACTTGAAAGGATTTTCCTGCAATGGAAAACAAGGGCTTTTTGCAATTTTGTACTCTTTTGGTCGTGTCACACAAACATGCTCCAGGACTTTTGTTGCTTCTGCTGTGACAAAGGCAGAGCCAGAGCAGAGGAGGCAACAGCATCACAGCACAAGTGTGTACAACATTAGGGAATATCCCGCTGAGGAAAGTGGCTCAGATAATCTGGTCCCATTGGCACCTCCCCAGCCCACCACTCCCAGGGCTCCAACTCCACTTCCCAGGGGCACAATGCTCCATTACAGCCACTGCTGGCTGATCCCTCACTTGCCCTCCTGCTACCTGGCAGAAATCACAGTGAAAATGAAAGCTAATGGAAGGCTTCCCCATAAATCTCATGTTCAAAGCTGCACAGCTCAGCCTCACAGCTGCAAAGGGAAAACCCTTCTACCTTCTAGGTTGTTTGTCTCCAAATACAAAGCAACCAGAGCTATGCAGTTGTTTTTAACAGCTCAGTCTTTCTGTCAGATGTGTACTCTTTGCTTCAGGATCTCTGCACTATAAATGTTTTTCAGCAGCTCTTTAGCTTTTAAGGTAATCACATAAAAGACCCTTGATTGCATAAAGGTAGCTAATCTGGGTAAATGCCTTTAAGCGTGTTTACATTTCTTGCTAACGGATTTCCAGGCAGCCCACAGAGATCCACGTTCCAGAAAATAATGTAAAATAGAGTAACTGTCTAATTTTTTTAAATACCTCACATTCGTCATATACTGAGAAAATTCAGAGCTCCAGGCAGCATAAGATCATTACATTTATATAAGTCATCCCCTATTCTGTCATCATCAGTATGAACCCAGCCTTTGGCTGGGGCACGGATCCACTCCACATTAACCGACTCAACCAGAGACAAATTACCATACACTAATAATTAGAACCAGACAGGAGGGATTCAGGCACTGCAATCTTGTGGCAGAGCCTGAAGGGCACATTGAAGCATGCACTGCGTGGAAAACATGTGTGGGATCTCCCCCAGCGGATCATGTTCTGGGAGCAGTGGAAGGGCCCGGGGTCCATGCTGTGCTGTGCCTCCCACTACAGTAAGCCAGAGGCTGCCCAAGGGGAGAGAGAGGGAAGTGGGACCACTCTGCAGGAGCGGGTCTCCCCCCAGTCACTACTGACCCAGTCACTACTGACAGGCCAGTGATCACAGTGCTGATGTTCGCCTGGACGGCACTGAGCAAGAGGAAACTGTTCCGTGCCAATAGAAAAGTAATTTAGAGCTCCAGAGGAATCCAATGGTAATTCAGTGCTAATTAATGTCTTACTACTTAAAGTAAACATAGTGAATTTGGGACTGTGTCCTACTCTCCCCATTCAGTCCCTTCTGAGCAGCTTGGCCAGAAACACTGACCTGCTACGCTCCCATGGCCAGTGAGCACAAGCACCTGGGCCAATTCCACCCCATCCCCAGTGGGACCCAGAGCCTCTGGAGCTGCTCTGCCCCTTCACTGCTGGCAGCCAGCACAGACAGACCTTCACGATGGAGATATGCACAGCAGAGCCGTTGTGCTGGGGGGCCTGAGCAGAGGGAGCCCCAGCTCTCCAGGAAGGCAGGTCCTGCCCTGCAGAGATGCTTTGCTAGCACTGCTAAGCACAGGGCAGGATGCCAGCATCCTGGCAGACTTCTTTCCCCTTAGCCTGCCCCTCTGCTCTGTGGCTTCACTGATGCTGCTTGAAGGGCAGAGGTGCAGAGTGAGCGCTCAGAGTGAGCCTCTGAGAGCCGAGGGAGGAATGAGGATGTACCTCAAGTATAATGGTGCAAACAACTACTAAAGTAATTTTGATATGAATTTGAACAAAGGAGCTGTCCTACTTTTGATTTGCTCTCCTTTTTTTCCTGTCTGGTTTCATTAAAACCACTTACAGAGATTTGCAGCAGTTCTGTTTGAAGTGCTGTCGTCAGGATTTTCATTTTCAGTGGCATTGGAAATGATCCTACCTCAGGCTGGTTAGGTTTCACGAAGGGATCTGCAGTGTGTGGCCATCACTCATGATCAGAGGTGTTTCAGACAGGCTAGATCTGCTGGTCGTGCGGCTGCTGAGGTGACCATCCGGCCTTGAGCACCAGGGAAGAAGCTCCAGAGTGGCCACAGCAGAGATCAGTGGCTGCCCTGGTGCCAGGCTCCCCCACATCCTGAGCTCTTCCCAGGCCTCCTTTGGTGGCTTCAAGCAGCACTGTGCTGAATCTGCAACCCAAACCTTGGTTAATTTGAAGACTAAGTAAGTGAAAGACTGGTTCATGCTGCTCCTGAGGGGAACGTGCTAAAGGGGAACCCCAAAGTGCCAGTGCACCTCAGGCCTGGAGTCCCCAGTTTCATGGTGTTTCCCCTCTTCATTAAGAGCTTTTTTTATGTTTAAGTCTTTGTGCTGATCACTATTTAAAATTACCAAGGTTTCTAACTTTCTGGCCCCTCAATAATCTAGCACTAAATGCCCTTTAACAATGAAGGCACTGAGCTGCCGTGGATTTCCGTGGACTGATGCTGTTCTGGCTCTTACTCATTAGGCAATCAGAGATGCAACTTGCATGGCACGCTGATGAGGAAAGACACTTCAGGACACGCTCCATAACTCAATCACCACAAGACATTCACCAATTATCCCCCAGTCACGGGGTGAGGGTGACAGGGAGGTCACACAGAGTGAGTCTTTTTCATTTGTCCATGATAGAAGAGGGGAATACACTTTGCAAATGATAATTAGCAATTTACTCCAGCTGGGGCTAATTCCTAGATGCATTTTGCGCTCCAGGACTTGGCACTCGGGCAGACTCTAAATAAGGCACCAGCATGGTGTGTCCAGCTCCATTAGAGCTCTCCAGTAATTACAGAGTGCTCAGTGCACAGCAGAGAGTTGGACAGCTTTCCATGCCTGCAGTGCCTCTGCTACCCCACCACCGGCCAGGGTGGGATGCAGGCCCTGGAGAGGGATTGCCTGACACTGGTCACAGCAGCCCCTGGGACACCTCTCATGGGGCTCCCACCAGCTCTGTCCTGATGACAGAGAGAGCGACCCTTCTCAGTGGTACCTCTCAGCCCTACTGCCACCCTGGCTCAGTACTGACCAGAGGTGGAAGGGGGCTGGGGAAAGGGCTGCGGCTCAGGGAAGCAATAAATTCTGCTCCACTCTAAGGTGCACTTGAAGCCTGGGGCAAGATTGCGGTTTAGGTTCACAAAAATCCTGCTTAAATAAACAGAAAAGGAAGAACTGCTGGAGAGAGCATCAAATCTGCATCATAATTAGAGAAAAGAATAACAAATGGCAGAAACAACCTGTTCCCATCTGCAGCTGCTGTTTGTTCCCACTGTATCCAAACAGCCGTGCACCAAGCCTACCAGGAACCTTGTCTGGAAATGGATGACTGTTTCATGCAATAAGAGTGAGGAAAGAGCCTCTTTCTGTGTGTATTGCAGATTCTGCTGTAATGAAGCATCAGAGAGGCTTTTATCAATCAGACACTTACTGCTGTCTCCAGCCTGGTACCAGAAGTGGAACGCTCACCCCTGAAAAGGTCTCCATGAAGAGAGCCCACATGGGGACAGCAGTTAGGCACAGGATCTGGGGGTCACCCTGCTGTGGGGCTGGGTCTCTGCCCCTTGTAGTGGTTCAGGTCACCGTCACATCTGACCAACCATAGCAGGAGGGTGCAGTTCTCAGTTGCATGCATTTCAGACATTATTCAATCCCAGACTGACTAATTTATCCATAAGCCTTCCTAATGAGTCTGATAGTGTAGGAATGAGAGAAAGCAGCATTATTATCTGTAAACAGCAGCAGCTGACAGCATGTTTAATCACAGGCTGCATAAAGGTGACATCGGTGGAGGACAGGATTAGACAGTTCTCCAGTTAGTCATGCAGCAAAGGCAGGAACACAGAGCCTGAGGGTCACTGAACCCAAACACAAAAGCAGCAAAGATTGGAGCCAGAGGCTACGAGTGAGGGGTAGGCACTTGGAGCTGGGGGCAGGCTGAGCTGGAGCCCTCCCTGACATCCTGAGGGCAGCTGGCATGGGGGGAGAGCCTGGGCACCGCTGCAGAGCCAAAGCCACCACTGGTACCACAAGTCCTGTGCTGCCTCCAGCTCTGCAGGCTGCCTGTGCCTAACAGGATTTTGCAATCCGTGGTGAATGTGCTAATGGGATAGAGAGGTAAAGAGTTCATTCTTGTCACTTTTCTCTGCTTCTTCCCTTTTTTTCTGAGCATCTCTCTCCCTGTTTTCTCTGGCTCACCTCTTCCTGAGGTCTGCAGATTAAAAGCATTAATAAGAGTCAGAAATTATTATGTGAATCCTATTTATCACAGAGCAAATGGGATCCAGTGGGCTGCAGCCTTGGGAGCCATGGCCATTCATTTACAAGGAATGCTGTCAAGACCTTTGGGGTTCTCTTCCCCAGCCCCCATTCTGGGGGATGCAGCTTTCAGGACAGGGGAGAGCACAGAGGAGAAGGGAGCACAGCTGCAGGAGCTGTTCCCGATGGGCCACAGCCTGGGAGGGAGCAATGATGGTGTGAGAAGCAGTTTGGTGGGGGCTGGAGGCTCTGCACAAACTGCAGGGAGGTGCTGGGTGTGCCAGGCACCACCAGGCAGCAGGGAAGAGCCCTGGGTAACAGGGACTGCAGCATTACTGCAGCAAGCAAGGGTTAGCACATGCCTCCTCTTCCTCCTAATCCCAAAATCTTGGGCTAAACCAGTAGCTCCTCTGTGGTGAAATCCAGGGGTTTTGATTTATCTATGAGAGATCTCATTATCAGCCACAGCAGCAGACTCTGACCTTTCATGGCAGGGCCCCTTTGAATTTACTTTCTGCCCCGAGGTACAAGAGAAACCATGAGAAATCAATTTTCCTTCCTCCAAGACCCTCTAGTTTTCAAGACCTTTTAAAGGACAGAGAAACCATACCTGGGACATCTTCTACCTTTAAAAAGATCCTTCATCATGTTAGATTTTGATTAATCAACCTCCTACTCTCCCATCACTTCTACAGTGGAAAGCACTGGGGACCTCTTGGCAGCCCCTCTCTGCAGAGGGAGAGAGAGGAAGAGGAACAAGAAGAGGCAGAGAGAAAAGGAGAAGGAGAGGGAGGCTTTCTGTGGCTGGGGGAGGCTCTAGCACCTGTGTCAGCCTGCACTCCTGGTCCTTCTCCAGCTCCCATTAGGGAAATGCAGCACCACACTGGCTGCAGGATGCTCTGTGGGTGCTGCCACTTACCAATTCCTGCTCAACTGGTGCCTCTGGCTGCCCCATGGCTGCCTCTGAGCTTTGAGATGGTTCCTGGGCTTGCAAACCCTGACACTGCCCAACTCACCTCAGCAGCCACCAGGCCCTTGACACAAGCATCACCCTCACAGAGGAGCCTTAGGGAACTAGGTGCTCATCCCAGCCCCAATCAGCAGGCATGGGGCCTCAGGGAACATTTCAGGCTCTGAGTGACAGGAGGCAGCCTCCTCTGCCTGCCAGATAACATACATAATTCAGGTGAAATATTCATTTAAGACCGTCTGAGCCATGGCAATAATGCAGACATTATGACAATACAGATCAATAAGCCCAGAGAGGATTCTTCACTGAAACACGCTGCAATTGTTCAAACCAAGTCTTAATTGTGACAGAAATTGATTTCTCTCTTCTAATATCCCTGACTTTTAATTAAAAAGTAGTTAAGTAGACAATACATTTCCAGGATCATTTAGAGGCAGGAGAACATCAAGGAGCACACACTTAAAATGCAGCAATGGTGCCTTGTTAATACAGTGGGACTGACCGCAGCCTGGGGAGTTGCTCTGTGCAAGTCAGATGCCTGTGGCTGAACAGGGCCCAGGAACACCAGGACCCCCAGGCCAGCACTCATAGCCTGTGCCCCATCCACTCCAGCCTCAGTAGGGACATGAGCACATCCCCACTTGTTCTCTCCTGCTCCCCAGGGCCCTCCATCCATCTGCATTTCACACTCTCTTGCACACAAGAGTGCCTCTAATAGCTCTGATTATCCAGCAGACTCCAGTGCTTTACTTTGCCCTTGGAGGGTGGCACGTGGCAGAGGCTAGTAGGGAGGACAGGCAGGGAGGACAGGCAGGGAGGACAGGCAGGGAGGGCTTTTGACTGTGTCTGGTATGCACTCTACTGATGGGTATCTAAGTGGTCAGACACTGCGGCAAATCCTGTTTCCCTCATACTGATTAGATTAGAGAGCAGAGGTGCTGGAGAGCTTGCTGATATTGCCAGGAAGGGAAAGCAAAGACTGAAGAAGATTCTCAGAAACATCCCTATCTGCTATTCTCCCTCACAGCCCTTTTTTTACTAGTAATTCTAAAAAAACTCTTCCCCTCCAGATGGTTGGGGTCCCTTGATGGCACCCCAGGCTTTGAAATACCCACTGCAGGCCTGGAGCAGCTGCCAGCCAATGCCAAACTCAGGTATTTAACTAGTGTGTCTTCTCAACAGGGAGTTTTCACCCCTGTTCAAAGCCTTCACAGGGGTATTGCATGGAGGACACAAATGAAGGGACTGACATACAATTTGTGGCTCTTCTTGCTCTGATAGAAATTAGCATTTTGCCTTTGAAGGGACAGAGGCAGTGCCACCTCCTGCTGCAGGGCTTGGGGTCAGCAGAACCCATTCCCACCATGTCAGGAGCTGGCATGTCTCTTCTGCCACCATCTCTCCAACACTTCTCCCTGCCACAGCTGTGTCCAGCGACAGGACAGAGCCCTGAACACAGCAAGCCCAAAGGCTTTCAAGCTGGCCACAGCTGCTATCCTTTACCCAGCCCTTCCTTGCCCTGTGTCCCTGTTCTCATTTCAGCTCACTGTTTTGGCCAACAGCTTGTCTCACATCTGACTGGAGTGGGTTTGGATCCTGCCCTCCCGCTCTCAGGTCCAGCCTCGTTGCAGTGCTCTCCTCTGGCCTGCCCAGATCACTGCTGAGGAACCTGCGGGACATCTTAATCCACTTTCCATTTACTAATGTTCTCCAGCCAGCAAGTCGCAGTGCCTGCCAGTCAGTACGTTCACATCCAGTCATTAAGCTCACATCAGCAGTCGGCCCACTGTTGCAGTGCCAGGATGGCTGTAGTCAGCACTGTCACCTCTGCAGGGTTCTCCCATGCCTGCAGAAAGGTTTAGTCTCACCAGACATCCCTAGAAGAGAATGTGGCAGTTGTTGGGTCTGTGATGGCTTCCCATCCATCCCAGGAGGAGCATTGCCTCTGTTCTCACTGGCCACTAAAACACAACTAAAATGGGGCCAGAGCTGCCAGAACCCTGCAGCACTGAGATCAGAGCCGAGGGAGCAGCCTGGCCCCTGCACTCCACACAGGGCTGTGGTTTGTGTTTTGTTTTCTCCTGCAACTCTCTGTTCCTGACCTCGTAACTGTTAACTCTCAGAACCTGACCTCAAGCCTTGCTAAATTAATTTCTCCTCTGTATTACCGTAAGGGCTGTGTGATGCTGGGAACAACATTCAATCAAGGCACGCCAGGGGAGCCAGGGTCTCACAGGGCACAGCCAGCTGCCAGGCTGCATGGGGCTGGAGGCTCTGCCAACGGCACAGACCCACACCACAAACACTTCTGCCTCCTTGCAGAACAGGACAATGGCAGAAACCCCGAGAAGTTCTGCAGATTTGGGAGGCAGCACCCAGGAAAGTCCACGGCTGGAGCCCAGAGCTGTGCAGAGGCCTCAGTAAGGAGCTGGGCAGAGCCAGGCCAGCAGCTCATGCTACAGGACGGGTGGCTGGGCCAGGGTGGGCAGGTTGGTGCAGCACAGGCGCAGACAAGAGCTGGCTGCCATCTGCCACAGTGCACTGGCCCCACAAAATGTGTCCTCCAGCCTTGGAACCTGCTCACCCACTGACCACAGCCATGGGCAAATCTCAGTGGTGATGATGCCACGGGAGGGGAGCACGAACTGAGCGTTCAGGTCCCATGCAGACTTCAGAGAACAGTGAGGTAATTGAGTATTGACTGAGATGTCCCAGGCGAGCCGCAGATACACGTTACGTTCTGCTTAACTCAATAGTTACCATTTATATTATCCCTTCCCACACTCTATCTTTATTAAGCTGAAAGGTTTGTAATTAGCTATTTGCTTTAAGTGTAAAGTTTTAATTAATTCATATTATGAAGTATAATTGCTTATTAGAGATAACATTGCACGATCTATCACACCGGTATCACTCTGTAATGTTTTAACCAAAATACAAGTTTGTCCCAGTGGCTGAGCAGAAGCCCTACAAATCAGGCACTGAGATCCAAAACTTCCTCTGCAAATCCAAAAGGAACCAACAAATGGGCAAATGATTCAGTACAACCCCTCTCAGAGCTGTGTCCCCTCTGAGCCATCTGAGCTGCAGCTCCTGCCACCGAGTCAGCCCCATTGTCCACGGCAGCACCATGCCTGCAACTGCATTTAACTGCTGATTTAACCTTCGATTCCAATTAATTTAGTTGTTAGAAGAGTTTTAGTTTAGGGCTTAGTATTTCTTTTATGGAGGAATGTCAGCACAGCACATCAGCTCAGGGTGATTTCAGACGGCATGAGCTCTCTCACCGTATCATGACAACTATGCAGCACTTGCACAAATGCAAAATCCCTACAACATCCCAAACGAACACCAGCCATACAGAGGCCTAGGGAATCACCTTGCAAACAGCATGATAGATTACTTTGTGGCACTGGGGCTGAATTAAAATAATAAACCAAAGTTCTCATCTGCCAAAGGCTGTACCCATGGTGCTGAGGCAGCAGATGGTCTTTCCTGGAGATAAGGGATTTCAAAGCTTTACCAGTGCAAAGAGAACTGAATAGAGGTTTAACATATGTATTGTAAGATTTAAGAGGAGAGTACCTGGTGGTGCAGCCTGATTGGGCTGACATAGCTGAGCCCCCCCATCCCACACAGGGCCAGGACCCACCGTGATGCACAGCCCAGCCCAGCCCAGCCCAGCCCAGCCCAGGGCCTGCTGGATGGATGGATGGGTGGATGGACCCAATTAGCTATTTATTGGGGTCCCTTCATGCTTCCTCAGGAGGGAAACCCCAACAAATACAGCCTTCCCTTCACTCACACCAACAACCTGTTCTGGCTCTGTTTTACGAGTCATTAATTCCCAATAAGTAGAAAACTGCCTGATAGGCTTTGGACAGGAATATTTACTGTATCAGAGGCAATCCACAATCTAAATTACCAGCTATAAATCAGGTTTTGAACATCGACGTGTCTTTAATAATGATAAATGAAGAATTTATGGACGCTGCTAAAGTTCACATCAGGGTTTTGATTTATGAGCAAACTGAGCTCAGGTGGAGCCATCAGCCCCAGGCCCAGCACCTTGTGACAGATTTGGACACCATCACTTCCCTCACCTGGGCTCCAGTGACTGCCAGCCCTGCTCTCCCTCCTGTGCTGTGGGGCTGGTCCCCTTCCCTGCCAGGGCCCTGGAAGCTGTGCCACAGGAAGCTTCGAGCTATGTGTCATGAGCCAAGGCTGTGACAGCTCCCCAGCCAGCCAGAGAAAATGTTAATTGCAAAGCAAGTAATTAGTGGCTACAAAATATGACCAATGCAATTACACTGAGGGTTTTTTCCTCTGTCTGTCCAGACTCGTGGCATGGAACAGTCTTATAATTAGGTGACAAAACTGACAGGCAGCTCCAGTGAAACCAGCCATCCTCACCCTCTGCAGAGACTCCCCAAGTGTTCTGCACCAATAATTACTAATCAAGTTATTTCTCTCGGGATTAAAAAGGCATTCCACAGGTAATTTGACCATCATAGCACAGGCCTGGTGCTGGCAAAGAGCCCTGCACCTGCAGAGCCCTGTGAGTCTGGGATGGCTCCAGGGCCAGGCTCGCAGACCCTTCCTGAGGGACCCCATCCCAGCTTGGGACCCCCCTGTGGCTGCTCCACCACCCAAAACTGCCACACAAGGGCACTTGGTGCAGCCCATCACTACCCAGCACACGCTTCTCCAGCACATCGTGACAAGTGTGTCACAAATGAGTCACTTAAAAAATCCCCAGCAAAGGTGACTTGCACAGATGGGATGTGAATGCGCGCAAGGGACAGGGCAGAGCAGGGAAGCAATGGTGATCCCAAGTTGTTCTGCTCCCTCCAGACTGTGGTTGGGCACAAGGATAAACAAAGTGGGGAGGATGAAGAGCACATGGGCAGCTGTGTGCCTGAACCACCACCCCGGAGCTGCAGCCTGTGGCCACATGCCAGGCTCGTCTGTTGCTCATCTACCTGGGGACATGCCCTCCCCAGAACTGTTTCATCCCAGGAGTTCTCAGCTGCACCCTGGCTCAATGGCACTGCCATGATGTCATCCATCTGCATTTTCTGTTTGGAAAAAAGATGGACGAGTCTGTAATTTGTCATTACCACACCAACCTGGAGAACAGCTGAACAAACCACAAATATTGAACAAACAACCAAACAAAACCTGTAATGGCTCCTAATGAGCAGAGACCAGTGCTGATGAATGACCTATAGCAGCACAGAATTATTTGTGAATTGCCACTGATTTCAAAAATCAAAACATAACCTTTTATTCACAATTGAAGTATCATGGGAAGTTTTGCTTTTAGGTTTTTTGTCTCACTGTGACTTTTTTGGGGAAATAACATTCACTCTAGCCAAGCCCACAGTATCCTCATAACACAAACAATGTGGTTAAACTCAAGCATCTGGGTCTGGTCTGGGTCTGAGCATTGCAGGGCATCCTCAGAGTGCTCTGAGAGATCCTGCATGGCCCTGCAAACCCAGCAGCCAGAACAGCTCTTCCCACAATGCTGGTGGTACCTCCTGCTCGTGCACGCTCTGCTCTGCTTCCAGCAGTTCTAGGTCTGTGTTCCCCTGCATCCCCAGCCTTTTGTCATTATCTAAGCCACAACAAACCCATTAAGATGGTAAAGATTGGAATTACTGTGATCCCAGGCAGATGCCCAGGACTGGCCCAGAGGAGCAGCAGTGTTTTGCACAAGACAGCAACAAATTACTGAAGGTCACCTACAATTTATCACTGCGTTGCTTTCCAGACAGTGACATTGTTTCCCCCAGGGAAGCAGCCTCAAGAGTGCCAGCACATCTGCTCTGATTGAGCCTCTAACAGGGATGATTTTGCTTGTTTTATTGGATTGGAAGCATCCCCAATAAGCATGTTGTCTCCTTGTCTGAGCGATGCCTTTGCCATATGACACTGAATTTACATCTCATCCACTGCACACAACTGCTCTGACAACTGCAAAAGCACCGTATGGGGAGAGGACACACTCCAGGAACTCAGTCCCAGCAGGGACAAGTCTTTGCTGTGCTCGTGAATAGGCCAGAAACAGCTGCAGGTGACAGGCTCTATCAGAGATAAGACTATGCAGCACTGCATCGCGTTTTCATCTTCAAAGAGCTTTACGATGCAAAGAAATTAACAGCAGCTTCTCCTGGGCACAGCTTTTGGCTGCATGGGGTCTGAGACACAAGGCTGGCACCGCAGAGACACTGCTGGAGCCTGTCTGTAAGCAAGAGCTGCTCTGATGAGGAACAACTGGACTAGAAGGCAGAGACACCCCAGAGAGCCACCCCAGACATGGGCTTTCGAGGGACTCCTGCCTGAGGGACAGCTGCCAGAGGGAATGGCCTGAGTGGTGCTTGTGCCAGTGTAGTCTCTGCTGCTGAGACACCATCTCACCACACAGGAGCGAGGACAGATCCCTTTGAGCCGGTCCTCCCTCTCTCAGGCTGGGGTACATTGACAGGGCAGGGTTTCTCCAGGGTTTGAAATACACAGCTTTTCTCTGCAAACAGCCCTCCAGCCCCCAGCATGACACCTCCAGCCGCTGGAGCCAGGAGCCATCAGTCCCAGCAGCCACCCAGCCTGTGTCCCCAGCAGAATGGGGACAATGGCCTGACCCTGCCACCTGCACCTGGCCAGTCCTCACCACTGGCTGGAAACAAGGGGCTGTGGATCCCAGATATCCCTTTTATCTCATCAAAGGCTGCTGGATTTAATTCCCTACACTTTGGTATAAAGTCAGGGTCCCATCCAGAAAGCAATTTATATCTCCCAGAGCAGGCAGTCAGAACATTTCCCATTAAAATGTAAATTTGGCCAAGTTTTCTGGCACCTCTTTTCCTTCCTTAAGGTAAGAAGAATATGAACTTGTATTATTTTTTCCATCAATGATACCTTCCCCTCAGTTTTGTGCTAAGGAAAAAAGCTGCCCGATATACACTTTCAACAAATTAAATTTGAATTGAGTCTGGCAGCACAACAGGGATCAAGATTACAGGGAGATGTGCTGGCCTAATTGGAGTCATTGCCAAGAAGTTACTTGCAGAGTGTTAACCACGGAGGGCATAAGTAGAGCAAACAGTCTCTGCACCAAACAGAGCTGCCCAGCGCTGCCAGTATTCCCAGCTGGCTGCAGGACCAGCCTGTCCCAACACTGGCAGCACCTTGACAGTGCCCCTCAGAAACGTGCTTGGTGCTGAGCTTAGTTTCTCTGCAAACCCAGCTATCCACAGCCAGGCACTGCAGAGCTCCACCAGCCACTCCTCCTGCCAGCACTGGGGTTCCCAAGTCAGCCAGGCATGGTGGTTCCTGCCCTGCCAGCAATCTCTGTCCCACCTCTGTCACAGCTCCACCACCATCCCTGCCCCTCCACTTGTCTCCCCACAACTGCAGCCACGCAGCAGAGGGGAATAGTCAGCTGGTAACAGGCACAGGATTTTGGCCAAACACGGTCAGAATAATAAAGGCAACTGTCCTGCTCACAGTGTAGGTTTTAAAAGATGCTGTTTCATGATTAAAACCCCAAATCCCTGTGGACTTACTACTTCTTTTGCCTTCAGACACCTGGAGGTAGGGAAGTGCTCTCTCCACACCTCAGGGAGCCTGTCAGCATCTGAAGGGTGTTTAGAGTATACAGCTATACACCAAGGAAAAAAGCCTGAAAATTCTCCTCTGCTCCAGTCAGGCAGGCAGCTCCCACAGGCTCAGGAGCTCCTGGTTCCCCAGAAATCTCATCCAAACAAGTTGTATGTGATGACAATTTGCATTATGGAGTAATGGAGAACTTGCACCTGACAGAGCTGCAGCCAGGACACTCCCAGCCCCTGTGGGAGAGTTAATGGGGCGTATCAACCCAGACCCCGGGGAGAGCAGGCTCGTCAATATAACTTAATAGTTTTGTTGCAAGCACTGATCCAGTGCTTTCCCTGTCCCAGGGCCAGGAGTGTTCCCCAGGGCCAGGAGTGCTCCTCAGGGCCATGCGTGGCTTTCCTGCAGGGCAGCTCCTGGAACACAGCATGTTGCTCAGACTGCAACCAAGTGCTCTGTCCTGCAGCAGCAGCAAGTGAATCAGCAGGCTCAGCCAGCATTAATTATGCAGAATCATTTGCTGGTGAAATTAAAAACAAATCAAAACAAAAAAAGAGCATCTAATTTAATAAAAGTTCAAGTAATAGTTAATTTACCAATTCCACAGTGAAAGTCCCTTTACCTCTGGAGCTCTCCTCCCTGCATGCAGGGGCTGTTCCTGGCTCCAGCAACGGTGACATCCCCTCGCACCCCTGTCCCACCTTGGCCTGGGTTGCCAAGAGTCCCCTCCCCAGGGACTCCCTGAAGCCACCTCCAAGGTGTCAAGAGGGGAGGGTAAACCCCAGCCTTTCTGAAAAAGGGAATAAACAGAGAAGACGTGGGTGTACACAGACCATGTTGACTCTAAGCCCCTGAAATATTCCAGTCCAAATAAATATTTTTTTTAAGGAACTGGAAAATGGGGAAAAGATACAGAGCAGCCAGGCAGAATGTCCTTCAGAAAAGGGAGCTGAGAGCAAATCTGACAAATGTGCCTGGGGTGACATGAGAGAGGGGATGCTGTCTGGGGAAGCAGACTCTCCAGATGGCCTCAGGGTCCCTTCTGTCTCTAACATCTACACTTCTACAGACTAATTCCTTAAATCAGCATCCTGTGGAAATTTGCCAGGCATTCTGCCAACTCTGGAGCTGGAAGAAGGTCTGGAGGATAGTGTAAGTGGGTATGCATGCAGAAGGAAACTGGGTTTGTGCAACAGGTCCCTATAATTTCCAGGAATAAACTCAAAGAAGCATTTCACAGCAGCCTCCTCGTGTGATAGCAAAGCCCTGGTGGGGAGGTGCAGCAGAGACAGAACCACCCCAGCCAAGAGCTGTCTGAGGATACCCCTTCCCATGTGGCGTTTCACAGCCCTCTCCTGCCACAGACAGATTCACTCCTGCAGCAAAATCAAGAACTGCAGCTCAGCATCCCACTCTGGGTACAGACCCAGCCCAGACAGACAAGATTCTCTCTCCTGGCTGTAAACACAATGAGTGAAAACCATCACTCTGAGCTCCCAGCATCTGGCAGGGCGGGCTGGGCTCCATATGGAAGCATTTCCCCACGCAGTGGACCATCTCCTAGTCAAGGCATTACAAGAAAATAAATCAGAAGGAGATTAACATAAATATTGTTTGAAAGATTTAATTAGCTGCAAATTGCAATGTTGCGTTTCCAGCTTAATAGCCCAAGTCTGGTTTTTGTTGTATTGGGAAGCAGAACGAGGGCTAGCAGTGGCATCACAGATCTCTGTTTGCGGTGATGGAAAAAACCCTGTTCCTGCCTGGGGACTCTTCAGACAGCAGAATCCCCATGGCTTCAACAGGGTCAGAAAGGGTCAGACTGAGCAGCTTCACCTCTGGTACCAACCCTGGCCCAGGTGGCCTGGCCTGGGGTTGTTCGTTTGAACCATCACTCCATGAATTTGAATGCAACCAGAGAACATTACAGCTGGAACACCCTGGAAGCCCCAAACCCCTCTATTCCGTTTTTGCTTTCCTTACAGTGCAGATGCAATGACTACAAACACAGAATGAGCAATTGGGGAGGGTGGGGCAGACAGGGCCTTCCCCACCCCATCAGTCCAACATTCCAAGCATTATATTCACAAGGCCTAATCAGGACAACAGAACAGACATTTGGGAATGGTACAGCAGCACAGAGAGCTCAAAAGGACTTTTAAATTCATTCTTTTAATCTTTTGTTTATTCACCTTGACATAACCCATCGACCTTATTAAACAAGGCCACAAACACCCACTTCTGAGTGCACAGGCACATGGTGCCCAGCTCCATCAGCTCCCACTCCCAAGGGTTAGGAAGATTCTGGTACCAAGCCATACTTCTGCCTCAGGATTTCAACTGTAGGTGTCAGTGCACTGTGGGGAGAACGAGAACTGTCAAAACAAAAGGTCTGGAGGATTAAACTGCATTTCTGGGGAAGATCAGTGAGACACAGGACTGCACTTAAAAACAAACAGAACATGAACTCCAGCAACTACTGGACTTTCCCACAGAAGCTGTGAGAAAGGGGAATTTGGGGAGCTCTTTAGGATTTCAGAGTGTGCTGTTAAACATTAACAGGAAGGTGGAACTGCTGTGGGAAACAAAGCAAAGCATGACCTGCCCTCACCCAAAAGCTTTATTTCATTTGAAGCACAGAGAAAGGCCCAGCAGTGCTCACCAGCCAGGACGGATGATGGAGAACTTCCCTGACACAGATAAGTCAACCACAGTCGACCCCAAGCGACACTCTGGGCTCCAGATGTCCCCTATGGGGCCTCCATCGATGATCAAGGACAACTGAGGCCACAGGTCCTGAAATTCCTGCAAGAGTGCTGTAGGTAACAGTCCTGACAGTGCTTTGTGAGTATCATTTTAAAAAGAAAAATATATAGCAAGAGATCAACCCTTAGTTTATTGCTAAAGCTGAGTTCAACTGTGGGAGAGCTTGGGGCTCTGTCAAAGTGCCCCACTGATGTCCCTGAGGGGCAGAGGAGCCTCACCAACACAGTCAGGGTGCTGCCCTTGGAGCTGATGTTGGCGCTTGTCAAAGCCAGTGGTCCCGAGCAGGCACGTGCCAGGTCCCTCATAAAGGAGTGGTCTGGAATACGAACACCAACCAGCTGCAGGGAAGGAGACAAGGGTTTTACACACAGAAACTGGTTTTAATTTTGTATTGCCTGAAGCCCTCTCAGCTTAAAACTGATTCTCTAGAGAACTGATACTTTTAGAACCTGCTGAACCAGCAATAACACAAGACCTAAGTCAGGCCCTAATCCTGGGTTATGCCGTGCCTATGTAAGTCCTGGGAAACGGGACCAGCACAGGGGCCCGGTAAGGACAAACAGAACAGCAGTACAAGCAGGTAGAACAAAACGAGCCCACTGCCCCCAAGCCTCGAGATCCGTCCTGTAGCCAAGACCTACTGATGTGAAAGGATTCAAGTCTTTATTCAGTTCTTCTGAACGCTGCAGGACCAGCGTCACCGGTCCTGGCAGCAGGTCCCGCAGCAGCTCGTCCGGCACGTTCACGTGGCAGTACCTGCAGGCCCAGAGGCAGCGGGGTCAGGGCGGCCACAGCGGGGCTGGGGCAGCTCCGGCACGGCCCTTCCCTCCCTTCCACGGCGCTCCGCGGACAGAGGCGGCCTCTCCCCGCCGGGCTCTCGGGGCAGCCCATCCCGCGCACGGGACTCGGCCCCGACCGAGGCTCCAGAGCCCGCGGGCCCCGCGCACCTGTAGAGCCGCTCCACGTCCCCGAGGCAGATGGCGAGGGGCTTCGCGCCGTTCCGCCCCTTCAGGCTGTAGATGCTGCGCACGGCGGCCGAGTCCTGAGCCAGGCAGGCCACGCCGTACACCGTGTCCGTGGGCACCGCCACCATCCCGCCCGCCTGCAGCGCGCCGGCCGCGGCCGCCACCGCCTCCCGCCATCCTGTGCGACACCGGGGGGGTCAGCGGGGACACCCGGCACCCGCCGCCACCGCGCGGGGCGTCCCCTCCCCGAGTCCGGCCCGGCCCGGGGCCTCCCCCGCATCCCCCACTCCCCGCCGGCCCAACCGCCCCCCTCGGCCGATTCCCCCCGCACCGTGCGGGTCGGGCCCGGCCGCGCCGCCGGGCGGCAGCGGCACCAGGCGAGCCCGGTCCAGCCCCGGCCCCGCCGCTCCTTCCACAGCCCGCGCCAGGGCCCGCGCCGCCCGCGCCATGCGGGCACTTCCGAGCGCGGCGCCGGGAGACAACGCAACAGCCGGGGAGGGCCGGGGCGGGCCCGGCGCTCACATGGCCACCGGCGGCCGCCCCGAGCTGCGAGCGGGCGGGACGGAGGCGGCGGGAGAGCGGCGGGTGCGGAGGGGACTGGGGGGAACGGGGGAGCGCGGGAGGGACCGGGGCAGAGAGAGGGGACCGCGAGTGCCGTGACCACCGTCCCCGCCGTGTTCCCCCCGCAGGTTCCGGAGGAGCCGCGGAGGCTGCGGGAGCTGCTGGAGCTGCGGCAGCGGCAGCTGCGGTCCCGCATCGCCGCCTGCGAGGAGCTGACAGCGGCGATGACCGCGCTGCGGGCGGCGCTGGGCCCCGGCCCGGGGGCCGCAGGGCCCTGAAGAGCCCTGGAAGATCGAGGCCTTGCCGAGGGACCAAGGGCTTCGCTCGGTCTGAGGCTCCGGGAGTGCCCGGGCGGTGCCAGGGGAGTTCAGGGACTGGTAAAGGCAGCACAGCCTTGGGGCTCGGTCAGTGTCGCTTTGCTGGTGCTTTATCGTATTAAATGTTCGCTTTGAAATAAGGCGGGACGGGCCTGGTCTGTATCACCCCGTGTGCCCCCCATCGGGACCTGCCTGAGCCCACCTGGAGGGGCTGCAGAGACACAAACCCTGGGCTGGTCTGTGGCAGCTGGTCAGTCCCTGCCACAGCAGCATCCTGGAGACACAGAAGCAGGACCTGAGGAAAATCCAGTGCCGGGGACCAGGCTGGAGGGGGGGTGGGACCCAACTCCCACCCGCACCGCAGGGCACCAGAGGGGGGGAAGCTGGTGAAGGCCAGCGCTGGAGAGGGAGGAGGCTGCAAAGGCAAACGCTGCCTTTTAGGGTTGGAATTCCACGTCCCCAATGCCTTCCAAAGGGGGCAAGGGCAGGATGCTCATCTCCCACAGAAAACTCTCAGGAAAAACTATTATAACACAATATTTAAATAAGCATTTAATTAGGATTCCATTAGTATTAATATTGCTTTCAATTCCAAAAAGGTTAATTTCCACTTCTTTGCAGATATTTCAAAGTACAATATTAACTTCATACAAAATAAGCAATTAAGCAAACACCATTATTTCACATTCTTCAAAAAATACAAATTCATATTTACTCTTTTTTGGGTTTTGGAGATGCTCTTCCTTTGGAAGTACTGTACCTGTAACTAACATCTTCACATTGCTCAATGTAAGCACATTTGTTCCCACGTTTCAGAGTTAAATAAATTCCTTTATTACAATACACACATTCTTGAGAAACTGGGGTTTAGTTCAGCCACCTCCAAGGCCCCGGGGTGGAACCAGGCTGGGTTTTGCCAGCGCTGGGTCAGGGGAGGCAGAACAGAGCAGGGTCAGCCTGAGCAGTGGGAGGACAAGAGTCACAAACCAGGAACACCAGCAACTGCCAACTACAGCACGGCAAACACACCCTCGAGTCTGCTGAAAAAAGTTAAGTGAAAAAAAAATCTCAAAATTTTCAGAAAAAGTAGAAACTGCATTTATTTGAGAAAGTGTACACTGCATAATGAACCAAATTTTGGCCAGCTTGCACACCACCACAGCACGGGGTGGGGTTTTCACCTAGTTCCAAGAACACACACACACTCAAGACTATGTACACTACTACATAAATATCCAGTTTAATTTGCATTTCTCAGTGCAGACGCAGAATCCAACTTCTAGAACGTGTGATAGAACCCAAGACAAGACACAAAAAAGTTAAAAGTTCAGCCCTGTCCATGAGTATCAACTACAGATAACATTTATAAAACCTTGACATTACTTCCAAAATATGTTATGGCAAAAGTAGTGTACAATTAAAAACTCTGCAGTCAGAAATTTATAGGGTTTATTAAAGACATGCTCTTCTTTTTTGTCTTACAGTCCAAACTGACTCCAGCAGTTCTGCCCAGCTAGCTCAGATCACTCATGCCCAGAAGTTTTCACCCACAGATCTCAAATCATTTCACAGAGACAACTCCCTGTCCTCATTTCACAGGGAGGTTCTGTGCCTTGCCTGGTGTCTCCCGGCCAGAAGCAGAGGCGAGAACGTGACATTAGGTCCTGTCTGCTCTGCCCCACTGCCCTGGCTGCCTAAACTCAGGAACCAAGCCAGGGACAGCTGCTCATCCCCAATCACCTTCAAGGACAACCACCCTCGACTCAGCTTCCCCCGCAGCTCCACACCAGCGGGCTGGTCACTTATCCTGGAGCAGGAGTGCTGTAAACAGCTCATAGCGTTGCTGCAGGTCAAGGACAATGTTGTGGATGGCTGTGGCCACACCACCCCCAGGAAATAAGGCAGTAACAGGACATCAGAAACCATCTTGAAGACAAATTTCAAAGGTGCAACATGCCTGTTTGAGAGCAGCTTGTCACTTGTGTTCCCACATGAGTGGCAAACCGAGGACAGGGGAGGAAGGACACACACCGAGGGACACAGTGTGTCCAACAGGAGCAACAAGCAGCCCCCAGAAAGTGTGAGAGAAAAGGCTGATGAAGCACAGTGCTCTCAGTGGGGTTTTTGCATAGATTGGACGTTTACTAACGATGCATAATTTGTCTGGGGCATGGGGGAAGAGCAGCACGGCACCAACCATACCTGTTCTGTCAGACAGACACACACAGACCAAACAGGAAAAGAATCTTTAGCTACAGGTATTGCACCAAGTTAAGTGCTCATCTTTGCACACCCCTGTTAACTTTTACTCAGACCAAAAATAAACTTTGTGAAAGTATATACAAAAGAAATTGCAGCAATTGGGTTAAAGATAAAATAACCTAAAGTGCATTTTAGATACCAGTATGAGGTTCTGCGAACTAGTCTTCCTGGGCACACTCAGCCTTACACAAGTGCCCAACTCGTACTTTGTTCCATGTAATTCGGTACCAGCATTCAATCAGTGCCGATTTTCCATCTCTCCACCACCTAAAAGCACGAAAAGCAACTTCTCCAGCTTTCAGCTGCAGGCCAAGTCTGCTCACTCAAGTTCCTGCTTGGTGATCAGAGCTACCAACGCTGGTAACTTGACTCCCTCTACATGTTTAGGCTTCTGCACCCACCTAGAAATTGTGTGTGACCAAGTAAATCCCCACTAGCACAAACCAGCAAAAACCTTTAACACAGGTGACCCAGAGCAGTGCAGTTTTACTCTCTGACTGATAATTGAAGGGGTTCATGCAGATTTTGCAGAGGTGGGCATGCTGTTCCAGGAGGCTCTGGCTTATTAAGGGGACGTGCCCCTTTCTTGGAATCCAACTTCTCACCAAATCTGCAAAGGCAGAAACTCTCCCCTTTATTAACCATGTTGTTATGGATATGCTACATGCTGGGGCAGCGAGGGGAAGACATGAAATTTTCTGGCCTTGCGGAATCTCAGGGCTTTGCTGCAGCTGCCCTTGGATCTCCTCCCGTCCCAGCACAACACCAACTGCCCCAGAGCATAACGTCTGATCACACAGCACTGGGGATAATGCAAATGTGAAAATATCTCAGACACACACAGCACCAACACTCTGGAAAGCAAACCAATGAGAAACAACAAAAGCATACACCTGTACAACACAGCTGGGTGGGTGCACAGTCCTTGCACTCACAGAATCACACATTCCTGCCTCAGTACAATCTCTAACCAGTTCCACCTGAATTACAGCCTGCCTGACGCACGTAAAAGAGGGCAGTGGCAAACCCAATGCACCAAAGAGTCAGCAGGACACAGTGCTTTTCCTGGAACATGCCAAAAGAAAACAGGAGCTGTGAAGACAAACAGCAGACACTGACCCCAGACACTGCTGCCCATCGCTGCAGCTCCACATTGAGCTTCCTAGTTCAGAGACTTTGGTAGTTTCTTCTACTCATTTCTGTCACAAAGGAGTTCCTGATGATGCTCTCTGGTCCAACCAAGAGTGTTTTAGGTGGACTAAGTCACAAGTAGCAAAAGTAAACACACCTCCCTGAAGGCTGCAAAAGCTCAGAAGAGGTTGCTTAATCCTCCGGTTGTCACAGTGCAGGCCACATCTGGGACACTTGTCCCCATCAGAGAAAACCCCACAACTCCAGGGGAATCTCCACACTCCCACATCAGCAGTCTCCCACAGGCACACCCCCATACCCACTCATCCTCGAACACCACTGCTGCACTATGCCAAAGGAAAGGCATGAGGCCACAGTGAGGGGCACGAGAAGGACCTCGACACAGCTTCAGGTGCTCTTCGCCCCCCTCCCAAGTGGAGCTCTGTGCACGAGAGCTGGTAGGAGACTCATCCCTGCGAGGAAAGTCCCAGCCATGCTGGCTGGGGACTATTTTTTTGTGTGTTCAAAGCAGTTCTTGGTACCTGCAACCCAACTGCAGCACAAAATGAAGGAGAAAAGCAAAGGGGCCTACACCTTGCAGCCCTGCAGGGATTACCATTACACGAATAAAACACAAAATGCTTTGTTAATCTGTGTTTCATGCATAAAACCCTTGTTGCTGCAGGACCCAGAGTGAGAGCCCTGCAGAGCACTGCCACACCTCCAGAGGAAACACCACCAGCGTGTTGGGAACCCCCGAGTTCGTCCCCGCGATTGCCAACACCGAGCTCTCTGCCCCGACACAGCCACATGGCTTGTCCTGGCCACGAAGCACTCCTGGCACAGCTGCTCACCCTCACGGGACATGGCATTCATTACCCTTCTGCACTGGACTGGAAGCAAGTTGTCCAAGAGGGGAAAGTTCCCTTCAGCCCCCTTCCACCCACGCTGGGGCAGCACATTCCCAAAGGAACGGCACCGTGAGGTCCCTGAAGCCACTATCCCATCTCAGAGTGACAGTGGTGTCCTCAGGCTACACAGAGGAGTTAAACATCTGCTGATTACCCAGCAGCACTCACAGAGTTCTCCCACACAGGTACAGAGAGCAGCTCTGATCAAACACAAAGAGTGAAACATCTCTATCCACTACAGTTTGCATTCCTAAGCTGAGTGCAGGGACACTCCCCACTAATTGGCTTACAGTCATTATCTTTGTATCTCACTAACAACAACACTGTAAACCGAATAAAGACTATTTCATATTCTTTCCTTTAACACAAGATGACTGACAGCCAAAGCCAGAAAGATGGATGAAACACTCTAAAATTACATCTTTTAAAATAATGCAGCATAAATAAACCATTTAGAATGAGACTGCATTTATTGCAACATTACAGGCTTTTTGGTGGAAGGGGGGGGTTGGATTTGATTTACCCTGAGTAGGTTAGAATATAGACTCTCAGTTTGATATGAAAAACTACTCTGTTGCGTAACATCTTTTAGTCAAGAAATAGCCCCGTTGCAGAAAAAACTGGCATTGCAGTAGGCTGGAGACAGAGTCAGGCAGAAATTATATAGCTCACTGGAAAAAAAGGAAGCATTTATGGACAGCTGGAGGACAGACTCACTGAATTAAAAATTAATTTATGTTAAATCTTTCTGAAAATTTTCCTAGAGTTGTTCTTCACAAAATATGAGAGTAACCAGCAAAGGCACCGTGCTTCTGATTCAACAGTCCTGGGGTTAGGATGATGACTTGTTGCTGAACAGAGCCAAAGAAATCAAAAGAGCAGCAGGCACCAACCTGACCACACCTGGGACTCACTGCACCCTTTTGAAGAGAGGCACAGAAAACAGACTCTGGAGCCGGAGCCAGCAGCAGCTCCGACTGTGCTTCCGTGTTGTGACACACTGTCTGCAACACACTTGAGTCCTAATGGAATTAAATGAACAGATCTAAAAGGGGAACAAGGTACTTGTGCCCTGCCAAAATAAACTCCCCCAAAGTTCCTGCAGGCTTTAGTAACAGCATTAGTACAGTCAACCCAGGCACCAGCTCCCCAGCAGGGATGTGACAATTGCATTCCAATCATATTGCAGATAAATCCTCTTCCACAGCAATGCCATTTCCTCCCCCAGCAGCCTCCTTTCCTGGGCTCCCCTTTAGTGCATGCTTAGTATAGACACAAGAGACAGGAGAAAATTATAGACCCAAGAGGTTGTAACAAAGACCCACTTGCTGCCAGTACCTTAATCCCAAACATAAGTGATGTGCAATTGGAAACAAACTAACCCCCCTTTTCCTTTTTAAAATCTTTTTGCACACGAGTAACCTTAACTTCTGTGTTCACATATGACAAGCAAAAGTGACAGACAGTGCAGCCAAAACAGTTCATATATAACTTAGGTTTTTCTTTTTTTTCTTTTTTTACCTTTTTTTTTTTTTAGATAGAATCTCAAAGGTGGATGTACCTGGGATGTGACTAAGATGCCACCTGTGAAGCAGAAATAAGCCACAAAACTTCCAACGAGGAAGGAATAGGAACCAATCCTTCAGTTTCTGCTTCTAAGGAGAAGGGTTTTATCCTCCAGGTGCAAAGGAAACTCTGGAACATCTTCACTTAGAGAAGCTGCTATTCAAACCAATTTCTTCCTCACCCTGCAGTAGTGCTTCAATTGGAATTATATTAGATGGGGTTTCAGGGCTTTGGAGGGACAGGAAGTCCGATACATCCATGGCACTTAATGTTTCAGTCTGGGAGTCTGAAGGGTTAACTATCTGACTGCTCTGCCCACAGGAGGGAGGAGCAGAGGAGGAAGGAAAGGTCTGAGGCTGCAGCTGGGGTGCTGGCTGCTCCAAAGCTTTCGAATCAGGTGAGGAACATTCCTTCTTAACAGTGGCAGTGGCTTTGTCCTTGGCAGAGTCTCGGCAGGCACACTGGCACTGGCAGGCCTCCTCCTGCTTTATTATAATGACAGGAACGCTGAGACCAATCTGCTGAACAGGGTTTCCTGAAGGTGAAACAAAGACAAAACACAATGGAACTACATACTTTCACAGCAGGGAGACTTTGTTAAATTAGCTCAGTGTCATGCTTACCTGTGTTGCCAGCTACTGGTAATGCAGTGGTAAAAAACACCTTTTCTACTACTTTTGGAACTTGTGGCTTTAAGGGAAAAAAAAGAAAAACAAGAAAAATCTGTGAATCAACTCAAATCAAATTTCTACTGATCAAATCCTAAACAGCTATACACATATTCCAAAGAGAACACATAGGAGAACTGGGCTAGGTTCTGGCTATCCAAAAGTATTGTTTCAGTGATCCTTAAGTTGGGGAGTAACATCCCCTGCACTATGTGCTTGCTAACTCAGCTTGTAGGTTTTGACAACTGACTGACTGAATTCTTAAACACTGCTGTACTTGCAACCACTCAAGTGCACCTGCAGCTGAGAGCCTGAAGTGACACCAGTACTGTCAAAGACAAAACTCTTGAAGTCTCAGCTATCCAGATTTCCTGGAGAACCAGAAACATTCTCTTTTCAAAAAAAATAATTTTCATTATCTTTATCAGGGTAAATTAGGCATAGACAGAGATTACAAAATGCCTAAACGCAACCTTTACAGAGTCTTTTGTGTTTTTATGTGTCAAAAGTAACAGATTAAGCCCCACATACGTCCTCAGGCTGGGTGGTGCCCTGTCCTGGATAAACCAAGCTGATACCTGCCAGCAGAAGCCCAACACTGGGGGAAAGAAGCAAGGAAGATTTTTCTGCACCCTGGATTTCTCTATGCTCTATTTGTTTCTCTGTCTGTTCCAGGGGCTGCACTGGTGACATGTTTCTACATGGTAACATGACAAGCATTATACAGCAGTGCATCCTGGGGTTTATCCAGGTTTGACCTCCTCCCTTTTCAAAAGCAAGGGTGCTAGGAGGCATAGTTCCAGCTGTTCCAAAGCTGTGCTGGATGTACTGACCATTTGTTCTTGGCTTTGTGAGGAACCAGCGGCACCGTTCAGGATCCACTGTAAGTTCTGCTCTCCCATGACAATACTGGACTGCAGAATGGCGGTGCTCGGAGAAGGAGTAATGGTTATAGTGGGGTTACTGGTCAGAACGGGGTTGGCACCCACAGGCACAGTCTGAACCACAGCTGGCAGGGGCTCAGCGGCACTCGGGGCTGTTGGGGTAGGAGCCCCAGCAACCACTGACAGTCCCTGTACGATGGGCTGCGGCGGCGGCTGGGTGTGCTGCAGGAAGTCTTGGTGACTGGCTGCAAACTGTGTGCTGTGAGGAACAGGCACTTCTGGGGATTGTAAAACAGTTGCAGGATTCCCAAACACAGGCTGTGAGCTGGGTGTTATGGCGGAGGGAGCAGCAGGTGCTGCTGAGGCTTGCAGTGCTGACTGTGCGGGCTCGGAGAGGCCAAGCTGCAGGACCAGGGGGAGGGACAACGACGCAGCATCTCCTGCCGGGGGCGGGACCGCAGCGACCGAGTCCGTGTCACCGTTAAACCCTTCAATCAAGGAAGCTGCCAAGAAAGCACCAGAAAAAATACAAATACATCAGTTCTCATAAGGTCTGAATAAACAGCATTTTCAATGAACTTATCGGCTAACTGATGGATTTTTGCCAAAAGATGCATTACTACGTTCCCATCTTCAGACTAGTGCTCAAAATCAACCCTAGACAGTGAAAGCTAAAAGTATGTGTTAGTTCAAGAGACTGGTACCACTGAGCCCTACACACAGCCTGAGAGCCTCATCAGCTCTCTCTGAGAAGCTTTGTATCAGCCTGGTTGTGAAGGTGAGAACCTTAAAAACAGGCTGGTGTGGCAGTTTGAGAGCTCCAATGCCAGCACTGCAGGACAACATGCTGGGTCACCTCCCCTATCGCTGACTGCCACGTGGTCTGTGCACACTGTGCATCCCAACAAACTTCAGTATTGAAGTTCAAGTTCTTTGTGCTTCTTAGTTACAATAAGCTTCAGCCTGAAATGCTGAATTCGGTACAGGCACACAGAGGTGTCAAAAATTTTTCTCTTACAGCAGTGCGGATACAACTGGTACCTGTCTGCTGAGAGTCGTCGTGATTTGCAGTGTGGTCTGGGCTCTGAAACATAGACTCAAAGATGCTTGCTGGTGAGATTGTGCTGAGGTCCTGTCCATGTGTCTGCCAAATAGAACACCAAGAGGAAGACATCAGACCATGTTATATCTCAGGTCTCCATAAACTCTGCAAAAACCCCACTCAAGCAGTGTGTGCATGTCAGAAACACTTTTCCAATGAACCAGCCGCTTCAGGTAAGGTAACATATTTTACTTACCTGCTGTAAAATGACAACTAGTTTTTATTACCCATAATCAAATTTACCAACTTAATGAACAAATCCTTACAAAAATAAATTAACTCCTTCAAAAGTAAAATATATTCCTCTGTATCCACACTTAGTTTAACCCTAATTTCATGTAGTACTCAGTCAGAAACAGAAACAGACATTAATTTGTTCTTGGCTGCTTGCAGAACCTTTTCTGGAGCAGGAAAAAAGTAGCTGAACTTAAGATTCCATCCTGGGCTATGCATTTCTAGTCACCCACACTGCTCGATGATCATATACAAGAGCTGCACCCTGCTCCCAAAAAATGACACTATCTCCTCTGCATTTAATTTTCCCCTATGTAAAATTTAAGCCCAGTGAACATTTATCAAGAAGCAAGAACGTTATTATGGTGGGGGAAAAAAAGAAAAAGTAGAGCCTTCAACAGCAGTTTGAACTAAGCACTGCACATTCTGGAGGAAAAAAGCAAAACTCAGATGAGGAGGAGGCAACTCCAGGACAGTAACTCACTGGATTAGAGTTCTCCCGCAATTCTGAATCTGTTGATATGAGGCTTAAATCACTCAGACAAAGTGAGTGGCTCGTATCCTGTAAAAAAAAGAAAAAACTGATTTGAGTTACACATTAAAAGAATAATGTCAGAAATGTTTAAAATTATTTTTTGGAGTCCATACAACTCTGCCTACATAGAATTTTTTTACATATATGGGAAACCAGGACTCAGTTCTAAAACCAAAGGAGCAGGATTTCTAAGCAAACGATATGTAGTAGCTGTCAAGGATTCTTAACATCTCCGTCACATTACTTCCAAAAACTCATATAACCCAGAATTTTAAATTAACACAGGAACAAATCAGCCTATCGGAAATAAAAAAATTAAACCTTCACAGTTGGTATCTGTTCTACTTCACACGCTTACCCCAAGGTACTGATTCCAACCAAAGCACACATAAAGAGAGCAAGCTGTTGGATACAACTGACCATCAGCACACATGGCAAAGTGAGTACTTATAGCTCCCTTTGAAAACTTCCCTCTTAAGTGTTATAACTTTGGAACAAGCTGCAGACCAAATGATGTCTTCCCCAAGATATGGGTTATATCCACCTAACAGAGAAGCACTAGGCAGAAGTGCTACTAACCTCAGACACGTTGTTATTGGGAAGTGCATTATAGGTATGTCCCTTCTCATGACCTTTCATGTGACTCTTGAGACTGTACTGGGTACTGAAAGTCTTCTCACAACCATTGCTGGGACAGAAGAAGGGTTTCTCCCCTACAGGCAGCGCAAAACACATTTAACAGACTTACGAACATCCTATCAGATACACACTTTTAAAGCACCCAAAAGGGCAATAATATTGCACACAAACAAGATGTTTAATGCCCCTTCATGCATTCAGCATTTCTGGAGGTGAAGGCTTCCATTTCACCATGAGAACCGACACACAACATATTTGTTATGCATCATTACTGAAGCGTTTGTGAAACACGTTCATTAAACTCAAGACCTGTCAAGCATAAATATAACTGCATAAATTGCATATCGGGATTGGCCTGACACAGGTGCAGGAGTTTGCACTGGGTCTTCCTAAACTCGTGAGGTTCACACGGG
This sequence comes from Empidonax traillii, assembly GCF_003031625.1. NCBI lineage: Eukaryota > Metazoa > Chordata > Aves > Passeriformes > Tyrannidae > Empidonax > Empidonax traillii. The sequence goes on along the minus strand of NW_020955385.1, from coordinate 309,384 downwards.
CACACTCCTCCAGCCTGCAAAGGTCCCCCTGGATGCCATCCCCTCCTGCCTTTATCCATGTCACATGATCGTCATCCCCATATTATATGTAACCACAAATTCATATTAGGATTCAGAGCATTAGTATAAACTGAATGAGCTCAATTAAAGAAAATAAATAAAACCCTTAGGACTTACCAGTATGTGTCCTAACATGTGTTTTGAGGTGGTGGCTTGCAGCAAAAGCCTTCCCACAGCCATCATGCTCACACCTGAATGAGGCATCACAGGAGAGTCAGCATCAGCCTGCTTTGATGCATTAGCTATAACCTTAGATTATGCTTTGCATAGTCCCAGGACTCTGAAAAGCAGGCCCAAAGCTAAGTTGTGTTAGCAACCAAGTACCTCCCAGCAGCTGCTGTGCATGCCACCCAGACCATAGCAGGGCTCTGAGCAGGACTTTAAAATCCAAGCGTGAAGTCAGCATTTGGGAGGCCTCCTCACAGAATACACACACATTGCGTTGCAGCAGAAAGCAGCAATGTGTTTTAAAAGATGCTCATTGTGGTACACAATATTTTACGTTTAAAAAAATACCTTGACTATTCTCATCTTTTAGGACAGTCCCTGCACCCACAGGCAGCTGTGGGAGTTCAAGAACAAACATGCTCCAATGCCAGCCAGCCACCCTCACTCATGTCTCATGAGAACACCTTTCCATTCAGAGAAGTAACAGCTGCCTTTTGGCACAGATGCCCCATTATCTGAGACCCAAAGAAGCCAGAATTGCTACCCAGCAACTCACCGAAATGGCTTTTCTCCTGTATGTGTTCGAATGTGCTTCCTCAGGTCACTGTGCGTTGTGAAGTATTTGCTGCAGCCTTCTGATTCACAGTTAAATGTTTTCCCTGTGTGAAGCCTCTGATGTGCTTTCAACCTAAAAAACATGCCAAAAAAATCCCTCTTAAAACTGCTAGGATGAGACAGCCCTGGCCTGAGGCAAACAAGCCATTCCTTCAAATGTACAGGACAGGATCAAAGGCTTAACATATCCTGAGTGGAAGGTAACAAGTTCATGAAAGTGACTGCTATCGGTTACAAAGTCCTCCAGCAAGTCTGAGAATCCCTTGTGCTCGTGCACCATGTTCAATGCTACTGGAATATAAAGAAGCTAAGCATGCGACCACAGTTCTGCCATCCTACTCTTGGGACAACATTGCTTTATTTGAAGGGTTTATATTCATACCTGTACCTGGAAGAAGTAAAACAATTGTATTCAGACACAAAGCAATGCAACTTGCAGAACAGCAACAGCCACACCTATGAGAGAACTCGCCAGAGTCTTCCCACCTATACCATGTGCTGAACACCCTCTCACCTGTACAGTGTGTTGAATGCCTTCTCACAGCCCTGCACGTCACACTCGAATGGCTTCTCCTTGGTGTGCACTCGAACGTGGATTTTGAGGCTGTAGGAGGTGAGGAAGGCCTTGCCACAGCCCTCCTGGTTGCACACGAAGGTGTACTCCCCGCGGTGGGTTTTCTGGTGCGTGCGCAGGTTGCCAGCAGTGCTGTAGGTGCGGGGACAGCCCTCAAAGGTGCACTGGTAGCGCTTCACCTAAGGACAAAATGCTGCATTGTTTAATAACTTTTAATCATTTCTCGAACCCAGAGAGGGCAGAACTGCCGTCAGACATCAAAGACAACGCAACAGATTTTGACCCCAAAGCCCAGGAAAAAAAATTTATTGCTATTGAATACCCAGATAACAACGCTTCTGCTGCGCTTCATGAGGAAGGAGTGGCACACAGGAAAGCAGCTGGCCCTGCAGAACAGGAATCCAACAGAAGGGGGAAAAGAAAAAACAGAATTCAAAAGGTTTCTAGCTAAAAATCTGATAAAATAGTTGGAAAGGACATTCAGGGGCCATTGAAACCTGCCCATTACCCCCATGTGTAGCCCCTGCAATTTCACTCAGGTGTTCCTAGCAGAGCTACTTATTTGTGGAGAATGGAGACAAGGGAAGATGCACTGTCACAATCGTCAAAACCACTGCCCTGTGTGCTGGATTCCCATCAGCACTCTGAATGAGAAACACAGTTTTCACCATCTCTCATGGTCTAACCACTAGTTCATTTATTATTTCAACTTGTTCCAAAAACAGACCTCATTGAACTATGCTCTTCCTTTCTGTGGTCACTGAAACAGTGAGTGCCTGAAGTGTAACAGATCAAACCAGGTGCTTTTTACCCAAGGACTGGTGTTACAGATTTCCCAGCCAGCCACTGGGATTCCCAGGACAGTTTCCTATCAAACTAGATTTGGTACCTTCCTGCCTTCTGCAACAGGCACAAGGGACCATGTAGAAGCTTCCAGTGTGCAAGTGGTAACACCTAATGAAACCTCATCCTCTCTTGTGAAGCGGAAGGAATATGTCACCTGATCTGCCTGAATAAATTTATCCTCATCACTGACTTATCAGACCAATGGCTTTTGTTTGACTGTTGCAGTTCAGAAACCTCAACATCTAAAAGTGATTGAGGAGCCCAAGAAAGGACTTAGCTGAGTGATCTTTCCTGTATCTTAATCTGTAGTCTCTTGTTGCTCCTTCAACAGGCTGGCATCCACCTTAACCTTCCCTCAACAAAATCTTCATATCTGGAGAATTTTAAAGCAGGTGGGACATACAAAGGACCATTACACAAAGCACAGAAATATTGTAATGTGCTGTGTTTGGCTGGGGTAGAGTTAATTTTCTTCACAGTAGGGGGCATGTTCTGGATTTGTGCTGAACACAGGGTTGATAACATAGAGACGGATTTTTTTTTTAGTGCTTCTCACTCTGCCCTGCCAGCAAGGGGCTAGGGGTGCACAGAGAGTGAGGAGGGGACACAGCTGGGACAGCTGACCCCAACTGATCCAGGAATATTCCAGACCACGTGATGTCATGCTTAGTACATGGAGCTGGGGAAGGAGAAGGAACAGAGGACATTTTGTGCTCCTGAGTCTCTGTTAGGCATGCCAGAGTCCTGCTGTCCTAGGCATGGCTGAGCTCCTGCCTGCCAGGGGAAGTGGGGAATTCATCCCTTCGCATTTTTATCTGGTCAGTCGGCATTCTTAGATGCACCATACAGAGAAGGAAACAATAATTTCATTGTAAAGCAACTTGCCCTCAATTTATAGTTTAAATCAGGAAGAAGTTACCCATAAATGCCCAAGCACTACAGCACAATTACAAGACAATTAGGAAGTTTGGTTGTGCTGAGTCAGCCACAACATGGGAGCCCAGACCAGTAACACACCAAGGTCAGACAGCATGTTGTACTGGATGAGGAGAGGTACATTATTCTCCCCAGGGATTGCCAGATCCAGTACAATTTCTGTATCAGTACTGATGTAAATGTTCCCTGTTAGAGCTTTAAGGCAGCTGGAAATTAACACTTTACAGGACATTCTCCACAGTACTTGCCATGGTACACAAGGGATCTGACAAAGGCAGGAACTGAAAATCAAGGGAGGAGTCTGCTAAGCTTTCTAGGTGTTTACAGTTAGGTCTAGAAGGAAATAATGATTATTCGTTACAGATTAAGGATTTGGTTCCCAGCTGTCACTGCTCATATGTACAGGAAGATAGTTTCATGACCTGAACTCTGACAAAGGCCTTGCAGTGCTCCCCCTCCCTCAAGGGCCAAATCTTCATTTCACAAGCCCATCCGAGCACACTGCAGGCAGCAGCAACAACACCACCATTCTGAGCAAAAGAAACCTTTCTGTGAAGCATGTGAAGCATTTAATTCTCTTTTCACAGTAGCACATCAAATAAGCACTTATTATACATCCAAAATATCAGATTGGTTTGAAAGCCTTGCAGGTGCAGTAGCAAGAGCTCCAGGCTGTCTCAGCACACAGGCAAAACAGAAAACAAGCAAGGTAGCACAGGCCAAATCCTGGACAGCAAGACAGGGACCAGGTGCTTCAAGGCCAAAGGCTGTGGCTTTTGGCCAGGGACAGTGAGCTGCTGCCTCTGCCAGGGGCACAGGGGACGCTGAAGAGCTATAATCCAGCATTTACCTCAGAAACAGGAACTTGAGCAATACCCAAAAGGACTAGGGGAACCTGACACCCTCGAGCAAAGTCTACATTAACTGTTCAGTTTGCCTTTAACTCCTCCCGGGTTTACAACATTCCCCCTAAATGGCTGATTTTTCTGTGTCATCATTGAAAAAAATTAATGAATTTGAAATACAAAACTGTAATCACATTAGTTCTTAGCAACAGAATTAGTGATAGATGCAGAATAAAACAAAAAGAAGTTAAAAATAACTAAAGCGTAAAACACCCTTTGGTTTCTTAAACATCTAAGACTGACATGAAGATGTAAGACTTTAAAATAGTTATCTCAAGTGTTAGAACTGTTGCAGATGTTTTGGAAATACAAAAGAACTGCGCTGCTGGCTTTCAAAGATAAGCCAGATGTTCGGAAGGTTTAGAGCTTTCCCTTCCCCATCTTCAGACAACTTATTAGGCCTTTGAAACAGCAGGTCAAAAAGCCTTTCATAAGATGTGACACACATGCTCAGGGCTCACTGTCACTGCCCTCACATTACGGTGTCAATGCCCTGCTCTGGGAAATTAATTCCAGAAATGGAAAATAAATTCAGATAAAGGATTTCATCAGGAAATTCCAGGTCTTACAAGCCTTCTTTAAAAAGGAACGGTGAAAAGATAAAGTCAATTTAATTGCACATGCAGCCATTGACCCTGTTTAGCTGCCACCCCCTGCTCTGGGTCCCACAGAGAGGAGAGAAAGTAGTGACATGACTGACAGAGTAAGGGAATCACTCGAGCAGCTGCAGCAGCTGCTGACACGGATAACTGACAAAAGGAGGCTCAAATGGGCTTGCTGAACATGCCTCGGTCCACAAGTTCCCCAGCTGCAGAGCTGACCCTGGCCAGCCCCATTTCCTCACCATGGTAACGGCGGCTCTGGGCTGATGGGATCACTCAGTGGGCACAGCCAGGACTCAGGGGCACAGCCAGGGCTTGGTGCTGCGGCTCTCTTGCTCTCACTGTGGTTACACAGTGCCGCTACCACTGACGCTGGCACAAATACTCGGATGCATCAGCCGTTGCCTAATTCAGAAGGGCCAAAGAAGGAGTACAAAGCTGTCCCTATGCTGGTGTCAGTCACCTTTGCTTTTCAAGAACTACGGGAGAAGCCCTCACCACTATGCGTGCAGGGAAAATTCATCAGTAAAACACAACTAAGAGTAAACTCCATTTTAACTGTGTAGGCTGACCTGAACTTTCAAAATACAACAGATGGCAGCTTAAATCTTCCCTTATTCTCCTCTCTGTTTCACAGTGAGTGACACAATAAAACTACAAGCAATTTACAGTTTGGCATCTCAAGTATGGTACTCCAGCTCCCACCAATGGCCTGGCCCTTAACTGTGACCGGGATGTGCTTCTCTAGAGAACGTGGCCAACCTCAGAGTAGGAGAGCTCAGAATATTTCAGTTACCTCGGAACTCAGAAAACACATGACTCAACCAGAAGAAATCCAGAAGATCACTAAACTCACACCACTGACTTCTGTCAGTGCCACACCCTCCTGCCATCCAGTGTCACACGGTGCCTCCAGGCAGGTTCCCAGGTGAAGTCAGAAGGAAAAGGGACAGCCTTGGCAGCTCTGCTGGGACACTGTTCTGCCCAGCACATAGAGCAGATTTAGTGGATGGCAATTCACTCCATTACACAAAAACCTTGGAGTACAAGCAGAACTCCTGCTGTCCCCAGGCAAACAGCTCTGGAAAAACACCTTTTCAAACCCTTTAGGTCACCAGATGAAAACCACTGACAAGAAGCACAAATCCAAGATCACACTTAGCTACTCACTTCCTTGAGCTTGGTTTCTGGGCACTCAGATTGCAGAGTGAGCGTTGCTCCTTCGATGTTCCTGGGCATGGGAGTTGAACCAGGATTTATTGTTAGATGAATCTGATCTGGAGAAATAATGTGTTGCACATAACCCTGGGACATTCCTTCATGATCTGCTATTAAATGAAATCCTTCTTCATGACCCTCTGGTAAAAAAGGCAAGTGTTCACCACACTGTCCTTCATCCTCCTCCTCCTCCAGCACGCTGTGGTCCTGCTCGATGAGCACAGTTGTCCTGTCATAGACCGTCCCGGAGGAGGAGGACACTAGCCCATTTTTGTCAGCAAACCTCATCATATTGTCATCCTGGGCCAGGTCGTCCTCCTCCACCTCATAGTAGATGACGTTGCCCTCGGGGCTGTTCTCGCCCATGGCTCCGCGCCTCTCTCCGCGCTACCGGGAGCTCCGGCCACAACGACTCATCTGCAACGCAAGGACGGGCGAGGGGTCAGGCGCCTCCACCGGCCCAGGCCCGGCTCCACTCGCGGGCGCAGCCCCGGGGCGGGCGGTGGCGGCGGGGCCGGGTCGGCCCGAGCGCCGCGGGCCCGCCCCAAGCGCGGCACTGTCCCCGCGCTGTCCGGCCGCGCGCAGAGCCGCTCCCGTGTCCCGCCCGGGCCCCTGCGCCCCGGTCGGCTTGGTTCCCCCCGGGTCCCCCCCGCTCACCGGGCGCCGGCAGCCGCTCCCTCCCCGCCCCAGCGGCACCATGATCGCGCCGCTCACTTCCGCTTCCGGCCGCGCGCCGCCCACCGGGAGGGCCGCGCCCGCCGCGAGGGCTCATGGGAAGGTGGCGGGCGCGGCGCGCGCCCCCTGGCGGCGGGACACGAGTCACGGCCCACAACACGAAACGGCTCCAGAGCGTTTTATTTAAATAGCGAGGGCTTAAAAATCCCGAGTTTTCAAACAAGTTAAATAAAATACAGTGTAAATATCGGCTTTTATATTTTTTGCTTGTCTAGATACAGCTTATTTAGAAATGTTATATACTTTACAGCATAATCAGGTGTCAAACTGCCTGACCTCTGACTTCAAAAGCAACAGATTGTATAAAATACTGTCATATCCAAAAAACCAAAAAGCTGATATAATGTACAAAAAATATTTTTACAGTAATTTGATATCTAAAAATCCAGATTAGCTGCATCTGAAATTCATGGTGAATTGTCTTCTCTCTCGAGGAACTGGCGAATAAACTGCTGGGCTTTCCTCTTCTCGGCTATGTCAGGGGTGGGATGTCCGGGGGGAGGGCGCAGTAACAGGCCCCCAAACACGCTGGCTGCAGAGCAAAAGCACACAGAGTGAGAGCAGCAGGACATCAGGGGCCATCCCACCAACCCCAGGGCACAGTGCCTGGGCTGGGGCAAACCTTAGGGCCCCCACACCTCTGGGTCACTTCCCTGCTTTTCCAGGTTCCTGCTTTTTTCTATGGACTATTCGAAGCTTCAAGGCAGTGCAGACCATGACTGCACTCAGCTGGGAAGTGTTCTGTCACCCTTCTGAAGAGAGAGGTTATTGTGATTGCCTTACCAAGAATATTCACATCCAGGTGGTTTTTCCCCGAATTTTTCAGTAGTTCTCGTAGAAATGCCATCAGATATTCAAATACATTTTTATGGCACACTGGCAGGCTAGAGATAATCTGAGGAGGGAAAAACCCAACATTTATATTGCAGATACAGCAACGGCTTCCAGCTTTACCTACTCCCAACACTCCCCTCTGCAAGTGCCAACAGCTCTTCATAACCCAGAAGCACCAGTTCCAGATCCTTTCTATGACCAAATGACTGAGTTATTGAGAGCAAAACCCTGTGAATGGTGTGACAGAGACCAGTTTACCTCCCCTCCCTGAGCCAGTCCCTAAGGGAAGCTGGCCATACCTGGCTGCTTAGCCAGTAGCTGCTGGCACTCTCCAGGCAGGTGCTGTAGAACCTGGAGCAGATTACTGGCTCAGGGAGGCTCTCAAGGAACAGCAGCAGGGCTTCTGCCACTGAGTGGTTGCTGCCCACTGATCCAAACATGGTTAAGGAAGAGGCAAGCACAGCAGGATCTAGGCTGGTTCTATTTCTGCTGACACATGAACCTTTGCTTAGGTCTCCCCAACCTCCTCCTACTGCTCACAGCTTTGGGTTACTGCCCTGGACTCCACACGGGGAGCTGCTGCTGTTGGCAGTTGGACCCTTGTGAAATTCATCAGCATCACAAGGACCGGGCAGAGGCTTTTGGAGCCACAGGAACTGCAGAGCTCAGCTACCCCAGGGGAGATACAGCAATTTAAAAACCTTTCTCAGCTTTGACCCTTGCAACACGATGAGCCTGCCTGGGCATCACCTAAAAGGATACAGAAGGTATCGTGCATTCCCTTGTCCAAACAGTCTCGAATCTGCTCAAACTCAGATCTGAGGCCTGGCTGCTGAAACAGGTCCTCCTGCAAAGACAACCCTTGGTCAGTCCAAGGAAAATAGAAGACTTTTGGGTAAATAGAGCAACGTCCTTATAATCTGCCTGGAAAATCTCTCCAAATTGGTGGTTACCACACAAGTCTCACCAAAAGCAGCTCTAGTAAGGCTGTGGCACTGCAGTGAAAGCAGTGTAGGAGGACTCTGCTCATGCCTGCACACACAGAGCACAGGCACCAGCACCAGACAGTGCAACCCAGGGCACCAAGATCCCTTATCTCCAAAGGCCTTTGGCCAAACACCCCCAGCTCACAGTGATTGCTATTACTAGTATCTTCTTCAAAACTCAAAAAACCCAAGCAGCTCATTTTGTGTTTCCAGTACAAACACTGCCAACCTGTTGGGAAGCATTGCGATACAAGTGATCCACCATCATCCACAGCTCTTTTGGGATGTCCATAGGCTTTTCAGCTTGAGCAGGATCAGGATCATCACTCTTCTCTAGTGGCATCAGGGTCTAAGGGAAAGCATTGTGGGGAGGGGAAACAAACAGCTAGACAAGTTCTTATTCAGCTCAGTAAAAATACAAAGCTTATACCTGAGCATTGAAACTTGTTAATAACAATAAACAGGCCTCAGTTTTAAAGGCTCTTGTGGGTTTGGAAAGGAATCTTGTCTTTAACTCACAAGTCTCCGAATGGATTCTGCTGACATGTCCTGGATTGGTTCCCTCATGTAACACAGAGTATGGATGGGAGACCCAAAGCAACTTGGCAAATAATTGCCTGTTACAGACAGAAAATAATCCTTCCCCCTGTTAAGATGTAAGACCAAGATATCTTCAAGTTTTTCCTCTCCAGAGTTTAAGCAAGTAGCCGTTGATTTATTAACAAACACTTCCAGTTCAACTGTGATTTCAGCATCTGCCAGAAGACGATAAAAAACCCAGAATCAGTTACAACCGATATTAAACCAGCAGCCTGTTAACAGGCACAGCACTCTCAGAGGAGAAGAGAGAACTAAGCCAGAAGTGGACAGTATCAGTTCATTAACAGGAGGAAACAAAGAGCTCACCTGAAAGCAGGAAGCCCTTACTGGGATTAGCAATCAGCCACTCCTTGCAGTAGGTTTCCTCATCTGGTTTGCTGATGAATTCGAACTGGCAGGGCACTTGGCCATTGCGAATTGTAAACCTCTCTACCTGCAGCTGCATGTATTTAACATCCACAAAATGGATCTAGAAACAAATGTCAGTCAACATCAGCCATTTCACCTTGCCGAGCTCCAGCAGCAATTCTTGTCCCATGGTTTAATCATTAAGCAGCAAGACACCTAGATTAACCCTCTGCTCCCACATCCCATCTCTTCCAGGACTCCAGAGGATCACAACTGCTTACTCTGAATGCCAAAGTCCTTTGCATCAGTGGGCCCTTTAAAACAAATGCTTCCCTCAAATATGAAATTGAGAGTGAGGTAGCTGTAGCCTCAAATGTATCGTGGGCTCATCCTTATAGTCCCCAACACACAAAGCAAATACTGGTCTTTGACCTTCTCCAAATCCATCAGATTTTACATTTTATGTTTCAAAGAGCAAGTCAGAGCAAAGGTCACAAACCACCCTTTTACTTTCTCTCTCCCCACCTCTGGAGTGACACACCCTGCCTTTCAGCCTTGGGCTGTGATCGGAATTTACCAGCATCTAAACGGGAAAAAAGATTCCTAGGGCTTGTAAACAGAGAGAAGCCGCAAGTCAAAATATTCTAGTTTTTGGAACCAGACCCCGGGCTCTAGAATCCATCTTCTACTGCTGGGGTCTGGGGTTGCTCAGTTCCTTCAGGGAGTGCTGGCACATGGCCATGCCCCACCTCTCTGCGGGACAGCGTCACCGAGGGAATGTTGGCATTCTCCAGCTTATCCAGGGAGCGGACTATTTCCTCAAAGGCTTTTCGATAGAGCTCCTCATTCACAACCTTCACCTGAAAAGGACACACACCACAGCAGCTGGCATCTGCTGTGCCTCTGCAGGACAGCTGGGACACAGCTGGAAACATGGCAAGTGATTTGATTCTAGCAGCACGATAAAGTATAAAACCCACATAATGGGCAGAGCCACTTGGAGCAGTCATGCCCCAAGATCTTCTCAGGATCCAACAGTAAAGGACCCTGCCATAATTAACAAGAGCCACTCAGTCAGTATCAGATCAGCCTTTTTCTAATTCTCAGAAAAAAAAAAAAAAGGTTTCACAACACACTACTGTGTTCTCAAAGAACACCTTCAGATATTCAGGCATTGTCTGGATTAACCTGAGTATCAGTTACACAGCCCTTGCTTACTGTGACCAACAATCCTATCTCCGTATCTGATCCAGCCCACCTTTCAAGCCATTGTTCTCTGGGGATGCCATAAGAGCAGGAGAGGGAAATCAGCAGAAGAACCTCTCTCCTCACACAGAGGACAAGGTCAGCAGAGTTATTTCCTTCAGCACTGACATACTTACCCCAATATCAAACATGGAGCTAACTGGCTTGTGGTCACTGAGCTTCAGAGTCATGTGGCTGCGATAGCTCAACTGGGCAATGTTCTGCCCCTTCCAGAGTATCCGATCACACCACGCTGGAACACGACACTTCTCACTAAAACAGAGGGAAAGATCACAGTTTCCAGGCACAGTTCAGGTGCAGTAACACTGCTCTCCCAGGGATTCAGGGTTTCCTGCCATGGCCTGGAGCTCATTCTCTATCAAAGTGGTATTTTTATCAGTTTCTTTGAATAGATATAAAAACTTCGATTGTCTACTATGAGGTATCTCTAGCTCATGTTTTACTTCCTCCTTCTTCAAAAGTGCAAAATACAATTAACACACAAAGCAATACTCAGATATTTTTGACCATAAGAGCCATGAAAAATAAGAATTCGGGCTCTATGTTTAAAGTTTGCTTTTATTTTTTTCACTGACTGCTGCACAGATTTCATTCCTTAATTTTGAACACCTCTAACTAAGAGGAAACCCAGTAGGATTATTCTTAGCATTATTCCTGGGAAAAAATTATTAGGAGTATCTGACAATAGCAATGGAAGAAAAGCAACATAAATAGATGTAAACTGGAGATGGATTTTGCAGCCAGGGGAGGGAACCAGCAATAATCTCAGAACTGTTCCTACTTACAACCATTAGACCTGCAATTTTTTCTAGCCTTGCTTTTAATTCCTTCAGAGCTAGCACCAGCCATTGGTGGCATCACATCTGAGGCGAACACTGTACCTTGTGTCCCAGTCATCACAGCCAGCATCATACTTGTATGTTGGCTGGAAAGAGATCTCTCCCTCTGTGAAGCCTTCAAAGGCTGCATTTGCCTTCATTTGCCTCTTCAGCTATGGAAGAAGAAAAGACAAAAAGTTTCATTTTAGGTGAGCTCAAGCACAATTCCCATATGAGCTAAAAGAGAGGCCAAGGAGTTGTGCAGTTTGTACTGAGCACCCTCAGCACCACGTGCAGGCAGGTGAGACACCAGTACCTGGTCATACTGGCAAAGCTCTGGAAATGCTTTCTCCTCTATGAGATGCTTCACTTGTGCCACATCCAGTTCCTCCAGCCGATAGTTGAGGTCCCCCAGCCACAGGATCACACTGAGAGAGAAATGTATCCCAGAATGTGCAGAGAGACCTGAGGCTCCCCTGGAGCCCAGCCATGGGTGGCAGCTCCACCAGACATTGGGGCTCTCTCTCCCCATCACAACCCCGTGCATGCTGGGGCTGCTCTCACCAGAGACAACGAGAGTGAACACTTCAAAGAGAAACTACATTTTCTACCTTCGCCGTTTTTAATCACCGTTCTGCATATTTGTCACTACCCCTTAATGACTGCTGCTGTTACTATTCCACAGTTAGGGAAATCAACGCTGATTACTGCCCCATTCCCACTCCATGCTTGAGAATAAAACAAGGCCTGGAGAGCATAAGGCAACAAGCAGCCTGTCAGAACCATGCAGGTGAGCACTCTCCAAACCAGGTAAAGCATTTCTGGCCCTTTCAGCTGACATTTAGGCCACTGGGGACCCCTCCTCAACCACAGCATGTTCCCAAGGTATTCCCATGCCACGTGCCATGATTCCCAAAGCCAGATGGGAAGCATACTCGTGTTTGCCAATAGTGAGAGGGGGCAGATTTGGGTCCGACTGGCAGAATTGCATCCGAGAGCAGATGTCTTTGAAGTCCTGGTTCCTCCGCTCATATTCCTCCGTGTGAGCTGCGAGGTGAGAATTCACAATGCACACGCTGGTGTTATGGAATTTAAACCTGATGGCAACACCACCTTTGTTACCCTGAAAGACAAAGACACTGGTCAGAAGCTTCTACACCGCAGATGAATCCACAAATGAGTTACAGGGATAGGGCTATCTGCTTCTAAAGGCAGCCACAGCCCTTAGCTGGAGGTACAACCATGGCATCCAAGGAAAGGGACTCTTCCAAAATCTCACCCCTTCTTGTGCACAGTTGCCATCCTTACCATCCTTCCCATGATTCCAGTTCCCACAGTCTCAATTTCCACCTCAGAGATGTTCAAAGCAAGGTCTGCCTTCACATACAAGAGGAGCATAATTCCCACTAGCCGCACAAGCTTCACCTGAAAAACAGACCATAGTCCATTAAATGCTGGAATGGAAGAGGTTTGCTGAGAGAAGGCACATTGCCCCCCATACAGAACACGGGCCACCAAGAAGAGAGTTCCAGGATCATCCGATGCACCAGCTGGGCTCACAGGACAGGCCCCCAGCAGCACAGCCCAAGAGCAATATCCCAGTAGAGGAAGTTCAAGCCTAAAGCAGGAGTCTCAGCACAAGGACAAGCCCATGCAAGGAGCTTCTCTTCAACAACAGAGACAAGAGATGAAGCAGATCTAAAGAGGAGGAGCAGTATTCCTACCAAAATACTTTCACGACTCATTCCACCATGCATTGTGGAGACAGACATGGAAGAAGCTATGGAATTGCCTATTCTAGGCCCCCAAGACAGCAGGAGCTTCCTTTATGTGGGGAAGCCTGGCTCTGGTTCTTGTCCTGCCCCTACCTCAGCACCTGCATAGCAACACTACCTATGGCACCCGCAGAGCCTGCAGACCATGAGCCTCTGGAAGACACAGCCATTGAGAATGAGAGAAAGCAAAGGGAAAAGAGGCCCAAGTGGAAAATGATTCCACACTCAAACCTCCCCAAAAGCCACATTTACCTTTGCATATTTGGCATCTGGGTGAAGACTATCAGTTACAGCTTTAAACCATTCTTCTTCCTTCGGTGTGTCATTGAAAAAGAAGGCTTCTTTAGTCAGATCAAGCTCCTGGAAACTGTTAGAGGAAGGAACCCATGGATGCATGCACTTGTTTATAACTCTCCAGTGCTTTCCTCTGGGAAAGAACTAAATCAATTCATACTCAATTTATAACTGAAAACTCCAGTTCAGTTACATTGATTGTAGAGGTATGTTAAATGTAGAGCTTAATTACTGTCATATTACATCAAATAGCATTAAGGATTTTGTAACACTGAGAGGCCAAACCCTACCAAACCAACAGCCCTTTCTGGCTGTGCATACACCCACCCTGAGCTGTGCAATGCACTACAGCAGTGCCAACCTCCCTGTGGTGTCCTGGCAGAGCTCCTCTCTGTGATAGATCCACCAGCACAGCCCAGGTTTTGAAGAATGGGCCAGGGACAGACACTCACCCCACGCAGTAAATATCTGGAGGCTCAGCATCACAGCTCAGCCAGGGCTGGAGGCTCTCTGTGGGCGACTGACCGTTCACATTGTAGGTCCCGACAAAAACCCTGCAAAGACAGTGACTGAATCCCGGAGCTGCAAACTCCAGAGCGCAGGAAATACCAGTGCTATTAGCCAAGTACTTATTGGTACATATAACTAACATATTTCCAGGGGAAATTAAGAAAATGTGACAAAGTTTAAATCCCTAAAATGATTTAACAGCAGCATCTTTACAGACACGTTTTACAGAAGGACATTGTATACACAGATACACAGCATTAATGAAAAAAATAAAAATAAGACTGGAGCTGTGCAGTAGCAGTTTGAAATGATAAATTCACAGAATGAGAGGCATAAAACTATTTCAAATACAGTAAAGTTTTAGTCCTATTTATATATTTTACCCAAGCTCTTTCTTATGAGCTTATTGGAACAACTACATGGATAAGTAGTGGACAGAAATGGAGGGAGAAGGCTGGAGTGCACAGAGCTGATGCATTTCTGGACACTGTCTGAAATAAGCACAGAAAAAAGTGATTTCAAGAAGGCCATTTTCTCCACAAGAACCATGAGGCAAGCCTTGACAGAGACATGAATGAAATTCTGTTCTGCTAATGCCTAAATGAGGAAAGAAAACAGTTCTGGAAAGTATGGATCATACCTTTGTACAGAGTTTCCTGTTTGGGGGGGACACAGGATGAAATAAGGGACAGGAGTTATTCTGACAGACTATGCTAACTTAAAATCCACAAAAATAAATTCTCAGGAATGATCATTACCTGTAGTTCTGGATGTGCGTGTAGGAATCCTCCATTTGTGCAAGCTGAGATTTAACAATAGTATCTCTCAGTCCAAACTTTGGTTCTGATAAGATCGAGGCCTTGTTCGAAGCCATGATGTGGGAAGGCTGGACTTGTTCAGTTCTTACTTCAGGCTTGAGTTTGTTTTGCCTGTAAATGCAAGCAAAACTGTAGATGAATCCCAGGCTATCCACACAGCCTAACTAACTCATTTCTGCCACCAAGTCCTTGATTCACATTTTTCTTTCTATTCACTAAGGACAGATAATGTCTGGGATAAGCCAAGAAGACTGAAATGAGCATTTCTTAGCAAGGTTCAGATTTCGAGACAAAACCAGTTTAACTAAATGGTTTTCCCTATTCTGGTGCAGCCTGTCAATGCAGAGCAGGCCTTACTCACACCTGGATATTGATACAAAACCTGTACACTTTCCCTGCTTATTGTAGCAAGGAGATGGAAATCTCATTTCCTGGTGCCTCGCTCAGCCCTTCTGACCTCAGCTGGAGAATGAAGAACTGTGTTTGTTTAAAAAGCCTTCTGTGGAAAACTTCCAGCTCTGCCCAGAGTGGGTGGAGGTAGAGATGATTTTACTTTGTGTCTCCTGGCTCTGAAACTCCTTTTGCAACAACAATAATGCCACAGCTTGGGAGTTCCCACCAGCAAGTGGATGCTACAAATTTAAGGTCAGAACCTGCACACCAATGCCAAGGACAGCACACAGACTCTGAAGGATATGCAGCAGGGTGCACAAAGTCCTGGAAAAATGAAACTGTAACTGAGAGTGTATCTATGAGACACGGTGGCCCTAAGCCAAAGTTCTCTAAATTCAAAACAAGCAATGCTAGCAGGTCCTGTCCCACTGAACAGCCAAAGTATACCCAAGCAGGGGACTAGCAGGGCTGTCTCTGAGGGACTGGGATGAAATTTCCACTAACATTTTGATAGCATGCTTATGCTGAACTTTTTTCTCTCTTAACTTGAATCTGCAGATTCTCATCTCAAAAAGTTGCCAACTTCTTCTGTAGACCCCCCTCCTCTGTGCACTGACCCACCACGGCTGATGGAGCTGGTAACGCAGCTACACAATTGCTATGTGGGGGTGCAGAGGTCACCTGCTGGCCCTACACAGAGACCCTCTGAGGAGGGAGGCACAGCTAAACTGGCACAGAAACGTTGCCACCACTGTCACTCCTCACTCCATTCTGCACGAAGGGCTGATGTGCACAGCTCCCTTCAGCTGCACACCACCCAAGACCTCGTACCTGGGAGAGCTTCTGTCGGTGGTGTTGTGGCTGCAGCTCTCACTGAATGCGGCCCTTTTTCCATTCTGTTTGATACCTTCAGAGCCAACCACTTCTGGAAAAAAAAAACCACAAAGTTTCACTTTAAACACAAAGTGTTCTTCGTTTTATCAACACGATTATACAAACACTGGTAAAAATCTGTGGGCAGAATATAATTTAGATTTGTGTGGAAAAACAAAGTGCCCTGCTTTTTCTCTTTCAGTTATCTGAGAGTTTTAGCTCACTTTGGCCCAACTGTTCTGTGATGATGCAGCTTCCCTTGCAGAGGAAGAACTCACAGAACCCATTGCTGCCTGCTGTGGGAGTGCTTGCTGCTGGCTGTCCCTTACATAGCTAAGCCAAAGCAGGATTTAGCAGCACAAAATCCAGGGTTTTACCCTGAGAATCTGAAAAATGTATGTTAATAACAGATTTTTCCTTTCTGAAGCAAGACAGAAAGTACAAAGTAAGGAAGAAAAAGGGGAAACAAACAAACATCGCAGTACCATTTAATGGGTTTCTACCTATCTGCAAATACCCAGCAAGGCACAGCTGTCTCCCCCATGAGGCTGGGCAGTACAGTCATCCCATGGACCCACTGAACCTCAGCAGAAACATCTGCCTTAATGCTAACTGCACTCCTAAAACAGTAACGGGCTGCTACCACACAAATCTAACTCACCACAGGTGTGACACTAACTGCATAACACTACGTTAGCAAAATTTGAGCAGTCTTTCAGTGTTTTGTTTCAGTTACAATATTCTGCTCCTACAAGCGGCAAAATAACAGTTAAAAAAGAAGGATTCTAGGAGTGAGTTTCTGTGTTTAAGATGCACAAACAGTAATCTTAAGATCATGCTCCTTAGCACACCAATCTAATAATGATGTAGAAATTGTTAAGGTTGTCAGATTCTAGGCATTCAGCTGAGCTTCTCCTTCAAGCACAACCCAGAAAAATTTAAGATGTTATTGCTGTCACAGAACATTCTGCAGGACAAGAGCGCAAACCAGAAATAGAACTCGCAGTACTTCACCCAGGCTCTCGGGATACAAACCAGCTGACAAGAGCTAGCCAAGTTCTCAGCCTGACAAACCTCTTCTGCCCAAGAACCCTCTGAGAATAGACTAAGAGGATTTATCAGAGCTTGATGCAGAAGAGCACATGACTCAAATCTCGCTGCAGATCCCGCAGCCCAAGTCATGCAGCATTGACCAGGAGCACACGGAGATGCCCTGGGAAGCATGGGCCCAGGGAGCTGGGACACAGCATTTTCTCCATGGGTCAGCTCAGTCCCTGGACCTCTGCAAGCTCTCCCCATAATGACCATGCAATGTCTCTCAAGAGTGACAGGAACCAACCTGAACTTTCACCTCAGTGGACAATGGTTACTTTTGACATAGCTGCTACGTGATCCAAAGATCACAGTCACACGTGATACCCTGCATTCTAACCTCATGGGTGGAAATCAGCTTTAGATAGGATTCTCCTAAGAAAGAGATTAGCCCTGGAAAAGGGCTATTTCCTTTAAATAAATGTGTATCTAGTAACAGATTGCTGTAGCTAGAGGTATCTTCAGAGGGTAGCACTCTGAAGGAATAATAACGTTGTTCAATAATTGAACTGAGCACAGAAATACAGAGCTATGTGCAGAGATTACAGCAGGTCTCAATTGGTCAGGATTTGCAGTTAAATGAGATTTAAGCAGTAATAAAGGCGCTCCTGTTAAGAATGTGCAGCGACATTATACTATACTGCTTTACAGCAAGAAAATATATCTCCTGGATAAGGCAGGATCCATACATAGTGTCCAAAGGGGAGAATTAAATTAGTCTTCATGCAGTGAGAGGTGCCCAGCCTAAACAAAGCAGCACACAGCAGAAATGGCAACATTCAGGATTTGAGTCCCATACTGACTTCCAGGAGTTGCTTTAGCTCGGAATCTTCTCACACGTCCACTCTGCAAAGCAGGAAACGGCCCCGGGCGCGGCGGGGCCGGCGCAGCCCGTGCCCACCGGCGGAGCCGAGCTGGGCGCAGGAACCGGGTCGCAAATCCGCCGGACCCCGGCGGCGGCTCCGCGCCCGCTGCGGAACTGCCCCGGGGACAGCAGGAGCCGAGCCTGGCGCTGCCCCTCCGCCTCCCGCCCCCGGCCCCGGCCACGCCGCCCCGGACAGCCGCCGGCGGGGCCGCGGCCTCCCCGCCCGCCCCGGCGGGTCCCCGCGCTCACCTCGGCGGGACCGCCCGCCCGCCCGCGGACATCGCCGCAGCTCGGCACCGCCGGCCGCCCCGGCCCGGCCCCCCGGCCAGGACCGGCCCCGGCGTGCGCTCTGGCCCGCCCCGGCCCGCCCCCGAGAGCCCGTTCAGCTCGGCCCAGAGCACCCGCCTCTGCCCTCAAAAAAACATCGACTGTCGCTGCCGAGCCGTCCGACGATGGGGAATCGTCACGGGGGAAGGGTGAGTGCTGAGGGAAGTTCAGCACAGGCCAACGCTGCTCTTGCACACGCAGAAGAGGCGAGCAAAAGCAACATTCCTGGCCCGTCGGACCCTCCCCCGTCACAGCTGCACCCGCAGAGCTCGTACCTGGGCTGCACCTGCTGAGCTCCTGCAGGAACGTGCGCGTGTGGGAGCCAAAGGGCAGCCGCACGGTCAGCCGCTCGTCTGCTGAGCTGATCTGGACAGTCACGTCAGAGCCTGGAAACATCAGGAGAAAGAGCTGCTGTGGGTCATGCTGCCAAGCCTTCAGAAACCGAGTGTTTCTCCACTCTACAGTGGTGGACGCACACATGCATGCAGCCTTTGGCAACATCTCCCCATAAGAATGCCACTTAAAAATATAAAGATGACCATTTATAATAATTTTTATTCTTCTTGTTCAGTGACAATAATTAATTTTCCAGCAGCAGTTTAAAAGTGTTTGGAAAAATCATTGCCTTGGTTGAATGGGGCTAGATGTTAGCTGATGCTTGTTAGCACTAAGTAACCATGGCCAACAGCATGGCAAGTGCCCCAACAGCAGCAGGACACAAATCCCCACCCTATCAAGCTCCCCCCCAGGACAAGAGCCCCCAGTCCTGCCTCACTGTTTGCAGCTGGCACAGGGCCCAGAGCACCTGTGACACAGGCACTAAAAACATGCACAGAACTCACCAATGACGTGACGGTCACTGTCAAGTACAACTGCAAAAGTAAAACAAAGTTCAGTTGAAAGCTATGCAACAGATTTGCAGGCTGTGCTGATACTTTGAGGTCAGCGAGCTCAGCAAGTTCCTCCAGCCCCAAATGCTCCTTTCAGGAACAGAGCCAGGAGAGCGAACCTGCCAGGCAGGGGCCGTGGCTGGGGCCTGGTGGGATACAGGTGCTCCAAACCTCAAACAGCCCTGCCAGGAATGCCATGTGACACACAAGTGTCACCAGGGATTACAAACTAAAGAAAAAAGGCAGAATGGATTCCAAACTTTAGGAAGCAGAACAACAAAGTATGCACTCCAAACCCCTCCATCCTCTTCTTTGGCCGTGGCCACTGAGCCATCACAGTGTGTCAGTACCTTCTTCCACTGAAAACCCATCTGTGAGGGGGATTACTCTCTCCAGCCAGACATCCTCAGCTGTGATGGCCATCCGCCGGTGAGTGTACACATAGATCCTGCAAGCACAGAGCCGACACAGAGGCAAAGACTCCTCAGTTCTGGCACATCTGCAGGCACACAAAGACCCCGTCCCCCCAGCAGCACCTGCTAGCGCAGCCTCACGCAAACCTCAAAGTAACTTCTCGACCACGTACCCACCCATCTGCTCACCCCATCACTTAAATACCGTGTTCACATTACTGGCAGAGCACAGCAGAGCAGCTCATGGGCCTGGGGTTTCTTAGTGACCACCCCTAACATCAAGGCATCATGCCTTCAAACCGCTGCCCTACGAGACCGCCCTGGATGAAAAGCCCTTGGGATGGGAGGAGGCTCTCAGGTGGCTCCCGACGCTCGTGAGGGACCCGCAGAGCTCCCGCGTCTCTCAGATGTTGTCCGCCCCGCTCCGCTACCCACGCGTGCTGCCCGCGGTGCTCCACCAGGCCCAGCAGCCGGCTCTCCACGCTCTCCCCCGCGGCCAGGAGACCCTGCACCGCCTGCGGCCGCGGGTCAAGGAACGGCAGGACAGCGGCAGGGAGCGGGGACCCCGCCAGAGAGCGGCGGGGACAAACCGGAGGGAGCAGGGAGAGGGGCCCCGCCACCCCGCACGGCTCCGCGCCACCGGGGGCCATCAAAGGATACGATCCGGCAGGTCTCGCCCTCCGCCAGGCTCTCCTGGATGGCGACCGACTGGTCCATCTCGGTCCCGGCAGCGCGGATGACGCTCCCCGGGGCCGGGACCCGGCGACTCCCGCGGCGGCGCGCTCAGCGCGGCTGTCGCGACACGATGCGACACGGCGCCCCCAGACTCCCCTTCCCCCAGCCGGGGCCGGCACCGGCGCCGCTCCGTTATCGCTCCGCGCCGGGACCGGCCGCGGGCGGGGCTCGGAGCCGCCGGAAATAACGGGGCGGGAGGGGTGGACGGCGGCCGAGCGGCCGCTGCACGGCGGGATGCGAGCGGCGGGGGAAGCACGGCCTGCGGCTGGCCCCTCCCGGCAGGAAGGGGAGAGGGAGAGGAGGAAGCTCTGGGGTCGGCAGATGTGGAAAAAGTTAATTTCCGAGGAAAATCCTGAGATATCCTCTTTTAAGTAGCAGCTTGAATTATTTTTTGTTGAATTTCAAGACAACCCAGCACAGAAGCCAACTTCTGAGCTGCCAGGTTATTATGCAAATAAATTAGTACAGATCGTGGTAGCAGATGCTGTAAAATGTCACCAGTCTTTTGTACTGTAAAAACAGAGTTTGGCCTAAATCGGCTCCTTGCACAGACACAGGGGACGTAGGTCCAGAGATGGAAAATCTGAATGGTCTTAGTCAGTGACAGCTCTGCACCACCTCCCCCCTCCAGCAGCTGCCCATAATGGACGATAAAACAGTCTGAAATACCTGCTGTAAGCACCAAACCTTCCAAGAAACAGGGTGCTGGGGGATATTTTTGACATAGAAGAACCCTCGTTTTCAGACTGTTTTCACTTGCCATGGGTACACTGACTCTGTGGCCTGAAACGAACTAAAAACACGCCCTGTGGTTTTGCCACACCAGAACAGGGGCTATAAGGTAGGAAGGGCCAGCTGTTTTCCAGTGTTTTCCATCCAGCCCCACATCCGCTTCCACCACTGCTCGGGTGGCAACACCGAATCAGGGCTGGCAGTGCCTGTTGAAGCTGGCAGTGCCCATCGGGGCTGGCAGCACAAAGCCTTCCTGCTGGAAGAGCACACAAGGCTCTTGGGGGCCCAGACTGCCCAGCCCAGGCCTCTCGTCCTCCCATAGGTCACACCATGCTCAGCCACACTCAAAACACCAGCACAGACCAGAGGGCTGAGACACAAACTTTAATATTTTGCAATCTTTTCTCTAAGGAGCCAGCAGTGGCAGAGGAGAGCGGTTGCAGGGGACAGCGCCATGAGCATGTGCACAACTGGCAGCACCTTGACTCCAGGGAGTTCTGCCCAACCAGCTCCTCACGCTGCAAGAACAGGCTGGGGGAGCACTGGGGGTGTTCGTGTCACAGGCTCACAGCTAGGCTCTGCTTTTAGCAACAGAGAACCACAGCTGTGAAACAGGATCATCTAAAACATGAGATACCTTTAGAGTAATCCCATTTTCCTGCCTAGGATCTGGAGACAAAACATAGAGTTACCATTTACTCACCCAGGCAAGAGGCATTACATTGCCAGAGCAGTTCAGAACTAAACTGTTCAGAACTATGCAGGTCACAGGGGTCCAGGGAGGCTGCACCACAAGCAGGTCATTGACTAGAGAAGCCCCTATGCCTTCAGTCAAGGCAGAATTTTCTGATTTTTAAGGAGGCCTAACACCTTCTCGTTCCTGGTCCCTCATTCCAGCAGCACGGAGGCACACACTGCATGGCTCTCAGGATCCACAATTAGTTTGCGGGTCTCTCAGGCCTACAAGATTGGGGTGGGGTAGGGAAGAATCCCTGGCTGTAGCTTTCTGAGTGTGACAGGGATGTGACAGAGTGTGTGATAGTGGCCTTGGCTGAAGTCAGAGAGCAACAGGATCCTACTGAGCGCTGCTGCAGAGCTCTGTTGCAGGAGGGCAGGCTGTGGAGCATCCTGACTCCTGCCTACCCCCAGAGGGAAGTGAAGGCCCTGTAATTCAGGAGAAGGACCACCCCACATGCCATGACCTTCAAGAGTGGGGCCAGTATCACCTGCTCAGCGCTATTGACATGAATTTTGCCATCCAGTTTCAGACAGCTGGCTTTTGGGATGGCTGGGCAGCATTCCTGGTAACAGGCAGCCTTCATCCCACTGGCACAGACTGGTTTGGCAGCCTTGCAGGTTTTGCTACATCCAGCCATGTAATTCGAGCCCGTCTTCTTCATCTGGAAGGAAGAGACACATCAGCCTAGGGGTCATGCCAAGCCTTTGGTATTCTCATTACAGGAACACAATGGCAAATCTGGAGCTGTCCTGCTCTGCAGCCTCAGGCCTTACCTCACAGAAGTCCTGCCCCAAGATGCATCTAGTGATGGTCTTCCTGCCTTTGAAACACCCGTCCCCGTGACAGGAGAATGCCGTGCACACTTTTCCCTATGAGAGAGGACCAGGGGAGAACACCATATATCCATCAGACTCTCACTGCATTTCAGCCAGCCCTTTGCTCCCAAGGGCTCCTCTCCCACCCCCCTCTGTTGGGATGGGTTGACAGATGTGCGTGGGGAGAGGAAGGCATTTTAGATGCAGAGAAGAAAGACTATCAGTGGCCCATCTGAAACCAAATGAAACTACTGAAACATCAGCAGAGCAAACATGTTTCAAGCCTCCTTCTTCTTCCTCTTAACAGGGCTATGCAAAGCACCTTCCCCTCCACTAGATTCAGGAAAGGGCTTAGAGCTCAGTGGATCCTGCACCCTCCCTGCAGCTTTAGAAAGGCTCAGCCATGTGGTCAAGTCAAACTGCCTGAGCTGATGCAAGTGCTGGGCTAGGGATAAGGCCTGATGGACAGGCTCCTTACTGATCTTTCACTTGCAATGCCCATTTAGGATTTGTTCCCCTTCCAGAGGCAGATTTGACCTCATAAAGGAGGTGCAGGAGGGACCTTTCCCTGTTTTCTGCTCAGGTGGGAGCTCAGCTGTCCCAGCAGTCGCAGCTCCCAGAGCCCCCATGGCTGCAGCAGCCTCTGCCCAGCTGGTACCTACGTTTTGGGAGGGAGGTCGGTGGGTGGTGGTGGCAGTTGTTGGTGGAGCAGTGGTGGGTGGCAGGTCACCTGCAGACACACAAGGAGCCCTGTGAGGCTGCACCCGGCACACAGCCCCCACAGGGCCCTCCACAGCAACACAGGGACAGATTCCCCAGCGCAGCTCATACTGCAGCCGGAGCTGGTGGGGCCACCCTGTCCCTCACCCAGCTCCATGGACAGAGCAAGCCCCCAGGCAGAAGAGACCCGGCGATGCAGCCACAGCCCCTCTGTAATGGGCTCTGCCCACCCGTGCCCCTTCTGTGCCGCAGAGCAAAGCTCGGCTCTTACCGTAGGCACTGGCATTGAGCTGCAGACACAGCGTAGTGGCACAGCACTCCAGGGCACATTGCTGCCTGCTCTCGCTGCTGTTGGTCCTGCACAGCCCCACACCACACCTGCTGCTGCACCTGGCTGTGTAGTTTGTGCTGGAGAAACGATATAGCTGCAACAGCAGAGTCAAAGGATAAAATGAGTGTGAAGAGGTGCCATTACAAAGGAGCAGAAATAACTGACAGACTGCCTGAGAAAGAAGGGAAATAGGAGATGGACACAGACTTAGTAGAGCACTGTGGATTGCTCAGATAAAGAAGGGGAAAGGTTTCCCTACTGCAGCCCCCCTGCATTGCCATACCTCACAGTAAGTCTCATTATGGCAGGTGACTGTTCTGTTGGAATGGGCTTCATCCTGGTAACACCTCTCCCCGGAGCACTGAAAGCTCTGGCAGGTGAGCTGGAGGGAGAACACACCAGAGTGTCACCATGTAGCAAAGCCTCCTTGCATAGCACCACGGGGCTGTCCCCAGCCACAGCCTCACTATCTGGAGGGACCATGCCCCTCTGCCCACAGGGCTCCCCTTCCTCGCCAGGAGATGGTCCCGTCGCACTCCGGCTCTCACGATAGACCAGCTGCAGAAGAGACACTGCCTGTAGGGCTGCAATGGCCCAGCAATGCCACTCTTTCCATTACTTTCCTTACCACTGTCTCTTGTGCACCATCCACAGAGGTGTTGGTGGCCACTGAGGCATTGCCAGTGGCCACCACCGAGGTGTTGGTGGCAACCACCAAGGTGTGGCTGGCAGTGGTCACCACCGAGGCACTCTTGGCGGCCACCTCTAAGGCATCCTTGGTGGCAGCCCCCACTGTAGCATTTTTAGCGGCCACTTCTCTGGCATTCCTGGCGGCCACCACTGCAGCATCCTTGGCAGCCACCACTGCGGCATCCTTGGTGGCCACTTCTCTGGCATTCTTGGTGGCCACCACTGCGGCATCTTTGGTGGCAGCCACCACTGTAGCATTCTTAGCAGCCACTTCTCTGGCATTCTTGGTGGCCACCACTGTGGCATTCTTGGTGGCCACCACTGTGGCATTCTTGGTGGCCACCACTGTGGCATCTTTGGTGGCGGCCATCACTGTAGCATTCTTAGCAGCCACTTCTCTGGCATTCTTGGTGGCCACCACTGCAGCATCCTTGGTGGCCACCACTGTGGCATCCTTGGTGGCCACCACTGTGGCATCCTTGGTGGCGGCCACCACTGTGGCATCCTTGGTGGTGTTCTTGACAGCTGTGGCCACCAATGAGGCATTCTTGGTGGTCACCAAGGTGTTCTTGGTGGCCGCAGGAACCAACAAGGTGTTCTTAGCAGCCACCACGGTGCTGTTGGCAACTGTGTTGTGCTCTGAAAGACACAAAGTTCCCCTTTGGTGAAAGAAACAAGGAAAAACACACTCAGCAAGCTCTGTGTTCTGTTCTGAGCCACAGCGCAGTCCAGTAGGACCTGTGGGAACATCTGTCCCACTGTGGCTGGGAGGTGGATGACAGTCAGTGACAGGATGTCCCAAACAGAGTCTGTTTGCAGCTACTGACTGGGCAGCCCAAGAAGCAGGTCAGAGCCAGAAGGCCCCTGCAGTAGCACTATGGAGAGATGTTACAATAGCCTCTCTCTCTTCCAGCCATGCTGCCTGGGAAGAACAGACTTTTCCAGGGGCAAAAGCTCAAGGAAAGATTCCTCAGTCCTACAGAACACACCTTGGAGGTGAGAGGCATGAAGTCCCCATTGCACCACACTTCCCACAGGCCCCCATATTTCCCTTGGGTACAGAGCTCACCTGCTGGGGCAAGAGAGTCCTGGAGATGGATGTGCAGAGCCAAGATACAGAGCAGCAGGCCTGGAATGGAATGGGGATGGCTGAGACCACCACCTCTGCTGCCCACTTTACCCACAACCCAAAGAGCCTCCCCAGCAGCAAGGCAGCTCACCCTTGAAACAAGTGAGCAGAGATACTCCCCACCCTCCCACAGCCCCAGGGGGCCAGTCGCTACCCCCTGTCCCAGGGAGGCCTCTGGCACAGTCCCAACAGCTGGGGCAGGGACAGGGCCAGGATGGGGGCTGGGCACACTCTTGGTGCTGCACCAGAGCCCCTGTTACCTTGAACGGGCGGGACAAGCCATCGGCGACAGGCCATCATCATCCACCACGGCTGCACCCGGACCTGGCAGGAGGACACAGTCAGAGCTGCCCCCCCGAGGTGCAGGGCAGACACCCCAGTATGGGGTTTCTGTTACACCCCAGCACAGGTCTGGGCTCTACCTCCAGGGCTCAGCCCCGGTGACAACCAGTCGCTCCCTCCTGAGAGACTCCCCAAACTCACTGGGGCCGCTGCCGGGGAACAGGAGCCCTGGGGAGCTGCGCGTGCTGTTGGTGTGGCAACAACCCTCCCTGGGCCCCGCAGGCAGCACAGCCCTGCAGGCAGCTGCAGAAGCAGGGTGCAGGGTGACACAGTGACACCTGCCACCACACAGCAGTTTACTGATGCTGCTGCAAGTGAAGATGTGGCCTGGCTCTCTACTTTCATTCCAAATCTCTACCTGTTTCTCTAAGGAAACAGTGGAGATCTGATCCAAACAGGCTCCAAGGCCAAGTTCTCCAAAAATTGTAACACTCCCCTCCTTTTTATGACCTAGGCTGAGTCACCATTCCCCCAGGACCTGGAGTGGCCAAAGCTTGTGCAGACCTCTGAGGCTGTTCGCTCAGAGAGACAGAGAAGACAAGACAATGCCAGCTGGTGCCTCTCACCTTCCAAACCATGGCAGCCACCACCCAGACCAGCTGTGGACATCCCTACTGAGCCCAGTGCCACTCCAGACCAGCTCCAAGGCAGACGAGGTACCAACAAGGAACCCATCTGACGTGGCCTCATCCCAGGAGAACAACCTTCCCCCCGGGGAAGAAGAGCCCACGGCATTGACTCACCTGTCTGCTCCTGTACCTGCAGCCGCTGCCAGCACTGCAGCACCTCTGAGCAGGTGGCCCCACAGCCCAGCCCCACCCCTGCCAGCCACCACCCAGGGGAAGTGTCCCCTGTGGCTCCACAGCAGCAGAGACACAAATGGCCGTGCACAGCAACAGAGAAAGGGCTTGCGAGGCTGGAGATGTCACATGAGCAACCACTACACCAGAGGGGCTGGGTGGCAAAAGGACTGCCACTGTCATATGTGACACACGTGGCCTCTGCACGATGGACCTGCAATTCCCAAGGCAGCACAAATCTGTGGGGTATGTACAAGCTACTCCAAGCATGGCACCGGGGGCCAAGGGTGCTGAAGTCACAGCAGTCATCTCTAAATGCATCATCTGTTAACATCTCCGTCCTCCTGCACCACAGAAGGATCAGCACAAGAACCTACCAGGTCCTTCAAGCCACCAGCAGTGCCAGAGAAGTCACCATGCACTGTCCCCACAGTCCAACCTGACCTAGCTCATTTGGTAATTCCCTGAAAAAACACAGTGGCCAAAGCTCCCCAGGCAGACAGACCCAAGGTAAAAGCAGCCCTTAAGCCAGGTGAGTTTGTTCTGCAAAGGAGCCCAAAGAAAACCACATGCTCAGAACCAGATCTAGAACAGTACCATTACCTGTCGGCACATAGTGTCCAAGTCCACGGGCTTCAGAGTCAACCCTCACCACAAACATTTCCATCAGAGTGGGAGTGAAAGAAGGAATTGTTTCTGAAAGCTCTAACTGTGTAAAAAGTATTTCAAACACATTGTAATCAAACCTCTTCCTTCCACCATATGAAAGGAGACAAGTCTCTCGGCACTTCCTAAATTAAAATGAGTTTATTTTTGAAGGTACTTTAGAATATAAAACAATGTCACAAGTCTGCTTTTCACAAGGGGCTTACTACAAAGTGACTCTATAAAGTATCCTTGTAATCTATACTCATGCACACACAAAATCCAGAAACTGAAGAAGTCAGAGCTGCTGCCACATCCACTCACTCCACAGATGTGGGATCCTTCTGGGGACAGCTACAGCAGCCCTTGGCGCTTCAGGTCTTCATAGGTCTTTTTATTCACCACGTTCCCACTGGAATCTTCATATTCCTCCTGGAACATAATGGTTTAGAGATACTGGGCACAGCCTTCGAATTTTAGCTCCAGCAGAAGCCACTACACATGAGCACCCCTGCCAGAACCTCTGTGCAGAATGACAGGCAACAGATCTGCCAGCAGGTCCCGGGAGCAAGAGCTCATCCAGAGCCAGAGTCATTACAGGCTGTATTTCCCACTGTTGCCCTGCACACTGTTGAAAAATAGCTTGGGACAGAAGCTTAGGAAAAGGCACTAGTGTAAGCAAGGACACTGCTCCCACACGGCAATGGGAGGGTCCCACGGACACAGGACTGGAGGCACTGAACACTTCTCACTGCTCACCTCTGTATCAGGCTGCCACCTCTCTGAAGCCTTCTGCTGTTTCAGCTTTGCCCACACTGCAAACACAAAGTCAAATAGGATCTGATGCCATTTCCCTTGAGATACTTGTTTTTAATGCAGTAAAATACACACATGAGTTTTTTTCTCCCCTTCTATAACAATTCAGCAGTTCAGGAATGTACCTAACATCCATTACAAAGTAATTCCTGTGTGATTACTGAAAGGCACAGAACTGCAGCAAACAAGGCTTTAAAGTGATAGTTCAGGATAGGACACAAGACCAATGTCCAAACCCACCCCTTCAGAAAAGGTGGTGTTCTCTCACATGTTCCCTGTTCTGCCATCACTACTTACATGAGACTGCATCCTCAATCTGTGTGACGTTGGCAAAGTGTGCCGTGTTGGGAATGCCTAGGCACCGCATCCCATGGGCATGTCGCCACTCCTGCGGGGGAAGAGATGAGAGGTCAGCATGAGAGGGAATGCCACGTCCTCCACACCACCAAAGACCACAATGACATTAACACCTCAACAGGGTGCAACGAATACTACCAAAGTACAAACCTACCAGTCCTAAAAGCTTCTATGAAAGTATTTTTTTTCTGTACTGTAGACAGTGGCTGTTTAGCATAAGCAGAAGAGATCTCAGTGTGCACTACACAACCTATGGATCCCACTGCATGGCCCTGATCCCCGTCAGAAGGGGCAGAATTGCTATCCAGGGACTCCCAAGTGATCCTCTACAAGGACTGTAGGAACGCAGCAGGGCTGTTCCTGCAGTGAACATCACTTACTGCGAAGTGCCGCTGAAACGCCTTGGGCCCTCGGTAGGTGTAGTTACCACAGATCTCACAGTTGTAGTTAATGTTCAAACCATGGAGTTTATACAACCAGTATGGGATGGGCTGCAAGCGAGGAGACAAGAAGATGAGGATAAACAAGGATTAGGTTGCGTGGCAAAGCAGCTCAAGCAAGGGAGCAGTGTGGAGTCAACAACCTCTCCCACTTCTCCAGTGGGAGAAGCTGACAGTCTCGGTTACCTTGCCATCCCAACCAAGAGGCAGATTTTTAGGGTTATAAATGATTTCATTTTCTTCATCTTCACTCTCACTCTCACTGATCTGCTCTTCCTCCTCCTCCTCCCTCTCCTCCCCAGTCCGCGCCTGCTTACGCTGCACATTCTCATGGGTGAGGTGTCTCTGTTCCTGAAGAAAAGAAGGCATTGTTCACACACTGTGACAGCAACAAAGTTGAAACTTTCTCAATGTACAGAGGGAGGTAATGGAAGACCAGTATGAAGCACAGAACTCTGACCTTACTCAGCCAAACAAGTTCAGTTTTTAGTACCCTAACATTTCCTACTTGCCAAAACCAAAAACCTTGTACCACCGTTTGCACTTCCGTGGTGACAGGCAGCAGCCACAGCCACTCTGCTGAAAACAATCCCCCCAAACCAAAGGCAAGCAGCAAGGCAGAACTAGTAGAGGTTTGCAATACCATGCGACTTAGGCACAAAATAGATGTGGTGCACCACAGTGATGTGGTGCTATGAAAGCATTGGGTAAAGATGTGGGTGAGCTTCCAGTCACTATTTGACAGCTCTGAAATAAAAAGTTCAAAGAAAAAATAAAATCCTTACCCCAAGAACTTCTACATACTCATAAATCTGAGCTTCCAGGAATGCAAGATCTTTATTTCTTTCAGTGTCTCTAGAAACAGATATGAAATGCACAAGTTCAGCTCTGATATCTTCCATTTGGTTCAGCACTATTTGGTCTGACACGAAAAGCTTCTAATCTCTCTGTAACGACTACACAAGAGTGGCTATTACAGAACACCCCTCATCCAAGAGGAGAGAACATCACCAGCCTCAGAATGATCTCTAAGAACTCACCTTTTGCTTCCTTTTGTCTTTGGATTCTTAGCAAACAAGGAAGGGTCAAGTGCTTCCAAGGATTTGCCTTTAGTACTAAAAAGCCTCTGAGCACGCTCCTCCAGAGTCCTACAGAGAAGAAGAGAGGGGATCAGTCCAGACCATAGTTTTACATTTCCCGAGAACTATTTGAATTCATGCAACAAAATTCTAAACGTAGCTTTTATGAGATCATTAGATTCCTATTATCTTTGCCTTCCTTCCTCAAGTCAAAGTCTTCTGTACCAGAGATTCCAGTAAAGGATCTGGTCAGAGCAGCAGATCTCAGTACCCGCTGCTTGGTTCTTAACGTTTTATCTTTCAAACATCACTAAGGTAATACTAGTACACCAGAGATGACCAAATAAGTATCCCAGAAAGGAGTGTGAGACAGGAAGACCTCACAAACTGAAAGGAACTCAACAAAGACTGCACCTTACCCACCACACTTCAGCCCCAGGGCCAGCAAAGCTGATTTTAACCTGTCCAGTCCCAAGGAGGCCAATTCCTGTTCAATTAAATAAACCACTATAAGAGATGATCTGTTCAACACATAAAATACGGATATAGTCCACTTTTAGCTCATTAAAGAAGAAAAAAAACTGATGAAAAGTATTCAAGAAAGGACTGTCATGGGTGCACCCCTCCTCACTGGAAAATGAGGAATGTGACAAGTCTAACCAGGTTCTTCAAGCTACATCCCCCCCAGGTGGAGAAATTAAATCATTAGCATCATCGAAGTTTTACCCAGAAAGCACAGAGCCAGGGAGAAAAGCACTAAAATTATGCCAAGAAACCAAATGACTGAGCTTCCCCCTGCTCCAAACGTGGTAGTAAGTGTGGAACACTGGAAACGCACCTCCCAAGAGGAGAAGGCCGAGAGGTCCAGATGGGCGCCGGCGTGGGTGAGGGCACTGCTGGTCTCTTTCTGCCAAGAAAACCACATGCAAGAATTGCAGGACATCCCACACGGCTTCAGGCCATAGAACATTTTAACCTCCAGAGAAACAGTTCATTTCACAGAGAAAAATCCCCTCACTAAACTGAAAATTGAACAATAGTAAAGATGCAATATATGCCAACCTGAAACAAGGTTCATTTGAAACCAGTTGCACTGGGTTTCAAATTCAGGTCAGTACTACCCTGCAGCCTGGTGACACAGAGCTGCAGTCCTGTCAGGGTCACCCCCAGCAATGACTTTAAAAAAATAACTCACAGAAACCCCTCAGAAACACAGAACATCCCCCAGGCTCAGGCTGCTCACCGGCCAGCCCGGGAATGTGCCGTTCTCCCACTTTTTCTCAAACTCCGTCTGAATTTTCCCAAAAAGTTCATTCTGGTCCAGTAATGGTTTCACTCGATCTGTGTAATCCTGCAGGTACTCAAGAAGCATTTCAAGGTACCTGGCAGGGGAAGCACAAGCACAGGTAATTCACTATCACCCTCTACCCACACCTTTGGACAGTCACTCCCCTCTAGTGCTGCAGAGGGAGGTGACTGAGGTCAAGACAGTTTTCCCTACAGAATTTCTGGGCACAGCAGTTATGAGGGTACAGTCAGGCCCTTCCTCAGAGCAGAATGTGGCTCTCCACATCTCTGCTGCACTATGTCTTTGCTTGGGGCTCGGACACACAACTGAGCTCAGGGACCCAATTTATGGGAGTTAATCATAATCTCAGCAGTTGAATACTTCAGAAGCAAATTCCTTCTCACCAACTGCCATAAAGGAAGCAGGCAAACAGACTTACCTCTTATATTCAGCATTTTTTCTCTCCTTAGGAATATCAAAGAGTTGGTCGAATGTGGATAAGTAAGTGATATAATCCAATTTCTAAGAAAAGAAAAGCTGAGTCAGAGTTCATACACAGCCAAATTAACATCCAGGTCCCAGAACACAGCAGCCCCGGCCCATGCAGGGCCTGGGGATCCCTAGACCCCACCACACTAAGCACTGGAGGTGCCCAGACACAGCAGGCTCTCACCTCTGATGATTTCAGGTTAATGTACTTGAGATAACAATCATGCAGATCCAAGTATCGTCCGTACCCTTCCTCATCCGTGAACTCCACCAGATCTGTAGGAAAGATCATTAAGAGCTTTATTATGAGCTCAATATTTCCTACTTATTATGCAACTGCCTTAGAACTGGAAAAGGATTAGCTGTAAACTCATTTATGCTTAAGGAAGGCATTACAACGCCCTGGACACTCATTGATCAGCCCCAATTGCTGCTCTGTGCAAGCATCAGAACATTCCTCAGGAGCAGTAGTACCACTGAGGAACATTCTAGGGACTGCAGGTCAGAAAAATTTAAATGACAGAAGAACAATTTTCAGAAGTCGTTTCATAAAAGGGAGGTGGGGCCCTGAAATGTACAAAACAGATCAAACAACCCATTAGATAATGCCAGATCTCAAGCAAACTATACACTTACTCTGAGCTTCTTCGCTCGGGTTGTCTCTGGCCTTCAGCAGCTCCTCAAACTCCACTGACATGGGAACACAGATCTGCAAGGGCAGACACAATTCACACAGTGATTTACTTCAGCATCTGTACCAGGACAACTAATATAAAACCACAGGAGGTGGCAAACAATGAAACTGCGAACAGAAAAGGAACCCAAAGCGCTTTTTCAGCTGTCTTGCACAAAGGTGTGCCTTTATCCAGCATGAGAAAACCGACCCCCAACCCAGGCCAGCTGCAGGATGCTCCCAAGCAGGGAACACTGTGAGTGACCAGCACTGCTCCCACTCACACGCTGCCTGGCCCTGAGCAGCTTTGCTCAGGTGGCAGCTAGGTGTTCCCAGGACCTGTGTGTTTAGGCAACTAAACTGCAGAAAACAAAAAGTCTGTTTCCTGCAGAGATGAGGCCCAACAGACTCCAACTCACCTGTTCCTATGGAGCAGGTAATTACTCACCTCATTTGGGTGCTTCCGGTGAAATTCCTTAATTTGCTTCAGTCTGTTGTAAAACTCCGCAAATTCATTTGGCCCAGAAATGGCACTGAGCTCTTCCTTCCGCAGGCTACGGTCCAGGGACAGGGAAAACAAGGTGACACTTGCACAGCCTTGGTCCAGGTCTGTGCTGCAGTGTCTGACTGCAAACTTCCGACTCCCGTGGGACCTCCCAGCCCACGCAGCTCAGAGGCTTAGGGCCACATCCCCCTGTCCTGCCGCAGCCCCTGACAAACCCCCGGGGCAGCCACAGCCTCCCCACGACACGAAACACGGGAATAACAAACCGTCCCGTGTGCACTCGGAGCCTGCCCTGCATCCAGTCCCCGGAACCCGCTACCTGCGTTACTCCTCCGGTGTTTATACAGACTGAAAGGCCGGCCAATTTCCTCACCGGCAGGACACGCTCAGGCACACGAGGGCCCCCAGGCACACTCACCCGTCCTTGTCGTCGTAGAGGTCCCGCAGGTTGCCGCTCACCTCCATGTACCTCTGCGGGACAAAGGGAAAGCCCCGAGCGCCGCAGGGCCCGTTAACCAGGCGGGCCCCGCCCGCTGCCGGGCGCCCGGCCCACCCCCGCTCTCGTTGCACTCACGTCCTGCATGGCCCGCGTCCGGTGGTCCGAGTTGATCTGGTCGCGGAGCTGCGGGGAGAGAGGGGCGGTGAGCGGGAGAGAGGCGGGCGGTGAGCGCGGCCCCGAGCGGCGAACGCCCCCCTCCTCCCCCGTGGGGCCTCCCCCGGGCGCACCGTGGATTTCTTAGTGAGCATCTCCTTCACCATGACGTCCATGAGCCGCTCCCGCTCCTCGTGGTAGCGCCGCTGCTGCTCCAGGATCGTCTCCATCGCGCTGCCGCCGCCGCCGGAAGGCCCTGGCGCGCCCGGTGTGTACCCGCCGGAAGTCTCCGGCCCCGCGCGCGCCCCGCACGGAGGTTCCGGCCGGGCCGCCCCCCGATGCCTCCGTCGGGCCGCAGCCTCGCCGCGGTGTCGCACACTTTGCCCACACTTTGCCAAATGCAAAGCTGCAATTAAATTTCAACTCGCCAATAAATTATTAATATTTTTCTGCCATGTGCGATAAATTACTTTAAGCCAAAAGCAACAACAACAAAATTCGGCTTAATTAATGGCAGACAAAGTTGTTGCAGGTAAGAATACTGTCTTTAATTACCCCCTTTCATTACAGGCTGCCCCAAAGTAGATCACTGCTTCCTCATGAATGCCTGTCTAAAAATAAAAGACAGAGATAAGATTCTGAACTTAGTGTTCTTCCATTTCCCTTTGCATGAACCTTCATCCCTGGAAAGGGAAGGAGTTGAAATCCAGCAATGTCCCATCCAGCCACATGGCCTCCTTATTTTGGGCTGCTGGCATCGGGAGAGTCAAGGTGGGACAAGACCAGCCCCTGCGTGGCCTTCCTCCTTGTCCTCTTCCCCCACGAATGGCAGCACCCCTGGGAGGAAGTGGGAGAGGGTTGGTCCAGAAGGTGCCATTCCATCCTGGGGCAACCACAGGGGTTGGGAGCTGAAATACATGGAATCACAGAATAGCCCGAGCTGGAAGGGACCCACAAGGATCATCAAAGTCCAACTCCTGGCCCTGCACAGGACCCCCAGGTGGTGGCTTGGATCTGGTTCTGCCCATCGGGGCTGACCTGCAATGGTGGTGCAGGAGAGCACAGCTCGGGCACATTTGGTGAATGCCGAGGCCTCTTTCTGCACCCTCAGTGCTGTCCCTGCACCCCCAGCAGCTCCTCCACTCCTCCCTCCACAGCACAGCAGCCCCAGTCTGATCCCCCTCACACTGCTCCTTGTGCTTAATAAAATTTCCACAACTGTTTCAGACGTGCACTCAGGAGTCTTGAGGGATGTTTGTGCATGACATCACCCTTCCCCTTCTGTAAATCAGGCGCTGGGCTGTGCACAGCCATGACCCATTCATGACAGGGATAAAATCCAGATGTTCCAGCGCTATGTGCAGCTGGGTCATTTCCTTTTTTGGTTAAAAACGTGAGGCTCTGGAGAATGACTGAAAGAGGAGCCCAGGGGCCCTTTGTACAGAAACCTTTTGTGGTTAATCCCTGGAAAGGGTGCTGCAGGAACCCTGGGCTGTGGTGCTGCTGCTGGAGAGCTCAGCCGGAAAACTCCGAGCTGGGGCTGCTCGCTCACCCTCTGAGGCCCCGCAGCGGCACCAGAGCCCAGCGCGAGTCACAGGGCAGGAACAGCAACAAAAACCCTGCTGAAAAACTCCATCAGCTGCCAGAGCGGGAGCCTTTGAGGCAGTCAGGAATGTGCCACTGCCACAGGCCCAAGCAGAGCCCTGCAGGCTGTGCCTGTCCTGCCCCCACGCAGGGGGGCTGAGCAGAGCGCTGGGGAACAGGGCAGGCGAGCCCAGGGGAAGCCATGGCAGCTGTTGGTAAATGTACAGGAATCTGCGGAAAATAGTTTTATATGTTAGGGAATAAATGGTTGCTGGGCTGATAAACACGAGTAACGAGAACACAGTGTTTCAGGGAAGGCTGCCAGGAGGGACCACAGACACCTCGCTGAAGGCTCCAGCAACATTCCCGGGCTATGCCCACCACAGGGCAGGGAGGCTCCTCTGCACGATGGGACATGGGCCTGGGACATGGGCCGGCACTGCAGAGATCCAGCCCGGGGGCGCTGAGGCATCGAGCAGTGCCTAAGTCCTGCTAGGGCCTGTCTTGCAGAGCTGCCTGCCTGAACAGACAGCAGGCACGGACAGACAGGCAGCTCCAGCCCCAGGAACCCACCACAGCCCCACAGTGGGAGGAGGGAGCTGCTGTTCTCCTCTACCATAACCACGGGACTGGTGCAGCTGATGCTGGGCTCTGGTTTGGGAAGAGAGACACGAGCACTGTGGAGTTTGGCTGTCCCCAGGATGGAGTTTGGGGCAAGACAAGGCTGAGCAGAGCCCAGCACCAACTCAGACAGTGCTCTGCCCTGTGACTGCTGTTTGAGAGACAAAGGAGAGTAAGTATCTCTAAAACAGTTTATTGTAAAAAGCTGTAGGAAATACAATGGAGGGTGAAGTTTAAGGCAATTCCTTCTGGAAACAGCTCCAAGCTCCTCAGAATAGCAAACACACAAACTCCAATTTACTGGCATTAAAGCTTCCAAACAGGAGTTCAACAAGGATCTAAATACAAAGTTACTAACATTTCAACATGCATAACATTTTCTGTTCCTAAGTGAAGCCCGGGTAGGGGGCTAGCCCCTTCATCCTGTAGTTTGGTACAAAATGACAGATAATCATGACAAATGAGTACAAAAGGAAAAAAAAAACCCACAAGAACAAGCTTTCAGAAAAGCATATGGCTGATAAGCAGGAAAGCAGGGTTAGCGTAAGTGCTCCAGCAAGACAGAAGCAGAATGATGTAGAAACAAGGCAGGCACGGGCATGCTACTGCTGAAGGGCCTGAGTGGGGCCACTCAGTCATTGTGCAAGGATGGCTCAAGACATCCTATTTTGCACAGTTAAGGCCAGCACAGGGACCTGGGCTATGCAAAGCTCCCCCTCAGATGCCACCTTTGCTTTGCTTCTCATTTGGGACACAGTGAGTGTGGCTGGGGGGAGCCTCCACAGGTGATGCTCACCGCAGGGGGACACAGGCTGCCCTCCATGCTGGAGCTCTGTGCTCCCACAGACCCTCCCTCCCAGTACTCCCAGCAGCTCCCAAGAACAGCCACGGCCTGTGGGCAACACTCCCCTCCCTGAATTAACAGAGGTATCTGGTGTTCCCAGTGCCACAGGCAGCTGGGCTCTGTACAGCAGTGCCTGTGCCATGGATCCCCATGAAAAGGATAGAGTGGGAATAAAGCCCTCAGTGCTCTCAGCCTTCAGCACACCCTTCTCAGGGGCTCAGTTAGGCACGTCTCAGGGGAACAGCAGCGGGCCAACAGCCCCAGCTCCAGCTTAGCCACTGCAGCCATGGGAGGTCATGGCACAGGGGGATGGGAAAGGGGCAGGGAGGTGGGGGTGGGCAGAACACCCTGTACCTATGAACAACTTGAGCTCCTCATTCACAGCTGAGAGAGCACCTCCACAGAGGCACTGAGCAAAGGGTCTGGCCTGCAAACGGTGAGGTGCTATAGAATTCCAGAGATCTGGCAGGACAAACATGCTCTTCTGGCAACACTCCAGCCTAGCATCCCCAGTCCTTCCAAATGGAGCAGAGGACCCTTCATGCTCAGGTCAGCCACGTGTATGGTGGTGGTGGTGGTAACGGCCCTAACCCAGCACAGCTGAGCTGCATGCCCCCTGCACAGCCACTGCCTTGTGTCACACAGAGCGAGGGAACCACATGGGGAAAAGAGGGAAGTCAGCGCCGTGCTTGGGGGGCAAAGACATGCTGCCAGCGTGCAGATGCAGCCCAGTGCTGAAGCTGCCCTTTACTCAGCTGGGGCCCTGGGCTCAGCTCGTGCCTGGTCAGACTGGAAGCAAAAAGAAAGAGTAAATAATGGGGGCCTTGAAGCTCCTTTTTCAATTTTATTTAGCTTCAACTCTGCACAGAGCCATAGCATAGCGTACTCTAGCCTTCAGGGAGGGGGCACAAGAACCCCCTGAACACACCGCGGTTCGGGGCCAAGCCCCCATCTCCTATGCCTTGTGCCTGGCCCCTGAAATGCTGCTGGGAGATCTGGCACAGAGGCCCTGAAGAACAGAGGAAGCCCTGCCCCGCGGTGTCCTCGGAGACTCATAGGTCACTGCTGCTGCAGTCGCGGCACAGGATCTCATCTTTGTCAGGGATGAAGCCCTTTCCCACCAGTGAAGTGCTGCAGCGGGCACAGTTGAAGCAGTTGTGATGCCAGTGACGGTCCTCAAAAGAGACGTATTTTCCACCACCGAAGCCTGCAGGAGGGACAAAGAGAACAGTATCAGAGCCCCTGGGGAAAGTGCAGAGGCTCCGTAGGAGCTTCCCTTCTCTGCTGGCAGTGGCTGGACTGGTGGGCTGTGACCCTCTTCTGCCCAGGACTGCAACGAACTGATAAGGACCAGAGGGGAAGTGGGTGCCTGGGAGCTGCCCGCAGTCGGAATCATCCTTTGAGTCACCAGCTGATTCATGGCTTCTCCTGCCTTCCCAGCAGCAAGAGAATGGGAGTTGCAAGGGGGATGGTCAAGTGGGGGAGGGCAGGAAGGAGGCCAGACTCTCTTAGGGTGTTCTGCAGGAGAGGATCCTCTACTTCCCCTGCCTTAGGCAGGTATGGCAGGTCCAGACTCCCCTGCACCCAGTGCTGCTCCAGGTACGGCTGGAAGTCCCAGGCTTTCCTGATCTGTGAGCAACCTTTCCACAAGACATGGCAACCAATATCAAACAAGGCAAGCTAGAGACATGAGATAATGCTTTGAGGGGTCACTTTAGGAGCCTTTACCTGTGGGCAGAGGAAATTCCTCCCATGGGACACAGCTCACCACTTTGAAAGATGCAGACGAAGGGAGACAAGTGGCCCCAGGAGCACTGCAACAAAGAGCTCCCCCCTCATGGGGTTCCTCAGAGAGCTGCCATGCTCACCTGTGATGGGCTTTGTGCAGGCGCTGCACTTCTTGGCATAGAGGTTCCCAAAGCACTTGATGCAGTATGGGTTGTCGTCCTGGGAGGTGAACTGCTGCCCAGCCAGGGGGGTCTTGCAGCCTGTGCAGACAAAGCACTCCTTGTGCCAGGGCTCATCCCGGTAGGTCACTCCTCCCTTTGTCAGGGTCTGCAGGAAGAGAGTGCATGCTGATGACATGCAGGCAAAGGGAAACAGCCCAGCTGGGGTGCTGGCACCTGAACCCTCCTCTGGTGGGGCTCAGGCAGGAGTGGGGAGTTCCCTATCTCAGAACTCAGGACTCCAGGCTGTCAGGCTATACGTACCTTTTTGCAACGAGTACAACGAGGAGCAAACTTGCTTTCATAACAGGGGACACAGTAATAATCCTTCTTGTCTGGGATGAAGGACCGTGACCCAATGGGCTGCTGGCAGCTGCTGCATATGAAGCAATGCTCGTGCCAGGTCTGTCCATTGTACTCCAGCTTACGGGACCCTGCAGAGAGAGCCCTGCAGTGACAGAAGGGAGCAGCACACACACACACGTGGGGACACGGGGGGCTGGGCAGGATGAAAGGTGGTCTGGGACATCTGGCTCTGTGCCTGCCCTTGCCATGGCAGTTCAGAACCACGGGCAGGTGGAGAGGGGGGCTCCTGGCCCACACCCCAGCCACAAGGGAGGGCTGTGGGAACACCCACACCTGCACACAGGCCGTGGCAGAAATGCCTGATGTAACCCACATTTGAAGATGGTGCCAGAATGGCCAAGCAAAGACACATGCCTTTGCTTCAGGCCATCTCCAGAGACACTCATGCACCTTCAGTCATTTCTTCTTGTCAGCACACAGCAGAAAATGCCCAGGAAACCATTTGTTATCTCCTCCCCCATTCACTTTCCCATGAAAAAGGGTAGCAGACAGATGGGACTGCTGTGGCGACTGCAGCTTTGAATCCTGCTGTCTTGCTGGACAAGCAAAGGGCCCAGCCCTCTGTGTGCAATAACAGGAGGGCAGGAGAGCAGAGATTTAGCTCTTTTCCTCACTGCTCTTGCACCGGACCTGCAGCCCCAGCTGACACCAAGGGACCGGGAATGGACTGCAGTGCTTGAATTTGCCTGCTCCTACCTGGCATGACAGTCTTCTCGCAGGCAATGCATTTGGAGGAGAACTCGCTGCAGTAGCAGTCATTGCACAGCAGCTCCTCGCCCTGGCAGGTGAACGGCTCGTCAGCCAGGGAGCGGTCGCAGCGGAAGCAACGGAAGCAATGCTCGTGGTAATGGCGATCCTCATAGTACAGCTCCTGGGAGCACAGTGGAATGAGGAGGGGACCAATAGCCCTGGGAACTGACCTACTTGGCTGAGGGCCCTGTACTCACCCTGCAGTCGTGGCCGATCAGCTCTTTGCATTCATCGCAGGTGTTGGCAAAGTGGGCATCATAGCATGGGATGCAGTATGGGCCGTTGTCCATCTGGATGTACTTGCGCCCATACAAGGACTCCTTGCAGTTGTCACAGTCAAAGCACTCTGTCATGGTGCCAGTCTGAGGGCCTCCTTCACCTGCTGAGATCAGGGCAGATGTGGGTTAGTATCAGCTTACACTGCCACACTGCCTGAGATGTCCCTGTGCCACCCTGCCACCTCCAGAGGGCAAGGACCCCGAGTCTCTGCACTAAGCCAAAGGGCACAGACTTGCACTGTGCTCCTGCTCTGGGGCTGCATAAGCTTCCCAAAGAGCTGCAGACATCAGGGCCTGCAATGAAGCACTTCAGCACCACTCAGAAAACCTGGACACATCAGCACATAGCTGAGCTCCTCACTGTTATCCTGGGAAGCAAAGTGTAAATGAGGACCAAAAGGGAGAAATTTTTTGCATAAAAAGTTTTGAAAGGCATCAAAACCAAGACCACACACAGGCCATGTGGGTGCCACGTCAGAGAGCCACGCACTCTGAAGGAGATCTGTCTGCCCAGCTGCCCTTCGGAAAGCCACGCTCCCTCCCCAGCATGGCTCATGGCAGGATTCCTCCCAATGGCTGCAAGCTCTCCCTGAGGACCTGCCAGCAGCTCAAACCCTGGAACTTCTCCAGAGCTTTAAAGCAGCTGCTCCTCAGGGAAGCAGGAATCGGGCACCCCACACTGCCTAGCTATAGAGCCTCATCCCAGCAAACCGTTCTGCACATGTTGCTCCAGCTACAGACACTTCCCAGGGAGAAGCTGTCAG
The DNA here is from genome assembly GCF_003031625.1 of Empidonax traillii. Taxonomy (NCBI): domain Eukaryota; kingdom Metazoa; phylum Chordata; class Aves; order Passeriformes; family Tyrannidae; genus Empidonax; species Empidonax traillii. The sequence continues at coordinate 268,553 of NW_020955385.1, read as the reverse complement.
GGCAGGTGCATGTTCCACAAGCAATAGAGCTGTTGGGGCTTTGCATGCAAGAGACCAGACATCTTTCCCTGCCCCTTGTCTCCCTCACAGACAACAGGTTTGTGGAACTGTTTTGCTTTCTTTGGAGCACTAACTCCAGGATAACAGTACATTCCTCCTGTTTAGTTTAACCTGGTCATTCCTAAATATGGAGTTTTCCACTTGCAAAATCACAGCCTTCTTTAACCCAGGTTGCTGTCAAGTGTAGACAAGCCCATGGAATTACATCTGAGCCATCAGCTACAGAGCACCCCACACTGCAGCGTTCTTCGTGAACCCACCCACTTCAGAAAGAGCAATTATGGCTCCATCTCCAGCATTTAAGGGGCAGGGAGCTCCCTGTCAGCCCCTGTTCCCCCTCCCCACAGGCTCCCTTGCCATAGGTTGGGAGGCTGCCTCCAGGGCAGGAGCCGATCCAGAAAGCTCTGACTCACAGCCCTGAGCTCCCTAGGGCTATTCTTGGTCAAGCCACACAGCTCCCAGCTGTTGTCAGTTCTGGTATGTGCCGATAGGACTGCCGGAGAATAAATCCACTGTTCCCACATGGCTACGTGACCAACTGAAGGGGAACAAAATCCCTTTTCAGACACTGGTTCCCAGCTGCCGCCCCGGACACTGCCCGATCCGTGCCCTCCAGTGTGGCCTGCACACGTGGCTGTGGGACCAGCTCTGCAGAGGGTCCCTGTGAGCAGCATAGGCTGAGGCCACCAAGCCTCCCCAGAGCCCTGACTGGCAGCCCCATATGCTGCCCACAGAACAAGGCAATGTCCAGTCTGTTACTGGAGATGCGGCAGGCACAAGGTGGTTTGCACAGCAAAGCCAGACAGGTGCTAGGGTGCTGAACTGGACCTGCTACCCCAGCTCTGCTCCCAGCCTGGGCTGGCTCCCCCACTGTCCCTTCCCTCTTGGACACCCCATGAGGTGCTCCCCTAATGAGGCAGCAGCTCCCATATCCCCCACACAGCTCCTGGCCACTTCTCACACACTGCTGCCTCCTCTGCTATTCCACTTGCCTTCGCTCCCTGAAGCCACCTGGGACCTTTCTCTCTGGCAAAGAACAAAATGAAATTCCCAACCCTCCTCCTCCTCCTCCCAGCCCCAGTGAAGGAAACTTTCCAAGGTGTGTCTTGAATAAAAGGGCCACTCCTGCCCTAGGAGCTGTGGCACTGCCAGTGCAGGCAGCTTCCATGTTTGCTCAATGGGCTGTGCTTTAGCTCTGTAGTCCTGTCATACGGGCTCAGAGGACATCAGAAAACACAAGGGAAGGAAAAGCAACCTGAATGGAGAAAGCTGGGGTTTTACCAGGGACTCAGCTTTCTGAGCACTGCTGCCCTGACCCTGACACTGTCAGAAGAAGAAGAAACATAAGCCCTCTGAGAACAAAAAGGACCCTGAAGGAGTAGATTGGGCTTGCCTCCACTCTGAGTAGTTTCTCCACAAAGTCTCCAAATGCCTGCTGCACGTTACAAGCTGAGTGCTGCCCCCCAGGCTGCCCCAGGAGAGGGCTAGACTGGCAGATACCCGGGCTGCAGCAAAGCCAGGCCCAGCAGCCTCATGTGGCCAAGGCTGCGGTGAGTACACACGGGAGCAGACTTTGCGCTGCCTTTTCTACAGAACAAGAACAGGCCCAGGAAGTTTGCTCAGGGTTATTTGTATTAGATAAGCTGTTTGCTCCCTTCGTTCTGGCCTCACATGCAGTGCTGGGCAGGGGTGTCAAAGCCCTGGGCAGCACCAAAGCAAACGCGGCATCCTTGCCCCTGAGGATGTGGCACTGCGAGACTGAGTGCACCGGGAAGAGGAAGGGGGCACATAAGAAGTGAAGGAAAAGAAATAGTACAAAAGCCCACAATTCTTACTGTGATTGTAGTAAGGAACCTGGAAATTGCTTCCATACATGAAGGAAAGAGGTGGAGTCTTAAAATGCATTAAAAACCCTTTTAACAGAGGCTCAGATGTAGAAGGTACAATACAGGCTTGTTGCTGTAGTGCTAATGAGCATGTGCTCATCCTGCACCACCCTGTAAACATCAGCTGTGTGCTGGGCTGATGTCAGGAATGCCTTCAAATGCTAACCAAGGTGCTGCTCTAAAATGATGGGCTTGCAGTTGCAAATAGAGTGTTTGGCCACTGCCAGATGGCTGTGGTGCTGGGGGATGAGGTCTGCTGAAGCAGGTCCCTCGTACACAGAGATGATGGAGCTGGATGTGGGATATTGCTCAGCTGTCTTACTGGCTGTTGGAGGGCAAAAATAAACACAGATATATGCCTGCCAGCTGCCTACGCTTACCCTCTGACAGATATAGTTGTGCTCATGGAGCAAAGAAAGTTCAGTCCTCTCCTGTGCCCATGAACAAACAGCTTTGGGAACAAGAGCTCCACTCACAAACAACATTCAAAATGCTCCCGGATGCAAATCTGATCAGTCTGAAGCAGAGCTCAGAATAGCCTCATGTATGGGAAAGGTCAGCAATTTGTCAAGGACGCACAGCAAAGTCCACTTTCTAATTAGAGAGTGACGTGCACCCAATGACACCCCAGTCTGTAGCCGATGGCTGAGGCTTAGCAACAGCCCCAGGAGATCATTACATTAATTTTAGTGCTGGTAAACCGGGGATTTGTTATGCAAAGGAGGCAGTACAGACAGTCCAGGGCCTGGCTTTCTGCTCCACACAATCACTGAAGAGCTTAACTGGCCTTTTCAGACTGTTCCTGATACAACCAATTCCTTCAGCGTGCAGTCGTGTGTGTGTGTGTGTGTGTGTGTGTGTGTGTGTGTGTGTCTGTGTGTGTGTGTGGTGAATCTCTAACCTTATGTAACTTCACACCAGTTTGTTGTTTGTTGTCAGGTCGCAACCAGCTGCTCCACAGAGTCATCCTAGAGGAACCCATTAGGCTATTCCTAGGGAAACACTTAATCTTTCCAGGACACAGGAATAAATCTGCTTCTGACTGTCTGTCAGGTCCCTGCCTATTCTCACCTCCCTGGGGCTGCCTGAGCACAGCAACAAGCAGTTGCAGTTCACACCTAAAAAGACATGCAGAAGAAAAGGCACAACCTTGCTGGGGCAGGCGAGTATTCCCCATGTAAGGATGAAACTGTTCAGGGACATGGCTTTGGAAGACAGTCCTCAAAGTGCTCCAAGGTCAGCAGAGGAGAAGAACACTTTTTATTCCTGTTGCCTTTCCAGAACCTTTATGGGTCCTGGAATCTGCATGAAATTGTTTCTGCCTGCTGCCGACCCTAAAAGGGAAACCAGCTGCTCGTTCTGAGGAACAGCTCCAGCCCCTCCATTTCATTCTGTGTTTCCTGACAGCACTTCTGCACAGGGTCACTGCATGTCCTGGCACTCTTGGGGAGTGGGGGGCCAGCTCTCTGGGGTGCTGTGGGGGTCTCTCTGTACCTCCTCACGCTTCTGCTTGTCTGTACACCCTGTTGCTCTGCTCCCAAACCCACCAGCACTGCTCCATACCTGCTGCAGGTGGAAGAGCAGTCTGGTGATCTTAGAGAAGAGCTAGAGGCAGCTGGGCAGAGCTGCACAGCGTTCCTTCAGGCTGACCCAGCCAGACCCAGCCTGCATGGGGCACCCTCAGGAGCTGTGTTGCATCAAGCCTTCACCCGCCTGCTCAAAGCACCACTGAGTCACTTCCTGCCCTCAGCTCTCACCTTCGAGCTGCCTTCCAGCCTCAGCCTCCCCTGGGACAGCTCTGACATCTCAAGTATGAAGGGGGGCTCTGGCGTGGTAAGGAGCAGAGTCCTTGCAGGGACCATAAGCACAGCCACAGGCCTCACGTGGCAGCTTTCCCATCACCAGAATAACCAGAGGATGCTGCAGGTCATTTCTCAAACACACAGGGAAAATTTGGTTCTTAAGGTCAGCCTTGAAGGCAGGAGATAAATGAATCAGATGAGTGTAGGGGCCACAGCCTCCTCTTGTACCACTGGGGTGATGAGTTTACAGATGTGCATACACCAAGCTCTGCTGAGCAAGCTGCACCACAGGCACTTCCCCAAGTGTGGGCAGGACACCCTCCTGCCCAGAGCAGTCACAGGCTACTCTGGGCTCTTCAGCAGACTGAGAAAAAAGGCTGGCACTGCTGTAAGGAAACACTATGCATTCAAATGAAATAAGTGCTGTTAGAAGCACCCTTGCTCAGCTAAGTAGGCAGCTTCCTGAAAATGCCCACAATTTTGGAAGAAATAGCAGAATCTGTTAAAGCATCTGACAAACCACAAGACCGAAATTGTTGCATGATTTTAATATAATCTTAAAATGAGAAAATGAGGGTTTCCCATTGTTCAGATCTCTGAGGTACCCCATCTAAAAAGCAAAACCACATCACAGACTCCTCCTGACAGCTCCGCATACAGATAAAGGGCAAGTGCCAAAAGCACACCTGTCCCACAGATGTCTGATTTTACCATTAAACTAAGGAACTCTCCCCTGCTGCCAGCCCCCAGCCTGCCTGGAAGTGCCTGCAGGAAGCCCTGCCCTGTTTGCATAGCTATGACAGAGACACCACACCCGGGCCAAGGTGAGCAATGGCAAATGGCCACAGTGCCAGGCACAGCCACCACCAGGCTGGACTCCTGAGGTCCTGGCAGCGCAGGCAGAGACCCAAGAGACAATTCAGCCCTTGCTCTGGACTTACTTTCTTTAGGGAAAGTTAATTCTACCAGGGTCAGAGAAAGAAGCTGAAGAGTTCCTACTACACAACCATAAAATTAAAAACCCTGCCCAGGAAGAAAGGAGGGAATGGTTTCAGAGTTAAAAATTTATTACTAAACATCTCTAAGAGTTAATAAGCTATTTCAGGTTCTGAACAAAATCCTGGCCCTTCAGAGGTGCAGCTAACAGCGGCAGAGCTATCTGGGGGCACTCAGAGCAGGCAGCCTGTGTCAGTTTTCTGACATTAAAGTGCAATGTTTGTTCAAGCTGTTAATCTTATTCAAAATGAGTGAGTACAAAGTAAGCAAATTCTGTGCACTCAACAGGAAGTCAGGAACTGAAACCATTTGGGCAGTTTGGACCCATCACATTCAAACACACCATTAACTGATGGAGGAAGCCTAAGAGCAGAGGCGCAAAACAGGAACACATCAGAAACTTCTCCCCAGCCCAGTGGGACTGATCACAGGAGCTTCAGTGTGATAAAGAGGAGCAAGAGCTGAAGTCCAGGGAGAGGGCTGCTCTTGTTAGTTCTTAAAAAGGAGCAAGGAACAGGTGTGCAACTGTGCTCAATAAGCATGTTGTGAGCATTTATAATCTAGCACTTAAAGTTTAATTTCGGACTGAATTAGTTTATGCCCATGTAACCCACAGCCATATAATGCCTCACTGCTTATCCAACTGCACAAACCCAGTACTCTGGCAATAGTATTTCAAAATCTCTTAGCCCCATGAAATAAAGATCATACTCAGTACACCAGAGTTCAAGCATGAAAGCATGACAGGAAATGACTAACTGCACACTGAGGCCAATGTACCTTCATCTTGGATCTGCTCAGTACACAAGAATCTTGCAATTCAAACAGACATCACAGCCTATATGCAGAAAACATAATCTGACTGCTCTAGTTGCCAGTTCTTGGGGCCTGTGCATCTCAGTGCAGATATCACTGCAAAATAATGTAATTCCACTCTATTTCCCTAATGTTCTCTCACAACTCAAGCCTTATGCTGCAGTTTGCACTTTTCGTTCCCTTAGAGGCAGCTGCTTTTTAAATTGAGGATGAAGCCATTCTTATTTCTGAGGTGATAGATACATAATTTAATTTAGTGTTTACAAAGTTTTTTGTAGTTCTGAATAAAAGGTACTTATGAGATTATACCTCTGTTTTGCCCACAAAAGCAATCAAGGGGCTGCCTCAAGCAGTGGATGCAGTGCCAGTGAGCATGTTTTGTGCTCGCATGCTGAAAACCAACCTGTATGGTCTGAGCCCAGTGCCTTATTCCCTGTCTCCCCAGCCTGAAAGCTCTTTTGCTTATTAAGGCTCTGCTCAGCTTCAGCTTTTTTTTCAATAAACAAAGCAACTTTGACTTCCAGTAGCAGGAAAAGACACATAACCCAGACATGCTTTATTTAATGCATGCCTATTACTTAAAGGGCAAAGTGAATTTTTTCACCAAATTTGGTCAAAATATTCCCTTTTCCGATTTGATTCTTTTTCTCCCAAACATGAACATTTGCAGTTGGGTTTCCTGCATATAAGCACATCTGCTGATGGAGAGAGGTAACATGCATTAGAGCCCTGGCAGCTTTGTGCCTTTTGGGGCTCTCAGAAAGCAGAAGAAAGAGAAAGCCAGGAAGGTGACAGGAGACTGTGGTGATACTCAAGTGCACACACTCTCTCCCACAGTCCAATCACTAACTGTGGGCCTCTCCACCTGCGCCGGCTCTTTGCCCAAGGAATAAGGACAATCTCCCTATAAAGTGCTTTCTACAGCTGCCCGTGTCCCTTGCAAGCAGAGGCAATGCCAGGCCCACAGCCCGCACCATGTGAGCAGCTTCTAAATTTGGGGAAGGACTGAATCCTGGCAAAGACAAACTGTCTCATGTTACCATCCCAGGAACGGCTTGAAGGTGCTCTGAAACAAAAACTAGGATCATTTGTTGCCTGGGAGATGCTGTGTGTGCCAGCTGCAACCCTCATGAAACAAGACAGCCCTCTCTCAAGGGCAGCACAGCCGAGCCCTTGCCAGGACAGGAAAGTGCAGAATGGGGACAGATGGGATCCTTGAGAAGGGAACATCTTCTTCTAGCCACTGCCTTGCCAGCACTGAAGGTGTCATTTACTTTCACAATACAGAGCCGGTTATCTTCAAACCAGTCACTCTGGCACCTTTCAAAATTACACTAAAGTACTGCACAATTTAAATAATAGATGTCATCAGCTGCAATTGTCACATATTTCACATAAAATCCCTAAGAAATAACTACTTGCAAGTACTCAAAAGAAAACTGCAAGATGCAACATGCGCTGCTGTTTGTGCTGTGCAGAGACAGTCTTTGGTGGTACTCATGAAAGGGAAAACTGTACCGCATCCAAAAGATCACGTGGAAACAGCTTTTTTAAGAGGCACAAGTGCTCACAAAATGTATGAATGCCTTTATATCACGCAGCTAACGTGGAGTTTTCAACATCCATGCCCCTGCCCACTAGACATATCTGTCTTGGAGCTAGAGCTGCTGCTGACACACACGGTAAACACATGGACTGTGCTTAAAAACTCAGAAAGAGAGGAAAAACTCTTCCTTTACAGAAAAAAAAAGCCCCACCTGAATAGAAAAGAAGTAACAGTATCAGAGACCCCCGATCCAGGTCTGTGGCTCCCTTACAGAGCATCATTCTCTCATTCCAATCTGAGATTTCCAAGGAAATCTACATGAAACACATCTCTCACAGGTTGGAAAGGAACTGAATAGCCAGAATTTTCACTAACAGAGGCTTCTCTCTTGGTGACTTCCAGGTAAACACCACGAAGAGCTGCTGTCTCAGCCCCTGAAGCAGCTGATATGAGGCAATGCAGGGAAGATGCTCCACTCGGTTCAGTGACAGGAGAGGCAGCAACCTGCACTCTTACTCAAGGGAAAGACTGCCCAAAGCTGTTCGCATGCTCAGGCAGCCAGAGGATCAGGGGCTTCACCTCAAGGAGACACCATCAATGCCCCCAAAAGCCTCCCTCTGTTCTCTAATTGATCATAATAAAAATGCTTCATTTACAATCTCTTTGTCCCAAACTGGCGACCCTCCCTACCTCCTCCGCTGATAAAAGTTTAAAGCAGTTGTGTTACCTTGCATTGCTGAAGGCAATGGAGCAGCCTTTTGCCCGGGGGCCTCCCCAACACTTCACCCCACGGTCAGGTACAGCAGGTGCCAACAGCCAGAGTAAATCATCATTTCACTAGCAAAAGAGTCAGGTACTTGTCCAGGAACAAAAGCAGTCATGTCATAAACCGAGGGTGACATCAGCACAGGGATTGCATTTCCTACAGGAGTTTAAATGTCACTACTTGTGACTGGGAATCGGACACTTGCAATACAAATTACTTTAAATTTTCGTAAGAGACATAAGAATTCCAATTCCAATTTTGTGTAGAGATATTTCACTTCCAAACCCTTTCTATTGCTCAATGTCATTATGATAGAAATTAAAAGAAGGGAATAAGCAACACTCCTAACTGTAAGTGAAAAGCTTATGAATGTCCTTGTTAGCCTGACTTACTAAGTCAGGTGCTAACAAGGTGAGCAGCAGAACTGTGGATTTCTAGGGGAAAGGGTCAGCGGGACTCAAAAAGGGTGATCTACTTGGGGCCCAGTTATTCAAGATCTCTGCATTGTCTTCTTCCATTCTTACTCAAAGTTCTATTCTGTGTCTTCTGAAGTTAAAACTCAAAGCTATCACAGACTTGAAAGTGTTATTTCATCAATGCAAGAGTGTTTAGTTTCTACAGAGCTGATATCCTGCACCTCTCATCAGATTGTGGCTTCCTCAGTTCCCTAACAGCAAAAACATTATTTACCCTCATAATACCTAAAGAACAGGGAGTAATGTTATCTCTCTCCTGAGATTTGCACCCCAGAGGGTTCTGGCACAAGGCAAGGCCAGCAGAACTAAAAATGGAACCAAGATCCAAGTCCCATCTTTCTTCTCCTTCCAAGATGCAGCACATATCCTTGTCAGTGGAGCCTGTGACCCCCACTAATGTGTGTTATAGATGCGTGGCTGGAGACTGCACAACCCAAACTCTGGGAGAAGCAGGGAAGAAGGGAGGAAGAAGGAAGCTAGAGACATGGTCTTTAAGGTCCCTTCGAACTCTCTAACAGACAGATACAGTGCTGTACTGTTACAAAGTACAGCTAATCCAGACTCCGGATCTCTTGACCCACACCATGCCTTTGGTAGCTGCTCCTGCTATTTAAACTTGGGGCCTTAGCAGTGAGCAGGCTGAGCTGGCAGGTGGAACTGGAGTAGGGCAGCACCAGAGTTACATACCAGTTCAAAATGGGCTAGTTTTTAAGATGGGAAAAAGCCATGTTTTCCTTAAATGAGGGTACTGAGGTGATGTCAAAAGCCAGACAGAAGTCAGCAGTTTAGGCTGGCACCTGGGCTCACAATGCTGACAAAAGCAATCCCTGCACTCGGGGACAGTTCAGGAGACACATTTTTTGTTGCTGTTCTTTTTTTGTAATCTTCCCATCTCAGCAATATCCAGGAATGATGCCATCAGGTGTGGATCTCAGAGAGAAATCTTTGTTTTCAGCCACACTGAAGGTTAGGCCTTTCAGATACACATCCTACATGATTCAATTTCTTTCATTTCATTAGAAGAACCTTAAAAAGACATTTTTCGCAAGCAGCACTGAATATTCATGCTGGTTGTGTACAACCTACAGCTGCACAGACCACAGCAGAAATTATGTCTGACATACGTGAGGGAAATCTTGCGGGCTTGGACCATTTAAGAAATAATGTTGCTTTACAGCAACAGGAACAACACATGGCCAGAATGGGCTCTAAACTGGTAATATACAGTCTGAAAATCAAATGTTAATTGTTTTTACAATTTGCCTTTGATATTAAAAAATCTTCCAAATACCTCAGGATGCAGAGCTCAGCCTGGAAAGGATTTTTACAGTTACACTGTAAACCCACTGAAAATGGGGACCTAGAACGGAACCAGTCCATTACAGCTCAAACCCCAGTTCTGGATTCTGCCTAAGCAGCTGGGGTTATTTCTCTAGTTCAGCAAATTCCTATTACTGAAACCCACTCTGATATTTAAATAAACTCGGAGAAGATGCTGAGTAGTCGCTCTGCTTTACAGATAACAAGATCGGAATTGTGTTACTTGATGGATTTTTAAGAGAACACTTGAAATTTGGGCAAACAAATTCAAAATATCAAGGTCATATTTACATTCCAGGGTAATAATTAAATACTTTATATCTTGTGGTTCCAGTATTCTAGGTTTTTCTAAGCACCAAAATATTTAGTCATGTGAAAACCATCTGTAGCAGCTGGAAGACATTTATTTGGCCCACCAAGATTAATTAGTTTAAAAATACATAAATAAAGTGTTCCTTTTATTTCCAAAAAGCTAGCACTGCTGCTCTCAGCTCTGTTAGGGTGCTGGTGAATAATGCTTATGCAGTGTTCTCAAAAGGAGGTATCAGACACCAGTTTCACAAATGCACACAAATATCTGTTAACTAAAACAAGGCTTATACTTAGGTCAATGCTCTTCTGGACTAACCCAGGTCATTATTCACAGCAATATGAAAACGAGCTTGCAAACACTTCATCCCTATCTTTAGTCTTTCTCCTATACTCCTAAATCCACAATTCTGAAAATTGCAAACTGCTTTTAAAAATCACTGATGAAAAGAAGTTTTTCTTCAGGACTGGGGTTCAGATACCTGCGTTTAAGAATTACAAGGCATAAGTCTCCAAGTACGCCTTTTCTCTCCAAGATGTTCCTGCATAATCTTCATTCAGCTTTTCAAAACCAAGTAAACAAGAGGCACAGATGAGATTGTAAAAAGGGTTAAATTTGGCTTAGTATCCACATGAATCACTTCTCTGGCCAACAGCTTACAAAGGGTTATTTCTTGGCTCATCATTTTTCTTTTGCTGGAAGATGCTTAGGTTTTAGCAAAGTTTCTGCAGAATATGCAACAGCATTCAGCATTTGCTCAGCTAATGAGTTAAGTCATTGCAGCTCTCCGATGGCTTCAAGATTATGGGTGTAGGAAAAGCGAATGCTCAGAGAGAGGAACTTTGAGCAGTCACCACCAAACTGCGGTTAAAGCAGACACCAGTGACTCTATTCGGCTCCCAAACCTCAGACAGTTTCCATTTTCTCAATAACAAAGCATTTTTGTGGAATGAGGTAACAGCCTCCATCTGCCAGGTCTAAGTCTCCACTAAGATTTCTCAAGGGCATGGCTGACAAGCGCTGGCCAGCAGAGATGGGACGGCATGAGAGGCAGGAGAGTCCCTTATGCCTGGGCAACACAGGGACAAACTGCAACAGGACAGATGTGGAGAGAAGCCTCTGCGGCACCAGCACACAAACTCTCCTGGGAGTTTGATTCACAAGCAGCCTTGAGTAAGCTCCAGCCAGTGCACAACTGGAGAGTGCAAAAGGCCAAGAAAAGAGCTGAGACTTTTCATTAGGGCTGGCCAGGGACTGGCAGGAGGGAGCAGAAGACAAATGAGTGTCACAGGTTCAGCAGCTCATGTGAGTGGGTCAAGAGCACAGAGTGACTGAGAAGCGAAAACAGGACTGTAAGCACACACACTGGAAGATGCACAGTGCAAAGGGGAATGCAGACAACCTGCTACTCAAAGACAGCACAGCCCACGGGACTGGCCACTCAAACTGGGATATACCCTTCCACACCTGAAATGCTGAACATCTGAGGCAGAGCAGTTACAGTCCCAGAACAGAGCCTGGGAGGGGGTTTGGTTTCGTTCTTGCCTTGTTTCTGAATTTGGCAGCCTGTATCTTGGCCTCTCAGTTCCAGGGATGCTGAGCACCAAGCCATTCTTTTGATTTCTGGCAAAGCCAGCTCAGTTCCTCTGAAAGCAGACCTTCATTTAGATCCAGATGAAGATTCCAGCTACTGTCAGGACCCCCTTACCTGACTCTCGCCTTCCTCTGCAAGCAGCTGCTTGTCACTCGGCTCCAGGTTCAACCCCCGCTACATCTGGTTCTTCCATCTAAAGCAAAGGCAATTTTCCAATTGGTTCTCTGTGGCCTTTGCATTCCTGTAGCACTTCCTCATGAAGTTCAGAAAACACTAATACTGACCTCCTTGTGTAATACCACCTGGGTGCCCAGCTGGACATCTGGTGAATGGCACCTTCCTTCCCACCCAGGACAAAGCACTTCCCAAGCCCATTTTCTTCCTATGAGGAATATCGGTGTCAAATCTCAAAAATCCACACTGCTAATACTAGCCTCCTGTAAGGTCAGCCAAAGAGAACTTCCATTAGGGATGAGCTTTGCTGGAGAAGGCTCCCTGGGGATTATCAGAATAGTACAGTCAAGCCCAGATGGCCACAATGTGCTGAGCACATTTCCCGCAAACACAGTGGTGAGGCAGAAGTCCACCTCTGCAAATCAAAGTCCACACTGATTTCTGCCATCTCCTAAACACTGAGGGCCAGGCTGAGGCCTTCGGGAAAGGTCAGGATAGTCTTACAGGCTCTGAAGATATTGCTTTTGTTCTCACTATTTGCTTCTCAATTCCTTCGTTAGAAGATACTAATCTCTTTGTAAGGCAGTTACTTGTAGCCAAGAGTTTAGATATTATTGCAAAACATATGCTTAAAAGAGACTGGAAATTACGTTGGCAGTGTTACAGAGGGGAGCAAAGTGCAGCTTTGGGTCAAAATAAACAAAAAAAATATCTAAACTAGTAAGCAATTCCCATGTCATAGTTTAGAAGAGCCAGCAAAAGCTTCTTCTAGAAAGAAAACAATACTGTGAGAACGAAGCTAACAAGAGCTGGCGCTTGGAAAAATAAAAAGGCTAGTAATGAGCTACAGTATTGCCAACAGCACACATCCAAGAGAATCTTTCTGGGAAATGGACCCAAGCCATTACGCTGGAAAGCCCTGAGGGACTGGGGACCTTGAAGCTAAAAGTTGGCAAATTGCTTCATCAGTTAAGGTTGGTCCCAATGTTTTCTACTGTGTAAAAATAATTTGTTTTAGCCTACAGGTCTCTACAGAGCAATGGGTAAATTCAGGCTGCTGCCTCTGCGAAGAGAAACAGTACGGGGCAGGGCCCTGCCCAGGGGGACATTTTCAGAGGTTTCCCACCATTGCTGACAGCCCTTCAGCCCAACGCTGGCCCAGGGCACTCAGGCCATTGGCTCTGCTATGTTCCCCGTGCAGGGCACGATGTGCCAACCACTGGGGAACATCCCTGGAGTTGCTCTGTCAGTGCTCCACCCCATCACAATGACTATGCCTCCATGAAAGCATCTCCTGGAGACTCATTCACCCAAAATGAAGGCAGCCAGAGCCATGATCCCAATATATCTTGTTTTCCAGAGGGATAAAGAGGAGACATTACTCTCTCTCTATCTGAAAGTGAGATTAGCTCATACACCATGAACTGGGTGCTAATAGAGTGAGAAAGGCAAGGTCTGTTTTTGCAACCCTATTGTTCATTCCCAGTCCAGCTCCTCAGTCCCAGGAGCGTCCTGAGAGCACAAGGCAATGAATATGTGTTCTAACATGGCAAAGAAAACCCCCGCATTGGCAGAGGATGTCAAAGTGCTGTCTAATGACTTTCCTTCTCTTTCAACTCCTTCTCTGATTCACATTGCCATCTTCCTTGCAACTGACCTAAATAACATGTTCGGGCAGCACTGGAAGTGTTTCTATCTCATACCTCAATAGCAGCAAGATCTCCGCATTTGGAAAGGGAATTTCTCAGGGAAGTCACACTGCAGGTGGATTAGCAGTGTTCTTCTTGAGAAAGGAACAGAAGCACCTCGTCTTGTCTCATCTCATCAGTGAGACTTCCTGGCTGCAGGAGAACAAAGGTTGCCTAGGAGCAGGGAAAACACATCCTATGTCTGTGCCCAAGCCCCAGCAGATCTGAACAATGTGGGCAGAGTACTCGGTTACCTCATTTCCAGGTGTGCTGTCAGCATGAGCCATGACTGGCTTGGGATGAAAGAGGAAAAGCTGTTCCGAGATCTGGACTTGTCTGCATTGTTTATGGTAGTTATTGCCCAGCAGCCATTAATCCTTTAATGCCTTATCACACTCTCATCCCTCAGTTCCTCTCTAACTTTTTGGTCACCACTGACCATTCCACTGCAGAAGGGGCTGAAGGACAGGGTGTAAGACTGCACTGTCCCCCCAGAGCCAAAGCCCTCAGGAAAGGGAAAGTAAAGAAAGCCACTGCAGAAGGATTTCAGTGGGTCAGCCCTCTCCAGACACACAGTAATTATATGTGCTGGCAACATATAGGCACTTTAAAGTAGCTTTATTCCCAAACAATTAAGAGACTTCTCCAGCTATTCACTGTAGCACCTTTTGTAACACAACTGTCCAACAGCACTGCCCCACAGGAATACAGGGGCAATCCAACCCCTGTCACTCCACAATGGCTCCACACACAGGAAGATTTTTGACCCTCTCCCAATCTCATTCTTCCCTTTACCATGAGCTGAGACACTCCCAAGAACCATGTAGACATCTCACCTCCTTCCACCCCCACAGCAGGCTGTGGATTTCAGTGCTACCTCACAGCAATGACCCTCACAGGTGATGTGCTGAGCTAGTGAAAAAGTCAATTGAAAACACATTTATTGCCAACAAGGAAATGGACTGAAAGGAAACACAGGAGAATGTTCTGAAGCTGCATGGACTGCCACAGCACTTTCAGCTTTCAGGTGAGGAATTACCTTGCAAGGCAGGCACTAGATCTTCAGCAGCCTAACAGATGCCTTTCTCATTCCATGCATACACATAAATACAGTTCCCCTATTGCAATAGAGAGGAAGTGATACCTGATCTGTACCACCTCTTTTTCAGGTAATTGAGCTTCAAAACTAAAGCAGAAAAGCTGCCAACAAAACTTGCACATCTTTGTGCTACAGTTAGTCCATAACTAGTCTGCATCTGTTATCTCTACAGTTTTTATTAGCTCATGTTTACTTTGGCTGCACATCCAAGCAGGGTGAGAGAGAAAAATCTTGGACTCTCAACAATGGCCAAGCAGTTTAATCTGCCACTGGGGACAATGACTTGACTCCTATTGGTGTGTAGCACTGGCAGGGTCAAGTGTAACATGTGCTGAAGGAAGCACTAGGGAAGCAGATCTGTGACTGTTCCAACAACACTGAGCATTTCCTTGAGCTATTCAGAGGTTCCTTTGCCCCTTGTGTGTAGAGAAAACAGCTCCAGCTGTCCAGTCACCTGCGCTGGCTTCTCCACTCACTGGATTAATGACATTGGTGGCTGCCAAGAGCTCCAGGTTAGATACAGCACATTCCTCACAGCTCAGACATTCAAAGCTAAGTTAGGAAGCAGTCAAGATCATGTCCTTGGCATCAGCACCAGGTTGGTGCTGGAAGATAATTTATATTCCTGAACAGAACTGGTTCTGGGTAGGTTGGACATAAACATCAACAAATCCTTGTTCGGGCAATTACACTAATCAGAGGGGTCCAGAGTTAATATTTATCCGTGCTGCTGATTTAATAATTTATTATTATTATTATTATTATTATTTGAGAAGTCTGCAGTTTGCAAGTTTGGGACAATCTACAGTAATATATTCAGAGGCAAGTAAAAAATGAAATGAGTTAACGTTAACAGTCAGATGACCACAGGCCAGATCAAGCCAAGTTAGACTGCACTTAGAAGAACATAAATGTCAGGATTTCTATTCCATTGCTATTTCGATTCTGTATCAAGACATTTCTAAATAACTCTTGATTAACTATTAATTTAGCCCTTATAGACATGTCTTTCTGATACCTCACAGAGTAATATTATCCTCTTGGTGGGCCCCTGGGAGTAAGGGCAGAGTCATATGTTGTAACTGTTCTCCATTTAGCAACTACCAACAGACACAACTTGGTCATTCAGCAGAGGCAGTTCTGGGGTGAAATACAGGAAGGTAGAAGCCATATGACATTCTTCAACTTCTCCTTTCCCAATCAGACTCTTGATATTTTCTTCAACAGGAAAACTGACACTCCCCCCTCCCTGTAAATTGCTGACAATTGTATTTTACACCTGGCCAAAACCAGAACAAAACGGAAGGAAGAGATGAAACAAAGACCAAGGACTTTTCTCAGCTACTACATCTCCACAGAATGGAGCATTTTCCTTTCCACCACTTCTGAGTGGACAGAGTTCAGTAACCACAGCCCAGCCTTCCTGGGAAGCGGCCCCTCCTCGCTGGCAAGTGGCTGCAGGACAGGGCCTGTGGCAGCACCTTCCAGAGAGCAGCCAGAGCTGTGGGACCCACAAAACAGCACAGCCTGTGCAGCTGGGCCCCTCCGCCTGCAACCGCCCAGCCTGCACACACACTTTAAAAGTAACCCTAAACTCTTGGTAGTAATCTGAAGATTAAATACTGCTAGTAAAGCTTCTCTGCCCCACAACACCTAGTCTCTCTTTCCTATAAACAGCTGGTATCTGGGGTGAGAGCTGTCCACCCCTTGTTTGTTTTTTTTTTTTTATGAAGTAAAACATTTAAATTGATTTTGATGACATCACAGAGGCAAAACACTGTCAAGTTCTGAAGTTTACTAGGTTGGCCATGGAAATGACACCTATGTCAGCAAAAGCTGCCAAAGTCTCCTGAGGAATGAGGTGTAACCGCCTGTACTCTGAGCAAAACTGCAAACAGCACCTTCCTGCCAGAGCACCTGGGCACTCTGAGAACAGCCCATGCCAACCAGGGCTACTGAACACTGAACGCTGGAGGAGAAACAGTTTCTTACTTGAGCAATTACAAGGAATGATGAAGCTGTTTGTCCACTTAAGATGTTTGGTTTTTATTGAGACCAGTCAGCCTGCAGTTTTCTGTAAACCCTTCTTTATCACACAGAAGGTGAAGTAGAGCAACAAGGCTTAACTCCTGTCTCTGTCCTGAGGCTACTACTGCAAATGGGGCCCTTCAAGCACGGCCTCATGCAACTTATGGGCAGCAAAAATCCCACAGACATCGACCAGGATCCCGGTGAGCCACTAACAAAATCTTGTGCGTCAGTGTGGCAATTATCATATAAGTTGTTTTTCAGGGAGGGTGGGAGGGAATCACTTTGAGCACTGAGAGTAATCAATTTGTTCCATCTTCCTGCTGGCATTTCAAACACCAGCCGGCCGTGTAACAGCACCAGCTCAGCCACAATTAGGAACACAAGAGAAAGCATCCAACCTCACCCGGCAAGCAACAGAGCAAGTCCTGGCTGTGAACAGAACCCAGTGCTTCCAAAGTCACTGCACTGGGAATTTTGGTCACCTGCCTGCAGAGAAGTTTTTTCTGGCTCCATCAGTGAAGGGTTCACCTCCATCTTAAAGCTGCTAGGTCCAAAACAAGAAAAGACCACCACTGAGCTCATAACCCTTGGAAACTGACCAGCAAAGGCTGCATCACAGAACAGGGCTTCCTGCTAGGCAATTCTGGCTAGTTCCGAACTCCACCCTGCCTCCGGTGTGTCCCACCACTCTCTACACACAGGTTTAAGGAGTTCTTATTCCAAAACATACCTTTTCCTGTAGAGCATCTGCTATAATTAGTGACCACAACTAACCATATTGCCTATATTTTTGTCTCCTGTGCTATGCCACCATTCTTAAAAGTGTACAAGATTACAGACCCACCTGGGTAAGAATGACACTCTGTGCCTCTAAAGAAATGGACAGCAAAAAAAGCAAGAGAACCATATGGTCTGCATCCTAGGAAAAGGAAAAAGGATGGCACAAAAATAAGACAGAAATATCAGAGTTCCCCTTTCCTGCTTTCCTGCCTATCAGGAAGTTAAACCACATGTTGGCAAAAGAAATTAGGGAAATGTGGCAGTTTCAGGACCTGGTTAGCTAAGAGAGCCACAGATTCCTAATGCTTGGTAGAGGAGTCAGAAAAGCAAAAGGATTGTCCCTGCACTCTTTCCCAGAGGCCTGTGCTGCCAGCAGGATGCTGCATCCACCAGAGCTTTGCCCTTCCCTCTGCTCCTAGAATAGGTTTTCCACTTTGGAAAGATTTCTTCATGGTTTTCAAAACTCGGAAACAGTGAACATAGCAAATTCAGATTTAAGTACAGAGACCTCAGTATCAAATCCTGCCCTGTGAAGATAACCCCGGCATGTGCCATCCATTTGTGCTGTGAGTCTGTGGAGAAAAATTCCTACCACCACGCTTCGCCCAGGCACACTGGAACATGTATCCAACATTTCCATGAGTTCTCATGAAGGAGTCAAAGTGATTAATGTAACTAGAGGTTTAGAACTGGAAATTGATAAAGAGAACATTAAAAACGTTACCTGTAAGAAAACACAATCTGAAACACAACTGTGTGTGAGCAAAAAAAAAAAATTTCAAAGGATCCTGAGCTATTTTTTAATGCAAGACCCAAACTGTGACTTCCGAGTCTTTGTCTAACACACACACACACACACACACACACACACATACACACACAAAGCATAGCTACCCTGGGATTCTCTGGAAAAACAGCAACCACTAGGGATGTGTTGAAAATTTTCCTGGGCTGTGTTTGAGTATTTGGTTATAATTTACTCCTGGGTCTGTTGGTTGGGTAAAGTCTCAGCGCTCTCTTCATAAAATACACCTCATGCTCTCAACTTCAGTCTGAGAAAGGGCCATGGCCCGAAGACTTCGGTTTTTCCCTTTCGGAAATCGGTGTGAGCGGGGCAGCCCGAAGCGGAGCTTTCCTTGCCGGTACCACCACCGTTCCCGGGGGATGCCGCGACCCCAGGCGGCAGGGGGGACACGGCGCCTTTCCTTCAGCCCCCCGGAGCACCCCCGCCTGACTCCCTCGGGCCTCCGGAGCCACATCGGGCGGCGGCTCCCACCCCAGGCCCCGGCCTCGGCCTCAGCTCCAGCCCCAGCTCACCTGGTCGCTGTCCCGGGGCCGCGGTCCTCCTCTCTGCGCCCCGGCGATGGGCAGGCTAAGCTGGACTCGGCTGGCCTCGACTCAGCGATGCCGCCCAACCCCGAGGGCGGAGCCCGGCCCGGGGCGGGGCCGGGGGCGGCCCAACCCGTGCCCGCCCCGCACAGCGCTGGGGTGGCGGGAGGGGCTGCCCCGCCCTGACCGGGGGCGAGCGGAGTGGTCTCGCCCACTCGCGGCGGGATGAGCCCCGTCCCGGGGCACCTCCAATGGGTGGGACTGGGAGTTCCGAGCGAGGGTGACGCTCTCTAGAGCCCGTCCCATCGGCTCGGGGCCGCGCGCGCGCTCCCGCCGTCGCCATGGAGACAGCGCCGCCTGGCGGGCTACGCGCGCCGCCTCCGGCCCCTGGCCCCGGGCCCCGCCCGTTCCGGCGCGAGCGGCCCGCGTGTCCCCGCGCGGCCCTGAGAAGCGGAGTGACCCCCGGGCCGGGCCCTCGGAGCCGCCGGAGCCATGTCGGCCGCCTTCAGGAAAGCCGCCAAGGCGCGGCAGCGCCCGCACCGCGAGCGGGCCCAGGTCAGTGCGCCGGGCCGGGCCGGGCCCCGCGCGGGCCGCCTGCGCTCCTGGCCCCCTCACGCTCCCCGCTCCTCTCATGCTCCCCGCTCCTCTCATGCTCCCGTCTCTTCCTAGCCCGCCTCTCGGACGAAGCTGGGCTTGCTGGAGAAGAAAAAGGACTACCGGCTCCGCGCGCAGTAAGTGCGGCCGTTCCGGGCCCCGAGCGGTTCCCTGCGCTGTCTCCGAGCTCTGACCATCGCTAGGAAGGACTTGGCCCTTCATCGGGGCTGTGAACACCGAGAAACTGATGAACAACTAACTCCTTATTGCTGTTTTTTTTCTCCTCAGTGACTACCACAAGAAGCAGAATGCTCTCAGGGCGCTGCAGAAGAAAGCTCTGGACAAGAACCCCGATGAGTTCTACTTCAAAATGATACGGGCAGAGCTCAAAGTGAGAAGCTCTACTGCCTTCAAGCAGGATAATGCTCTGTTACTCTAAGTAACATTTTTCCCCCTATCTTGTTTTGATTTTAATTTATGAATTAGGAGGTAAATTAGCAACATTAGTTTGGTGCCTGTAGAAGGCTTTGAAGAAAATGAGGGGCAAAGCACAAAGAAGTTCTTCTGCTGTTATTATTAGGCCCCACAGTGTACTCCAGGTGGATGGGCTGTGGGTAAGTGCTGTATTTGTCTGGTTGTAGGATGGAGTCCATGTAATAAAGCAGCCAAAGGATGAAGTGACCCCGGAGCAGGTGAAATTGATGAGGACACAGGATATTAAATATGTAGAAATGAAAAGAGTGGCAGAAGCCAAGGTAATACCTCACTTTTTTGGTGTTTTCTAGTTTCCTTGGAATTGTTTTTTATAGAGTTGTTGTTGCTGGTTATTGTGTTCGTTTAGTGAAGTCTGATTTGTACAATACTGGAAAAGACAATGGAAATGTCAGTGAAGTGCTAGATACAGAACCTAAAAGTGTGATGAATATCAAATATGACATCTGAATTATTATAAAACATGGTGATTTTTATGTAAATTTCAGACATTAAACATGTACCCTTGCTTTGCATGTTCATAAGGAAATCATGGAATTGCTGAGGTTGAAAAAGCCCTTTCAGATCATCAAGTCCAACTGTTCAACCCGCACTGCCATAGTCACCACTAACCTGTGTCCCCAGGTGCCACAGCCACATGATTTTTGAATCCTTCCAGGGAGGATAATTCCACCATTTTCCTGGACAGCCTGTTACACTGCTTGACCACCCTTTCAGGGTAGAAATTTTTCCTGAAAATACCCAACCTGAACCTCCCTGGCATAGCTTGAGGCCATTTACTCTTGTCACTTGTTACCTGAGAGAAGTGACTGACCCCCACCTGGCCCCACCCTTCTGTCAGGAAATTATGGAGGGTGGGAAGGTCTCCCAGTTGAGGAGAATAATCTCAAGTAGGTTGTTGGAATATGGTAGGCAAGCAATCCATGGAAATATGGTCCCCTTCTGAAAATCTTGTGTACTCTGATGTTGATGTACAAATCAAAATCAACTTGTCACTGCAGATAAAAAATCAAAGCAAGCCAGCTTTGGACTTGCCTTCGTGCTTTTTCTGGTGGTCACATGGCAATTGTTCCCTTTGCCATATAGAATGCTCCATTCTGCAGGTGGATGTGTGCATTTTGGCTTGGTAACAGCAGGAATCGCTGTGACCCTTTGCCTGGAAAGGTCGTGAAGACGTGTCGTAAATATAGATCAGATGTGTTTTCAAAGATGAAAAAGGAAGGAGGAGTTCAGGTGTTTGTAGCCTTTAGGAACAGACAGAAATGTCCTCGGGGGAGACGTGGTTTTCCTCGCTCCGAATTCGACCAAACTTGGGCTTTCCGCAGAAAATCGAGCGGCTGAAGGCAGAGCTCCACTTGCTGGACGCGGCGGGAAGCGCCCCGGCCCGGCACCTCTTCTTCGTGGACACTGAGCGCGAAGGTGAGGTTTGAATGGGTCTGACAGAGAGCTAGTTCTGTCACGTGTTATTGTGTGCTGTCATAAAAATAGGCGCTTTTTTTTTTTTTCCAGGAATAAGAATTCAGGTGCTCTAGAAATCCCTTTTAGTTACTGGCTGGGATGTCAGTTTTGTGGGAGCCGTGTTGCTGGGGCTCCTGTAGCTAACTGTAGCGATATGTATGGAAGTTTTGCTGAGCAAAGGAGTCCATGGGAGTATATTCTTAAATTTTTTTCCTTTATTTATAGTTCAGGAGTTTGATATTGCCACTCAGCTGGACACTGTTCCCGAGCTCGTAGACAGAGTGTACAACCGACCAACCATTGCAACGCTGCAGAGAGAGACACTAAAGGGAGCTACTGATCCTGCCCACCTAAAGGTACTGCCACTGTTTGTATTACAGAGCTCTTCATGTTTTACATCTCTTATATAAAAAGCACTAAAGAGGATTCATTGCACTGTTGTGGAGGAGAACAAAATTGTTCTGTTGTCTTGAACTTTTATTGATAACACAATTAAGTGGATGTCACTTATTCACCAAGTGCCTGGAGCCTGCAGTCAAATCTGGACTGACAAGGAGAACTCTGCCAGTGCATTCTAGTCCATGGTGGGTTATATATCACAAGTTGTGATGTACAGGCCAGAACAGAGTGGTGTGGATCTGATGAGGCAGTTTTAAGTGGGATTTTTTTTTTAGCATCCACTGTTAAGTCTTCCCTCATACCTCCACAAAACCACTTGTACACCTGAATAGGTATTTGAAGAAGCTTATTCCAACACAGATATTTCTATTGCTGGGTTTCTGGTCTTACAGTATTTTTCAGTTTGGTTCAGAGCCCAAAGTGACTTGAGATTTGTCTTCCCCCTTTCCTTCTTAAAGGAATTCGAGCTATATTCTCACTTTCTCCTTTTCCTAATTTGAATTGTTTCATGATTCTTCAGCATTAATTGCTTATGCAATAGCTTTGCTATTGATGTTTTAGTATCACAGCAGTTTTGTCCTAGAAGTAGCTACACAGCTTTAAGGGTGTAGATACTGTTCAATTAGTTTCAGATCCGTTGGACAGTCTCTAAGTTGGTGTAAGGTAAAAATAGTTGTCTTAAAATTGGCAACTGGTAAATTTGTAACCTGTTTTTTCTGACTCAGATGTCAGATAACAAACACCCTGTGGTCCCTTTCCTCCTGCCAACTGTCTCAGTTTGGCTTGTCACTAAAGCAGTCGGACAAGTCATAGACTGACAAGTTTTCTCTTCTAAATGTCTGAGTCATATTTTAAGCATGTTGGGATCTGTTCTCCTGAATTTAATTACTTAAATCACACCTGCAGTAATACCATTTCTGTGCTGGGAAAGCCATCCACTCTCGTTAGGCAAACATGACCCAACAAGTTGCATTTTGATGGGCCTCTGCAGTCTCTAAGCACTTCAGGAATTGATCTCTGGTCTGACCTTATTTTTTTCCCTCTCCTCTGGATAAAGGGTTTTAATTAGGGAGTTTAATGTTCTCTTGTGCTCAGCATTGAAATTCAGAAGATTTAGACCATCTCTGTCTTAAAACAGCCTTTTTTTTTTTTTGTTTTTTTTTCTTACAGAAATTAGCCCAGCAGAGGAAGAACCAGTATGACCTCCTGAGGCAGCGCATTGAGAGGGAGAAGGCCATGTTTGTCATCTCACAGAAAATTCAGACACGGAAAGATCTCCTGGTGAGGGATTTGGTTCTGGTTCTGCAAATCTGTTCTCTTAAGGTCATTGGGGCTGGTATTGTATATGTTGTTCTGTATATATGTATGTGTGTTGTTTAGCCATCAGCGCGCTTGTAGCAAGCGTGGGTAGAGCCCTTCTCAGATCTTCGTTCACGAAGCCTAGCCATGATGTGTGTTGTATATGTTTCTTCATTCTGGTTTTATATTGACATTTCCAGAGAACTCCTTAAGATAAGTAATCCTCTTTTAGTATGGAAAAAGCAAGAAGATGAAGCATTCCAGTAAATTATATCTGCTACTCCAAGTCTTACCTTGTCAGCAAGGACAAAGACTCAACTGTGAAATTGTGCTCACAAGTCATTTCTCAAGCACTAAATGAACACTTTTAGGAGTCAGAGGCAGGGAACCATTTTTGTAGGTTACAAGAAACTCTTAAAAATCCAAATGACCACAAAAATCACTTGTCTCAATGGGAGACTCCTGTTCACTGGTGCTTCTGAGCAAATCAGACTGCGCCTGACAGCCTGAAGGGGAAAAGAGCAGAAGAAATTATAATTCCCTCCTAAACAGTGCAAAGTGACCATTTTTCACCAATGGTCAGACCCAGACAGGGACTGATCAATATGGGAATGGGTGGGTTTTTTCCTTCTTGCATGCCAGCAAATATTTGTTCTTTTTTCCAGGACAAAACTCATAAAGTAAAGGTGAAGAAAGAGACAACAACTGGTCCAGCTATTTACAAATTCAAGTTTCAGCGGAAGCGTTAGCCATTCCATCGAATAATTGTTACAGTCTTCGGTCAGAAAGGAGAAGGCTTTCCCCTTGCAGGAGGGCTGGTGCCAGCCTGCTTTTCTCTGCAGCCCAGCAGTTTGTTCAAACAAATTACTGTGGGCCTGTGGTAGCCATAATGTGTTGTATCTAAGTAACTGATTAATAAATCAGAGCTTGTTCTCTTGGTATTTATGGTGGTGAGCCACTAGAGGTGTCTGAGTGTCCTGGTAAGATGCACCATAAACAATCTGTGACCAGTCAAGGTCGGAGTGGAGCACGGTGGTAGTGGGTTGGGCACAGCCCAGGGACAAGGAAGGCACTTTGGGATTGACCGTGTCAGCTCTGGATGTGACCACGACCTGTCCAAACCCATGAGAGTTCAAATCAGCTTTTTCAGCTGTCTTCATGAAGGTTAAAGGTGAATCACTCTCTAGTCACTCCTCTAGCATCCTCCAGTGCCTCCTGTTCTCCCGCTACTCCACTGTGTGCAGAAGTCAGGCAGTGCCTATGCTGTGCCTCCAGAGTAGTCTCAGTTCAAAAAAAGACCAAAATTCTATGTATGGAGAGACAGTGCAGCAGCCAAGTGTGGGACAAGGATTTGCCCCCTGCATTTCCCTTGTGCCAGGTGTAGTGCCAGGGATGGGGGGGAGTGCAGACACATCCTGAGTGTCCTGGAGTGGCCCAAGCATGGCCAGAGAGCTTCGGTGTGAGCGTTCCTTTTTTTGTCTCTTTGTGCTGTATTGCCAGCAATAAGCACGTGGTCTGGAGAAAGATGCA
Organism: Empidonax traillii; assembly: GCF_003031625.1. Lineage (NCBI taxonomy): Eukaryota > Metazoa > Chordata > Aves > Passeriformes > Tyrannidae > Empidonax > Empidonax traillii. The sequence goes on along the minus strand of NW_020955385.1, from coordinate 244,108 downwards.
CTTGTTAGGTTCTTCCCACTTTGGAGCTTTCCCATCTTCTCAGCGATGAAATGTGAAGTTTTTACGTGCTTGAATGCAGCTCCATTCTTGAGCTTGAACGGCTTCTGCCGTTGCAAAGATTTACAAGCTGGCAACAACTTTGGGGTAAATTTTCCCAGGGAAGCAGCCAGGGAGTCTGCAGAACCTAGTCTGCAGGTTCTGTAACGGCTGTAAACCCCCGGCTGATCGGGGAGGGAAAACAAACACCCGCGCGGGAGAACGGTTCGCCTCGTCCTTGCTGACGGGAACACACAAAGGGCCGAACGCGGCGGAGCAAAGCTTTTCCTGGGAAAAGGGAAAAGTGCCTGGGACGGCGGGAGTCGCTGGTCGGGCTCGGCCAGCAGGGGGCGCCAACGCCCCGCGGCGGGACACGGAGCGGGGCTCGCGGGGGGGGGGGGGGGGGGGGGGGGGGGGGGGGGGGGGGGGGGGGGGGGAGCGGGGCTGCGCCCCCAAACCCCACGAACCGCTGCGGGGTTTCGGCACCTTTCAGTCCTCCTAAAGCGTACCTCAGGGGCCCCGCCGCACCGCCTGTTGTCCGAGAAGGGGAAATATCTTTGAGGTTTAAACAGATAAATACCTGATCATTGAGTAATTTTCCCTGTATCCAGAGCGTTACTCGAAGGGATGGGAGAGAAAAGCAGCAGTTCCTCTGGGAGACCCTGAAGGAGTCACTGTGGCAGGGATCGAAAAGCAGCAGCCTGTCCAGGCCCAGGGTTTGTCTGATGCCAACGGTGCTCTGTGAGCCTCTGTCCCACTCAGAGTGAGTGCTGGGATGGCTGCAAGTGACCCAATCCCTGGAAGAGAGGCATCTCTTCCCAGTAAGGAGTGAGGTTCTATGGGATGCAGTGGACAGCTGTGAGGCTTTGAGCAGTCACTGGTCAAGGGCCACACTTCTCATCCTGGGGGTAGTGGTGTTCACTGAGCTTCCAACAGGATCCGCAGCCTCGCAGTTCCCTGTATGGGAACTGGGGAGAAAAATGGTGCCTTCTCCGAGTCACTTTTCCCTGGGAAGCCATGAATGTCTTAACAAAGGGAAACCACAGCACTATTATGTCTGTGATGTCGCACTGAACAGGCTTCTTCCTGGACCCTGACCACCAAAGCCTGGGTACAAATCCCATGGGCTGTGGAGTAGTTTATCACCTTGTGGCCACAACAGACTGAAAGGAGGTGCCAGCTCTCACGCACAAACATGTTTTACCTACTCCTGCCTGCAGTGGTGAAGGATTTGGTGGGTGCTGATCTCTGAACTTCTGCCTTAGCAGACAGAGCTGATTCACACCTGCTGCCTTGCAGAGCTCCCGATGGTGTCCAGGAAAAAAACACACTTTCTCAAAGACCTTGCTCTTGGTTTGACTCCCAAAACCTTTAGCTTGGTTTCCTCATCCTAAACCACTGAAATGTTTCTGCAAGGGTCTGGAAAGAGCCAATACCTTATAACTGAACCAAACACCCAGCCCACTTGGCCACAGTGCAGGATTTGAAGTGAGACATCGATGGGCTCTGCCATCCTCTAGCTGGGCCCTCATGGGGATGGCCACGAGAAACTGCCCACAGCTATTTTTGGTCTGTGTTGATTATAGCATCAAAGGCTGAACCAACAGGTTCTCTGTCAAGGAGATTCCCTGCAGCTTGAAAGATACAGATATCATAAAGATATCAAAATACCCCACAGATTCACAGCTTAGGTTTCAGGTGACTCAGAATGATATTGTGCTGTATAATAATTTCATGTAATTCCTTGTTCAAGCTGAAGAATTCAATTGATAATGACTGTCTATAAAGGTTAATAGAAGACTACACTAAAATGCTTGCAGGATTATCTCTAGGCGGCTGCAACAATATATTTTACTAGCAGGAGAACCATCACCAGCCCTTAGGCTTCTCAGGTGGTTTCCTGTAGGCTTCATGTTCTGAACCTGAACTAGGCTGGAGACCACAGTGGGATGCCTGGGGCACGGCAACAGAAGCTGACGTGTCTAGGGAGGCTCAGAAGCCCCCCAGGACAGCCACTGCAGGGTCTGCATCAGTGGCCATGTGCTGTGGCAGCCAGAAGGACCCCCAGCGTCTCTGGAGGTCCCCAACAGGGGTTCTATCAACAGAGGAGGCTCCGATCCCACCCATCCACCACTCACAGGTGCTGCACCACGTGTTATGTCCCGCTCACCAGGAGCCCCGCAGCTCCTGATGCTGCTGTTGCAGGGTCACCAGGGAGGTGGTGGTCTCCAGCTGCAGGACTGGCTGCCCGGGCCCTGCTGTCACTAGGACCCTACAGCCAGGTTCAGCTGAGGTGTCTCGCCCAAGGGCACCAAGGAGAAAAGGGTGGTGGAGTTCCTCCACTCAAGCCTGAGCAGCGTCACAGCAGGGAGTTGAAAGAGCAGGATGTAAATCAGGAATGACTAATTGATGCTCAGCATGGCTGCCCTAAACCTCTCTGTTCCATGGGCTCCTTGGCCACCTGGACCTTTCCCCACCCAATTAGGAGCAGCATGGGAGCTGTAAAAGTCTGAACTCTGGGCAGACAGTACCGTCCCCATTCCTGCTGCCAGATGCTCAGACACAGCCATTCAGTTCCCTTCAAACAGAAAGTTCCTGCCCAAATTCCATTACAGAGGGTTTCAAATAAATAAATACCTGCTGCTGCCTCTGTTGGAAGATGCCAGGCATCAAGCGTGGACCCAGTGCTGGGCAAGGTGAAAGAAGCAAATATCTGCTTTGCTGCCTCACAGTTCTACACCTGAAGCCGTTAGTGCCTTGAGAGGACCCAGGTGACCAGCAGTGCTTCGAGCAGGCAGGAGCCCATTATTTAGTGAAACATATTCCCAGGATGTCCCTGGCTTGGCAGACCTAAAGACTGCAATAGTGAGATAGTGCATATAGATCATCATTCACCAAAGCATAAGCCCTGATGCACCTTTCTAGGGAAGCACTAATTTATTATGCATTGTCATTAGCTGCAGCAGGGCCTTCATTAGAGCTAGAGTTAAGGTCTGTTTTGGCTGCCTCATCAGCATCAGTGAACTGTGTCCCTGCGAGGTTTGATACAATTTAATTAACCTAATTAAAAGCTCTGATTGCAGAGATGATTGGGGTAGAGCCAGCAGCAACTGCATATTTATAACGAGCTGGAAGGTGTGGGACTGGAGCCAAATGATACGCATCTCTAATGAGCTGGTGCTATTGAAGTGTGGATTTGGAACACTAACATTTATTTTTGGCAACAATGGCCAGTTTATCTTCATGAAAGAAATGATCATGGATTGATTGGATGTAGAAGGGAGCTCAGCACTGTGCTCCCTGGGCTTCTCCAGACCAGTGGCAGCCTCACAGAAGAACCCACAGCCCACCTACTCCCCACCAATGCCCCCCGGCAGGCAGACACAACCCTCCCCAGCTCAGGCCATTGCACCTCTCACACAGTGCCCTGTGAGGGGCACAGCTCAGACAATGTGCATGAGCCACATGCACACGCTGGCAGCCCTGGATGAGCCCTGGAAGATGCCAGCAAGTTTCCCTTTCCCAGCCACCATCTCCTCCAGATCTCCCATTCCACCTCCACCCTTGCCCAGCCCTCCTGCCCCACAGCCAGGCTGAGCTCCTGGTACAGGGAACCCACCTCCATTACTCCTCCAGGCATCAAATACTCCATGCCCTGATCTCCTGCTGAGCACCAGGCACCAGTGCCCAGACAACATGAAGCAGGCCAGAGCAGAGATCTGCCTGTGCACCAGCACTGGGGCTCCAGGACTGCTGCTGGCTAGGCTGGTGAGGACCAGCACCTGCCCACAGCTTACCCACCACAGTCAGAACCTCCTCCCATCCCATTTAGGAACAGAGAGGCTGTCAGCTCCTCACAGCCTTGGGCTCTGCAGGGATGCTGTGGCAGAACAGGGGGGTTCCTGGCAGTCCAGGTCAGGGAATCCTCATTTCTGTGCCACAGCAGCTGCCATCTCAGTAGGGCCCCTTCTCCCTCCATATTTAAAGGCTACAGGGTGCTGTGTCTAGCTGGGGCAGTGGGATGTTCCAGGCATCCTCAACAGCCAAGGAACAGCAGCATGTCTGCCACGTCACTTGGAAAATTTGATCCATGCTAATTATGCTGAAAAAAGCTTTTCTGATAAAGAGTATAAAATGGAAGCGTAGATAATACTCATCTCTGAGTGCCATTAATCTTTAAAACTGGAACAATAAGTGAAAACACTGCAGGGCATATGAAGCAAGGTGTGATTCACATCTGCTCCCTCCGTGGCTGCTGCCTGATTTATTGGCACAAGGCAACTTTCCTGCACTGTTTCAACAGAGCTGCATTACATAACACCGTGGGCTGCTTTGCTTTGCTTGCCTTTTCAATAAAAGTATCTCCTCAGAGTTTTTAATGATCAGCTATCCTTTCCTGGGACAGCTTGGGAGCAGAGGAGATGAGTCCCCCAAAGCCATGACTCTCTCCCACGTCTCAGCCTCTTCAGAGATGCCTCTTTCTGCTTGGCTGCGATACTTGCCGTAGCAGCAGGGACGCAGCACCCCAGCCTGGATGCACTGCTGGAGCAGGGCAGGAGGGGTTCCCAGGGCCCAGGCTGCTATGTGGCCCATGGGCAGGGAAATGGGGCTCCCTTTTCATCCCTGCTGGGGCAGGTGCCCCACTCAGAAGAACCTGGGGCATCTGTCTTCTCCCTGAACTGCACAGAGACTCTCTCTCTAAGCTGGAGCTCTCCAGGCCCTCTGCCACTCAGACATACACCTCTATCACACCTTTGATGCCTTTCATTTTCAAATAGCTCTCTCTGGGATTTACTTTCTTTTATTTAAATTGTGGATTTGCTGAAATGACCTTTTAGCTGACTCTGAGGAGAGGTGGGCAGCTGCTTCCTGCTGCAGTCCCAGGAAGACTGCTGACCCTGTGGCTTTGAACAAGTTCAAAGCATCGCTTGCCTTTTGACCGTATCCCTCAATAGTGCCTTTGCATGGATTTTTCTCCCACACTCCTAAAAGGACATCATCAGAGACATTTCCCCTCATGAGCTGTTTAATATTTACAATGACTTTGTGAATAGATAATATATTCCAACTTTATTTTAGACTTAAATGCACATGCTCCTTGTGCAGTTGGAGGAAGCAGTGACCGGCTGTCTTGGAGGGCTGGGAGGACAAACAGATCTGAGGGACATGCAGATTGTTTTAATCCATGTCTGTGCCTGCAGCTCCTAGCAGCATCCTGGGGCAGCTGCAGACCTGGGGTTGCCCTACCAAGTCCCTTGTCTCCTGCTGCAAAAGTCCTTAAAACCTTCCTCTCAGTTCTGACTCACTCCAAAGCTGATTGTCTCGTTATCTGGAAGACAATCCTAATGCAAAATATAATGCTTCTAAAAAGTGTCCCACAGATTGCCAAGTGTCTTATAAAGCCTGGCCATGGGCTTAACTATATCAAAATCATATGGATGCTTTTTGTCAAAATTGTTCTAAACCAGGAAGGCAGAAAGCAGCTTACAACCCAGAAGTGTCATAGATGTACTCATGAATGCTTGTCCATGATTTTGTTTATTCCAGGCTGCAAGTCCAGGAGGGACTGTCAGATCCTGTGTTCTGATCGCCTGCACGCTGCCATCCACTGCACTTCACTCAGAGAGCCAAGGCCAAGTTCAGCAGGTCTAGCTGGGTTTTGGCATGTCAGTCCTGGGGAGGCTGAGCCACAGCAGCCTTAGGAAGGAGGTTCCCCCCCTCCCAGGGCTTCCTGATGGCAGAGAAGTGCTGAGGGGAAAGATTCCTGAGTATTCCTGAGATACAGATTGTGGCCCCTGGGGCAGAGGAAGTCAAGACCTCTATGGTCATTGGCATTTTCACTTGGACATAAACTTCTTCCTTGCCTCAAACCTGGAGAACATATAAACTACAGGCACGTGAATAGAGCAGAGCCAGAAATGTTGATGGAGGTTTCAGGGCACCTGTGCCTCACTCCATGTTGGGTCAGAGGCCCCTGGGCAAGGTGCAACCTCCTGCCGCAACAAAAGCCATCAGGCCAAATGTTCTTTAGGGCAACAATCCTTCTTCACCTTCAGACATGACAGGACTGGTGCTGATGCTGAGGCTCAGGGACTGTCCACAGAGTGAGGCCAGGCTGGGTGTTGGCTGGCCTGAGGTAGCCCCTGAGGTGGGCCAGCCATGGTAAGGCTGATGAGGCACACAGCTGTGCAGATGGGCACATTTTTTCAGACCATATTGCTCAAACAAACAAATGTCCGGGATGCAGACAATAATCTTTTTATGAGACTCTAAATTCTGAACTCAAATGCTCTTTGTAGTGGACTAATAGCCAACACGTGGCCCTTCGTCTCATGTTGAACTTTTGTGGTCCTACAGGGGTAGAAAAGCCTCTGGTGAGCATTTACACTGAGCACTTTGTTCTCACAGATTTGTAGAGCAAAGAGAATAATGTATTGAGACTCTCATCCCATGCCAGTTTGGCTTCATTTGTCCTTCTGAACTCGCCCTGAGAGATAATGTTTCCTTCTAATCTGCTGCCGTCCACCTACAGCAGGGACCTAGTGAATAATTCTCCCAAACAAGCCTTTATTCTTAAAACTCTGCCTGGCCCTAACCCTTTCTCCCCCTTACAGAGTAATTGTTGTGTTCATTACATGCTAATAGCCTGCACTGTGTTCCAGCCCACACTGGCTGTGGCCACACAAATGGGGCTCAGGCTGTGCTGCTTTCAGATAATGCTGCTCTTTTGGTGTTATTTGAAGGAATGTGCCAGGCCTCTGAGCACCAGGCATGCTCGCTCCCAGCCTGCCCGCCTCAGAGCAGAGCTGGCTTTGCAGAAAGCGGCACATTCTCCAAGGAGTGAGGTTTTCTTTCCACACATGATAATAAATGACTGTTATCCTCCTATGGGAAGACATATGGAAGAGGAAACAAGATTCTGCTTAATGAGACAAATATTTCCTATTCTTTTCTGTTCAGGTGCTTATGTCACCCTTTCACAATGATATTTTCATAAGCCTTTGTAAGCTCTACAAATTGCCCTTTATATCTGCAGGAAAAGGGAAGCTCCAGGGGATGAGCAGTGTGCGCACTGAATGCACAAGAAACCCATTATCTAGCACGCTCCTGGAAATCACTGTCTGGAATGGGTGTCCCTCTGAAAATACCCAAGGGAGAGATATTAATAATATTAGCACTGCCTTCGTGGTGTCTTTCAATGGGACAAAGCTAAACTGAGGTCAGACCCCGTGGTCAGGCACTGACAGCTGGCTTTGTTCCTTTGTTCCTAACACTGCTCCTGAGCTTAGGAAATGGCCAAGGGTCACCCTCTGATACCTCCCAGAAGGCTGCAGAGAGGAAAACTTTCAGACTATGCTGGCCTAAACCTTGGAGTTGGCTGACACAGTGTTCTTGTGCAAAGGAAAGGCTGTAGCAACTCTTAGTGCCAAGTGATGGGTTCATTCTGACTGACACCTGCATTGCATGTGGGTGTCACAGGGCCTGTGCCAGCATTCAGGTGTGGGACATGGAGCAGGGTGAGCACCTGCAGGTGTGTGTGAGCACATACGTGTGCACGCAAGTGTGTTTAGGAGCATGCATGCACAGGTATGTGTGCTGAATGCAATCTGTATGGGCTGGTCCCAAACCAGTCCATGCATGGCAAGGGGATTTCTCTCCAGGAAATGTAAGAAAAAACCCTCACATGCAGATTCACACATGAGCATGTATATGCAAAACCAGGCAAGTATCTGCTGTATGTATTCACCCCTAGTGTGGGGACAAACCCCTTGCAGCTCAAAGGAGTAGAAAACCCAAAAAGGCACTGAGAGAGGCTCAGCTTCCCTGACCTGTGCTCAGGGCTATGTGCCGCAGCCCCTGCACACCTGATCCCTACCCCAAGCCTTTCCCCCCCATCCCCACGGCTCAGACTCTGCCCTGTTCCCAGGGCTCTTGAGCTCACAGATGCCCAGCCAGAGTGCAGTACCTTTGCATAGGACAGTGTGTTCTGAGAGAGCAGGAGTTCAGAAAACCTGAGCAGGAACGGCAGTGTATCATGAGCCTGGGCTCCTGCCAAATTCCTCTGCACCCACTGCCTCTATTAAATGCGTCAATCATTTCTTGGCAATCCAACCCCCAGAGAAGAGTTGAGAGGCAACTTCAGACAGTTCAGCTGCTTTCATTAAAAGGTGAAAAATACATGCTGAGCAGGATCTGGGAGTGGGGCTGCGCTCTGTCTGCACAGAGAGCAGGGCTGCCAAACCCTCTCTGCTGGGGAAGGAAATGTGGCAGCAAACCACAGACCTTCCCATGGTGACAAGCACTGTCAGCCTGTGAAATGCACCCAGGGGCCACTGTTCAAGGGCAGTTGCAGATCCTCATGTGTGGCTCTCGGTCTTGTTGGGTGCCTGGGAAAGCAAAGGGAGAGGGCCAAGGTGCAGGGGATGCGGCAGTGCCCCTGCACGGCCATCCTGATGCAGGTGGGCAGGGACTGGGATGATCACAGTCAGCAGAGGGGTGGAGGGGAGCTGGTACCTTTCTCTGGAGCTGAATGGTGGGGACAGGCTGCGGTGTTCAGCTCCCCACCCTGGACCAGCTGCAGTGGCTGCGGTGCTGGGCAGGAGATGCCCTCACTGTGGGCTAGCATCTGGGCTACCACGGTAGGGCCAGCAGTTGCTGGCACCAGCGAGCAGCAGGGCTCTTGGGAACAGAACAGGAAAGTCCGTGTGACTCAAATATTCCTGGCACAGGGCACAGCTGGTGCCAGCTGAGCAAGTGGGAAAGAGGTAGACAAACAGGTAGAGGACCCGCTAGAGGACATTAGGCAGAGAACCATGGGGTTCAAGAGTGGGGATGAAGGGCCTGGGGATGCTGTCAGAAGTGGTCATTGGGGGGTCACTGGAGGAAGACTAGGAGGGGGCCAGGCCACCAGATGATGGTGGATCCAGGGATGGTGAGATCAGAAGCCACACTGTGCATGGACATCAGTGTCCTGAGAAGCTTACCCCTTGCCAGGAACTGCTCTGCTTGGGCCACTGTGTCTGCCTGGCCATGTCCCTGGGGCTTGTGAGAGCCACTGCATGCCTGCAACCACTTCCACACAGCTCTGGTCTCCTTGCCTGCTGCTCTGCTCCTTCTCTTTGCTTTTGCCTTTGTCTCCTCACGTAATTGCTTTGATCTTCACTCCAGGGGCTCTCTGATGGATGTTGGTGCCCACAGCTTGAAATATAGCCTTTCCTCCCCAGGTGCTGGCTTGCACCAGCTCCTGAAGGACTGTTCTTCTCCAAGTTAAACAGATGGGCCAAAACCTCTTGGGCTCCTCATGCCTCAGTTCAGGGCAGGATGGGACCTGCTCCTACCCCATGGAGCTGTGCTTGGGGGGAAAGCTGTGACCACATCATGGTGCCCAGGCCATCCTGGCAGGCTCTGCCAGTCCCCAGAGTAGCCCTGCCCTCCTGCCCAGGCTCCACCAGCCACGCCTGCTCCACCTCCACTGCCTCCTCCGCATTGGCGAGAAGGGGGCTGTGGATTGGCCTGGGGGCTCATTCCCCTGTGATTAGCAGAAGGGCCGGTGCCAGGTGGAGTGTGCCCTGCCCTCCGTGCCCTCCATGCCCTGGCAACAGGGCTTTCTCCCTGGGTTTCTCTACACCCAGGTGTCAGCAGCCAGGGGAGAGCACTGGTTCTCTGAGCTGGTGACAGGGAGGTGTGAACATCAGATTCCTCTAGGAACCTTTGTCTCCCCTCACAGAAGGCCTTGCCTTGTGGTGCCAGGGGCTGGCAGGAGCCCTGTCCCCTCTCTCTGGCCCTTCTCTGCTCGGTGCTCTGCTCAGCCAGGTGCTGATTCGAAGGCAGCCTGGGGCAAGCACAGCCTGGGAACGGTCCTCTCTCCTGTCCTGCTGGGTGTTTTGGGAGGGAAGGGATGCAGTGCCCGGGGCAGCAGGGTGGGTGCAGCAGGAAGTCGGGCTTGCTGAGCTGGGTGTGTAGCATGTGGGGATGCTTGTCTGGGCTCCCAAAGCATTTTCCAAACGCTTTAATTATAGTGATTTATATGGCAAAAGTGTGGGGGCGAGAGCTTGGGAAAGACATTAGCAGGTTTGTTCTGAGGGCTCTAATCAGAGGTAGACGATGGGAGAGGGAGGGTAGAGCACTGGGGCTGAAGCTTGAACTGTAGCGTCAGGACAGGTTTGAAGGATGCAAAACCTCCCAGCTGTGCCAGGGATGTGCTGAGGGCATCCTTGAGGCCTTAGTGGGTTATATGCTCCTCCGGGAACAGTCCTAGCTTCGGAAGTACCATCAGATATCTGTGTCTGTCCCCTGTGCTGCTCCCAAGCCCAGGTCTGTGGCACTGGGGCGTCCTGCCCCCCTGCCTGCCAGGTTCAGTCCAGCTGAGAGCAGCGAGGCTGCAGCCAGTCCCACACACAGCCCTGAGGACGCCTGTGCATCACCCTTGACAGCAGAGCACAAGGCCACAGGTGAACATGGCATGTGAACATCTTTACTACAGTCACCAGAGAATAATCAACAATTCAACAGCTACTCAGTGTTCTTGTTGGTGTTATCTTGAAAATTAATAACCTCAGCTGTTCTTGTTTTGTAAAACACCGTTCTCAAATACCCCCCATGTCATACACACGCATGCTCACACGCACACACACAGTTTCCTGCAGTCCCAGCAGAGACCAAAGAGCCCCAGGTCTCTGCACAGAGACAGCAGCTCCCTGAGCCTGGGAGCCCAGCAACTGGGGGAACAGTACAGGGCAGCTGCGTTCACTCTGCAACCTCAGCTCTCGCCAAGACTGGCTCGCTTGGAGGAGACTGTCACTCCTACAGAGTCCTAATTGCACCAGGGAAAGCGAGAGAAACATCGGGCTGCTGTCATGGCTGGTGGCACCAGCCTGGCCCCAGGCACAGCGTGGGGCTGCCGAGACAAGTCGTGGTGATCAGTGATGTGGGGTTGCAGCGCTGGCTCTGACCCCCCTGAGCCACCACGGGATGCAGCCCTGGCAGCATGGCCACAGCACATGTCACCCCTGCTGCAATCCTACTTTTTGGCCTGTTTTCTGATAAATAACCTTTTCCTGTCCTTTTTGACAGTGATGTTTATTGATGTCTGAAATCCCTCACAGCCAGGTCTGGCCTCAGAGAGCTGAGGTGCCCCATGCATCCCATGGCCACAGAGCAGGGGGAGAGTGGCAGAGACAGCTCTGCTTCTCTAAGATGCCCACAGCCTCCCTGAAACACTTGCTCCCAGATGTGTTAGTGGGGACATGGCACTGAGGACAGAGTGAAAACAGTGCTTTAAATAACAGTCCCTCAGCCTCCTGGGGTGGCTGCTCCTGCCAGAGCAGATGCTGGGCAGCCCCACCTCAGCTCATTCTTTCTCCCAGGAGCCCCAATGGCAGAGGGTTCACCAGGGGCTTGCACCCCAACTTCCATCCAGGGGATACAAACCCCTCTGCTCTACCTGGGGAGAATTTGCTGATTAAGGGATAAGCAATCACTGCTCTACCCATAGGCTCACATTATTACTTAATTGAATCCAATTGATTGAGAAGCTAAAAGCAGCCCTGGCTTAAAGCACTGCTGATGGTGCCTGAGAGTAGGGCAGTACACTGAACCCTTAAAAGCATTGGCATCAAGGGCAGACACAGGCTTGCTTTCCTAAACTGTCTCACACATTGTTAGGATGACTGGGAGCCAGCAGCAGGGCAGTTCCAGGGGATATTATTTATCATACTTCAAGTCTGCACAACCAACCTCTTATTCTTGCCCCTCTGCCCTCAGTGGGCAGACTCTGCTCCCACAGAGATTTCAGGGGAAGGAAGTGTGCATCTGCAGGGTGATGTGGGGGCAGCCTGGCTCTTAAGTGGTCTAACCACGAGCCCACATTGCTGGGAGCGGAGCCCAGAAGACCTGCTATGCAAACACAAGCTTCTGTGTACGAGCAGCCGCATCCAAGACTGCTTGTGAACCTGCATCCCCTAAGGAGTGCTGGAGATGGGAAGATCCAGGAGCAACCCTGTCACAGCTGTCCCCTATGAAGGAAAGGGAGGAAAGGGTGCAGGCACTGAGGCCCCTCAAGGCACGGAAAAAAGACGGGGGGAAGCAATGGGCACCTGCACCTTTCCCAGTGCTGAAGCTCAGAGCAGGCAGGGGAGCCAGTGCTTCTTCAGCAGGCAGCTGAAAAGCCCCTAGGTGCAGATGGCACACAACTGACTGAGGCTGCTGGGGCAGCTCCACACCAAATGTGGTTTCTGGAGTATGAGCTCCAGAAACTGCTTTTCTGCTATATTCTGACCATGGGACATCACAGGGGTTGGGTATCTCTCCTTGTACTCTATTTACAATGCCACCACCCAGGCACAGTTGGCCTTAGCTCAGCTTGTGCTGTCTTTCTGATTTAGTTGCATTTTCCAGGCATTCAGCACTGGCATCCCTGCAAAAGACAGCGCGTACTTTATTAACTATGCTACTTCCTTGTCCACTCATTAAAATCAAATTATATCTGATGCACACTGCATACTTTGCAGTGAAAGCAACCTGCTTTACCAATCTGCTCTCTGAAGCAATTTATTTAGCCCGCTGAGCTGAAAAGAGTGCAGCCCTGCAAAGACCCCAGGGGTGCTGAGGACCCAGCTGGCTGGAACCTCTCTCCTGGGCTCAACTTTTTGGTGTCATTCCAGGCTGGGGCTAGGGTCCCTCAGGGCTGAGGGAAAGAGCATGGGAAAAGTTTTCCAAGGGAACTGAGCCCAGCTGACAGCGCACAATGCGGCACATGGGAAGGTGAGCAGCAGCAATCACCCTTGCCCTGGGCTCCATTTTGGGTCCATCTGTCTCCTCTGCTATGAGCCTGGGCACCAGTACATGACACCAGCATGTTTGGCTGCCTGGGTAGCAGGAAACGACAAGTTTCCTTGGAGTGTGGTTCAGCCCCATGCGGACTCAGTCTCTGTGTGAGAGCAGAGTGTGATGGGCATGTGCAGCACAGACTCTGAGCAGCCCCCTCGCCGAAGGGTCTTGTCTTCCATGCAGGAGACGCCCATGAATGCCTCAGCCCCCGTAGCTCAGCAGGGCTGGGACCAGGCACTGGCAGGTCCTTTTGCCCACATGCACTAAAATGTAGGTACAGGTCCCCCAGAAAACAGCATGAGGCTCAGCGTGGAGCAAGTCACAGTAAAGGGCCTCAGGAGAGAGGGGCCAGCCCCTGCCCAGTGTCCCCTCAATGAAGCCATTATGCTGGGATGTCTTTCCTTAGGGAAAGGGGAGAATTTCTGCAAAAGGACAAGGCTTCCCCTGTGGTTCTTGTGCTGGTGTTGGCAGGAGCCATGTTTGGAGTAATACATCATCAATGGAAGGTATCTAATGATGTATTGCCCTAATATATCACCATAGCAACGGTGCTCTAATGATGTATTATTCTAATGTGTTACCCAAGTGCCCATTCCTCTTGATGATGTATGGTTGGGATGGCTGTGCTCTGCCAAGCCCAAATGCAGCAAAGCTCTCCTGACTGCCAAGCACCTCTTGAAGCAGTGCCTGCCACTGCATGGGACTCAACAGCTGCTTGCTCTTACCTTTGGGGGCATTCTCAGGCAGAGGTGTTACCTTGGCATGCAAGAACTTGGTGAACATCATGGTTCTCTAGCAACACACACATGGGCAACTATCACCCACTGTTCCTTTCCCCCAGAAGGGGAAGTGATGGGCTGGTTTGTGGATTTCTCCAGCCCCTTCCAAGGTATTCAGGCCACACAGCACCCTGTGCTTGCTCATTAACAATGAAAATACCAGCTGGAATTCTCCTGCCGCCTGTGACAGGGACAGCATTGTTTCCAATTCACACTATCTTTTTGACCATTCAAATGCCATTAATTCAGTCGCTCCAATGCGTAGGACAGTTATCTGAAATGTTTTCCCAAACAGCTTAGTGTCTACAGAGCAACAATTCATGGAATTGCTTGGGGACATCTGTGCAAAGCAACGCTCAGTAAAGAGCTGCGGTCGGCTGAATGCTCCCTGTGTGGACCCCAGATTCCAGAGAGGAGCAGGGAAGCTGGCAGACAGAAAGGCTGAATGAATGGTAGGAGAAATCATTTCATCTATGCAAATCCATGCCAAACTCTTAGTGCAGCTGCTGTCAGTGGGGAGCTTTGCCCCTCTGGATTGACATGGAAGATGATTTTATTGTACACTGAGATGCTCCCTCTGCCAGACCAGCAGCCACTGGTGTCCCCTGTGGCCACCACAAGCGTCCGTGTGAATCTTTTGTGGCAGGAGCAGGGCCCAGTGAGGGTTCTGAGGTACAGCACTCACTGTCCCTCTGCTCTCAGATTCCTGGGTCTTAGGACCCCCTAGAGAATGGAAGCAATGGCACCTAAAGCTTATGGCACCTTCATGGAGAAGCAGCAGCACTGCCTGTATCAATACAAGCCTTGGCACAGGTGGCCCAGGGCAGAGATGGAGCCCTCATCCCTGGAGACCATGGGGGCAATGACAGCTGGAGTTCTGCTGTGTCAGACCATCCCTCAGCTGTGGGCACATGCTGCAGCTGCAGGTGTGGGTGGTGAGGGATGCAGAGGACACCCCTCCCTCGGCTGCCTTTGCAATGCTCCTGTGCTGCACCCAGAGAGATTCCCATAATCTCTAATCATTTCAGGAGAGCAGCAGTAACAAATTACAGGATCTGCAGCAGAAAAAACAGAATGACCAGAGGAGGAATGATTGTGTTATCAATAATGTTTCCAATAGCTGATGGATGAGGACACCCAAATGATTTTTAGGGTTTCAGTAGAAACGCTCCAAATGGCAGCACAAAGGCAAAGTGCGTATTAATTCAGAGTCTCTTGAGAAAATCCTCCAGGGACATGCACAGCCATACTAGGTGCAGGCCGAGTATGTGCTCAGCATCATGCAGCCCAGTTACCAGCAGACGAGATGGGACCTTTCCCTTGTTCCTGCAGACACAGGAGTGATCCTGAGAGCACTCCAAGAGGGGTAAACAGACAAACACACTGCTCAGTGGGACTCCTCCAAAACACCGAGGTTTTCCCCTCACTTCCCTCCCCAGGGCTCAGTGAGTATATTTCCTAAACAGCTCTGGACAAAGCTTTTTGAAGGCTTCCCCAAAAGCCCTCTGCTTTCACCAAAACGAAGAGTAGGGAACATCAAGACAAAGATCACTTCTTAATTCTTTGGGGAACTGCATTTGCAGAAGAAGCATCCTGTTTTAAAGATAAACAAACATTCCCGTGAAAAGGCAGGCACAGCCCTTGCCCTGCACATGGTAGGACGTACAGCTGATGGCTCTGTGATGCCATATGTCCAGCACAGCCTTGGAAATTCTGCCATGCTGGAAACATATCAGACAACATCGTTGTGTGTCAAAACTGGCAAATCTCCAGGCTGGGAGGTTTCAAGGGATAATTTGTAGATTGAATGTTAATGAATATTATTGCTATTATATCGAAAGGCTGTGCTGACTTCACTCTGCTGCCCACTGTACATCTTGATTTTTACATTTTTTTACCCCTATAACAACCAGAATGGGCAATTCCAGCATGGCTGATGAGTCAGGAAGCCAGCTGAGGGCATACTGGAAAAGGTGATCATTTCTGTGCCTGTGTCACTCCTTCCCTAATCCCTGCTGCTTCAAACACTTGCTGAGATGGGTTCGTTGTTTCACCTCAGTCCTGTCTGTCCTGCTGCAAACTCACCCAATGTCAGTGGCACTGCCTCAGCCAGGGTACTCGGAGCTCAGGAGCAGGCATCAAGGGAACCTTTAATAGCATAAATCCTCTTTTAGCTCCATGGGGAAGGAGACATGGAGGGGAAATACTGTAATTTGTACAGTCCTGTGCTGCCCTCAGATCTGTGCTGCAGCTTTGCTCTTGGGAGTCTTTTTGTGTGAAACACCAGTTCAAGGAGCAGCAGCTCACCTGAGCACACCTTCAGGGGTGCCCCAGCAGCACAGCACAGTCCTGGTGGTGCCCCCCCACAGCCGCAGGGGGACCATGCCCTCCCCATGGGCAGGCTGTCCCCAGGGGCCATTCACGGTGCACCGCAGCCCACCATGATTTATGTGGCACTTGTACGATTGATGCACTTTGTGCCTGGGGACAGTTAAATGGTAGCTCTGTCATTAGTTTAAGCAGGGGTTAAAGGTGATCAATAACAAGGGTTTCATGCCCAATTGATCACCCCTTGCTATTTATTTCTGCCTTTTGCTTTCCATTCCATAGTGCTTTTAGAAATAGTAATTAAAGACATAACAAGTGTTCCACTAGGCAGAATATCAAACACTCCAGGTATCGATTCAATTCTCTCCCTCTTAATGACACTGACCCGCTCCTGTCGCCAACACCTGCAAGGCTGGGCTAGCCTGTGAGGTTGCTCCTCGAGCAAGGGTTGGGGAAGGAAAGAGCCCTCCTGGCAGCAGAGCCAGCCCCCCACCCCAGGTAGAAGGTGCAGAACTGCACGGTGCTCTGGGACAGGCAGCTTTCAGCTGTCAGGTCCAAGTCACTCCCTGAGCCCAACTGCTTGTCTCATCCTGTGACCCTACAGCACAGGCCCGGACTCATCAATGGGACCACCGTGGGAGGTGGCACGAGAAGCAAGAGTGAAGTCAGGTTTGGCAGCAATTTTCATCCTTTTGCTCCCAAATGCTCTGACACCTGAGCCCATATCAAGGCATTGGAAAAGATGTGATGAAAACTGAACGCTGAGTATTCACGAGCTCCTGGCACTCCCAGCTCTGCAGAGGACACAAAAGCATAAGGGACGTGGACCTTGGTCCTGAAGAAGAGAAATTCAGAGTTGCACCCAGACCCCCATCTGGCAGGGATGAGGGCAGAGGCCAATATCCAGCCATCTCAGCATGTCAGTGCTCCCTCCAGACAGCTCTGCCAGATCCACACCACAGGCCATGAGCATAAAAATAATCCCAAACTGCTGCGAGTCTGCCGGGAGCTGCAGAGACGGCTCAGCTGCACTCATCGGAGATCTACGGCTCCCAGAGAGAGCTCCAGCACTGGGTGATGCCCTTCCACAGCACTTATCCTCAACATATAGAGCAGCCTGTCCTACTCTCAACAGCCCTGGGTAGCAGAGTCGGGAGCTCTTTTCCCAGACCAGGAACATGCCCATACACAGAGCAGTGAAAGGGGGGAGCAGGGGAGCAGCTCTCAGTCCCTGCAGCACAGGTCTACCCACACCATACCACCGAGCCCAGCACACGGGAATGCTCTTTTCACCAGAGACACTGAGAAATCCCTCTGCATCCCTCACTGTGTGCACAAACAGCATCTCACACTGCTGCAGCTCTTATTGATGAAGTCCCTCAGAAATCCATATAAATTAACCCTTGCAAGTTAAGGAAAGATTTATGACATCACTTCAAAAGAAGTAAAAACACTGGGGGAAAAAATCCAAAACATTTCTCACAGACCTCAAGAAAACGAACAAGGGACCTGGGAGTAAAATCCAGAAGCTTCAACAGCATTTTAGAGGAAAATCTCCATTGTAGCGCATCTGATAATTGCCCTCGTGTACTGCAGCTCCTTCTCTGCCTACCCTTCTGTTGTTTTATTTTGCTTGTCACCAGGTTAGCTTTAAACATGACTGAAAAAAACTCCAATTTAAAACTTATTATATACTAAAAAAATCCCCCAAAACATAAAGATGTGATGTAAATATCTGACGTAATGGCCTGACTCTTTAGAACCAGTCCTGCAAATGTGTAAATTAGTTTCCCAGCATTTTGTCTGGCTACAGATTTATGATCCAGCATAATCTCAAAGTTGCACAGCCTTTAATGTGAGTGATAGGTACTACTACACAGTGAGATCCTGGTAATGAAAAACACAGGACAAATTTCCAAAGAAAAGAAAACCACAAACAAACCCAACAAATGACAATGAAACAAAAAGATGCCTATTTGTCCATTGGCTCTCCCATATCTTCTACAGATCCCCCAGTGCAGAGCAGGCATTTCCACAGAGGACTTGGCAACTCTTGTGCATATATGTGACATTTGCAAGAAGATTTTTGTGCACTTGTTCATTCACTTACTTTGAAGGATGCAGCTGTTTGGAGTGCAGCTCCTGAGAGACAGCCGAGCGGCTTCAGTTAGCCATCCCTTTTCCTTAAACATGCTGACAGAAGAGCCAGCTTGGACACATTCTGGAGGAAATACTGTTCTGTGGCTGCAGTGACTGCTGAGCATTTTGGACCTAGAGAATCTGGCAGAGTGATAAAAAGCAGATTGCCCCTGTGGAGCAGAGAGAAGCCAATGTCCAGGAGGAAACAGGGCCTGGGTGCTGGTGGTGCTGCACAGACGCCTTGATCAGGCGGAATGCTCAAGAAGAAAGGTGGGAAAGAGGAAAATAAAGAAATATTTTTAAAGTTTGGCATGAACAGCACTCTTCTTTGCAGCAAGGACTCTCAGCAGTGCATGAGCCAGGGTACCTATGTAAACAGAAAACCTTTGCGAGGCTTACAAGAAATAACACCTGATCTGCCCAACACCAAAAATAACGTGATATCAAGGAACATGAAATATTCACGAGGTCTGATCTAACATGCACATTAGATTTTGTGTATAGCATCATATATTTTAACGCTGCTGCCTCTGCAACCTTGTAATCCCCATGCACAGCATGGATGCTGCGTCTTGTTAGTTCAAACTGAAACCGGGGGAACTTCCATGGGCAGAGCTTCCTTGAAGAACACAGGAGAATACTAAGGAAGTGCAGCTGGCCATACCTCTAGTGCTGTGTGTGCACACATGCACACCTCACACTTACAACAAATCACAAGTGGGAGCGAAGCTGAACACCCATAAATCAGCTCAGCAATGCACGGTGGGGGTTCATATGAGAGACTTTAACAGGCTACTTCTCCGTGCATTTCCTCTATAGGCACATACATGTAAAACAGGGATGCTGCTGCTCAGAGCTGACACTGTACTTGCCGGTGTACGCCTGAAGAAAATCTGTCCTCTGGAGCTTCCCATTTCAGGAAGGTATGTTGGGCCGGGTCTCCCAGAGCAGCAATATTAATCTTAGTGAGACCAGACACTGTCCCTGTGGATATTTAGTCGCCTTTTAAAACCAGAACACCTCCCACCCCACCTCAGCTTGCTCCTGCCCCTGCCTGGGGCTGATCTGCTCCCATCGGACACAGGGAAGCAGCCCATGGGAACCATGCACCCGTCCTCAGCACACACAAGTACCAGCTCCGAGTCACCAGCCAGGACGTGCTCATTTCAAACAACTCAACTGTTAGAAAAATACAAGGCAGCTAAGGAGGAGCACTTCCAGAGTTGTGGACTTCTGCCCTGGGGCAGGATCCAAACCTGCATCCAATACCTGTGAAATGGCAGCTCTGAGCTGTCCTGGGGCTGATCCAGCTCCGACTGACCAATGGTAGAATTAGCATAAAAGTAAAATATATGAAACAACATTAGCATAGAATTAAAAGATTTGCTTAACCAGACAGTGCTGAAATCTCTCCTGGGAGAGGGTGCAAGCAGGGGTAGGCAGAATTGGAAACAAGACTCCACGGTGTTAATACTGATGCACCAAATTTTCATGTAAAGAGATCATAGCATTTCAGCTGCTGCTTTAGCTCATTAGGGGACAGTCACACCGTGGTACTGTGATGGGATCAGGCTCTGGCTGGGCAGCAGGCAGAAGAGACCAAATTCAGTGGAAAGTGTAAGATGAACATGGCATCACTAATTACGAGTGTTTCATCAGGCAAACCGCTATACAGTTGTTATACAGCAAGCACTCCTCGCCCTCGCAAGCGGCAGCAATAATAGTCTAAGAGAAGAAATTTGGAAAGAATTGGATTCTGGAACACCACAATCTTCTCCTAAGCACATAGGAAAGCTGAGCAGCTACCATCCACCTTTTTAAAAATAAAAGGGAAAAAGTAGTACCCTGCTGAATATTGTCTGTCCTACAGAAAACAGCAGTGTCCTAAAATTGCCAGTAACCAATTTATAAGATGACAGTATTTGGGAAGCGCAGCTGCCCTCCCACACACCTGGAGCACACGGGCAAGCTCTTGGCCCAGGCAAGGGTAGCACAACACGGCTTATGCCCTTCTGTGAGCCCAGAAGGGCTGAGTCCACACCAGGGATGCATTTGCCTGGTGACAACCGTCCCACCTGGCCAGAGACCCCTTGCTTGTCACCTCAGCTCTCCTCACTAGCCTGAGATGTGGGTTCCTGGTGAAAAGCCAGGCACCAGCCCCTCTAGACTGTGGGTAAGGCAAGCAGGTCACTCCAGCTCCTGCTGATGGATGACACACTGGTGGAGCACCTGCCCCAAGCGCAATCGGTAGAGCTCAGTGCAACTATGGGACCAAGCACAGCCTGAATGCAAGAGCAAAAGCTACTCTGAAGAGCATCTGGTGGGGCCAGGCTCTGCTCAGCAGCAGAGCACTCCTGGATTAGTGCAAGGATTTCCCAGCAGCACAGAGCTAAACCCCTCTCACAATGGCAACGCACTTAACTCCTGTTCCTTATCTACACTTCCTATTTTCTATATTTACTGTTGACTTTGTTTGGGCACTGTTAAGTAAGTATTTGTACATCTGCTTTTCTTTCATGTACCAACACCACAGTCCTACTTTCCCTGTGCTTTAGTACTGATGTAGTAGCATGAGCTCACACTTTCACCTTAGTGAGAAACAACCACTGGGGAAAAAAAAAAAAGTCTCCCTCCAGTAATTGCTATTTAATCCCCGACCAGGAAAACTAACAAGTTATTCTAAGAGAGGCAAACCTTTGGGGCATTTGATTTTTAGAACAGCTGAGCACTGAGGCACTGCAAAAATGAGATATACAGGGTATTTTATTTTTGCTGCTCAATAGCACGAAAGAGATAATGCAGTGGGGCTGCCAGTGCCTTATACAATCTGACACGCCGAACAACCCAAGGGTGCTCATCCTCCCCAGCACTCACAGCACATCTCATCCATTAGGAGAACACAATGTGAAAACTGACCCTTCCTTTCTGAGTATCGATATAAATCCTGTTTGCCATTCAGGTTAGTTCAGACTGAAGAGGCTACTGAAATGACTCTTAGTATAGAAAAGCAGCACAATTAACCATTCAATGAAAACAAGAGTTTGTTTTCTTTAAGAAACAACCAAACAAAAACCTCTCTGTTGTTAATTTATGATTTTGTTTCTTCTTCCCTTAAAGCCTGGCTGTCACACAGAAATTCTTAAGCAAAGGCTGCAGTTACAGCATGACCAAACACTAAACACAACGGTACATGTGTGGGGAACACACAAGAGAACAGCTAAAGACAAATTTTCAGAGTTGGAAATTAATTTAAATGCTGTCATGATACATTGTCTCAGACCCCTGAATCATCAGCCTCCTTTACTTTTTTACTGCAATGTATCAAGCTACTACATCTGCTCAGCTATTTGGAAATTAGCAAATATTCAGTAAAAATGGCAAAACTTTTTGAATTCAGGATCTCTACAACAGCCCTAAAATTCTGTGCTCCTCTATAAAAACCAGTCTCATTACAAAAAAAGGAAGCTGTCTGGAACAAAAGCTAACAAAACACACACTACACACTGAATCCTCTAAGTGAGATTTCCTATTATGCTCTGCATGACAAGGGAAGTTAATAATATCCTAACCTGCAGCATTTGCTAGCTTGTTTGTACCATAAAGTGAAACATTCCTTTACAGCGTACTTGATGAAAGAAGTGACTTTATTTTAAAATCTCAAAAATCAGTTTACTATAAATTCTGAATGAGAATTTGATAGTCCTATATTAGCTGATGTAGAATACCTACATTTTAAGAGACCACATTTTAAGAGAATGCAGTAAGTTATAACATTATCAATGGCAAATGCATCATTGCTTAGACAAGTAAGATTCACACTCACCCGAGGCACAAAATGCAAGAAAATCAAACCACAATGAAGACAAGAATTTTTAAGTATAAATTTTTAAGAGTAAGTCACATTTGAGATGTTATAATTTTTTATATCTATTAAAAAAGTATACGTGAATTGCTATTCAGGATGCAGTGCTTTTGCTACAAAATCCCTTTAAAAGCTGCTGTTTTCAATGCACATATTTTGTACTGAGTTAAGTGGGGAATGTATCAAGTGCCAGGTGTCTGAGAACACTGGTAAATTCTCTGCCAACTAAAAAGAAAGAATTAGGTCCTTTACTACCAGATTTCGATGAAGTATTTCATCAGTGCAAGAGCTCTGTATGGGCCCATATTTCAAAAGTTCTCCCAACAGACACAACATCACAGAAATCCAGGGACCTGCAAAGTCAAACACAATCCACATATGCAACTTTTCTTGATGCTGCAAGAGAAGATTTAGAGATGCAGGATCATTCTTCCAGGAACTCAGAATGCAAAAACTAAATTTTCAGCCTTTCTTGGCATAACCACAAAATATTCGGGCATGAAACCATGGAAGGGAAAGCTGTTGACATCGGACAAACCGAGAGGGCAGTTTGAGTGGAATCTTCTTAGAAACACCAGTGTGCATGTATTACCTCTGCGATACGCAGCCTGCAAAGACGACACGAGACCGGTTCCTGGGTAAATGGTTTATGTAAGTAATAAAATATTTACTATAACATAAATAGAAACGTACCCTCGCAGTCTACATTGGTTTTGCAATAGAGATACAAACAAAAACCGAAACCCAAGGGGATGGGACCGGATCGAACCCACCAACGGGAGGGTGCGAGCTCCGCGCACGGTTAGAAATAAATAGAGACGGGCCGGGAAATGGTGTCGAAGGGTCCCCCTGGCCGCGCGAGGAGGGGAATAAATTAGAGATCGCAAACCTTTGGCTACTGCTGCGGCGGCCGCGGCGGCTCCGGCAGGCGAATAAATAGAGCGCGGAGCGCGGAGCGGGCGGCCGGGCCAGTCTGAGAATAAATTAAAGCGCGTCCCCCGCCGCCCGCCGAGCCGCCGGCGGGGCCGCGGGGGCCCGGGCAGTCACTGCACGGCGCCGGGCAGCGCGTGATGCAGCGGCGACGTGTCCGCCTGTGCATAAACGTCCTCCATCGGGGGGTGCGGGACCCCGGCCGGCGTCATCCGCTTCTCCTTCTGCCGCCGGTTGCAGAACCAGACCCGCACCACCTCTTTCTCCAGCTGGAGGGAGTCCGCCAGGGAGGTGATCTCGTGCGCCGAGGGCTTGGGGCACTTGAGGAAGTGGTTCTCCAGGGCGCCCTTGACGCCCACCTCGATGGACGTCCGCTTCTTGCGCTTTCGGCCCTGCGCCGCGATCTTGTCCAGGTTGGTGGGGCTGCCCGTGCTGGAGTCCGTCTCCTCCAGCCACTTGTTGAGCAGCGGCTTCAGCTTGCACATGTTCTTGAAGCTCAGCTGCAGCGCCTCGAACCGGCAGATCGTCGTCTGCGAGAAGACGTTCCCGTACAGGGTGCCCAGCGCCAGCCCCACGTCGGCCTGCGTGAAGCCCAGCTTGATCCGCCGCTGCTTGAACTGCTTGGCGAACTGCTCCAGGTCGTCGGAGCTGGGCGCGTCCTCGTCCGACGGTTCGGGCGGCCCCAGCGGCGGCGGCGATGCCGCCAGTTCGTGCCCGCCCGCCTCCTCGGCGCCCAGAGGGTCGCGCAGCCCGTGGTGCAGCGCGGGAGCCGGCGGGCCCAGCATCCCGTTGAGGCCCGCGTAGGGCTGCGCGTAGAGCAGCGGCTGCCCCGACGGCGGGGACATAGGCGGCAGGTGGTGCGCGCCGCCCTGCGCCCACCCGCCCGCCGCGCCGCCCGCCGCCGGCTGCGGCACCAGATGCGGGCGGTGGTGGAAGGCGGCGGCGGACAGCTCTTCGCGGGGCCCTGGCGGGCCACCCTTGGCGTGCTCGGCGGGCGAGAGGTGCGCACCCCCGCCGCCCCCGCCGCTGCCCCAATCCGTGCCGGCGCTGGGCAGCCACTGGTGGTGCGCCAGCCCGACGGCGTGCCCGGCGGCGGGGGCCAGCCCCTGCAGGTACTCGTGGTGCATCATCTTCTGCACCTCGCGGTACGTGGTGCCCTGGTGCAGGCGGTCGCCGTCGGGGTGCATGAGCGCGGCAGAGCGCGGCAGGTACTGTGCGGCAGCAGCCATAGCGAGTGCCCCCGCCGGCTTTACCGCCGCGCTTTAGAGCCGCGCGCCGGGGCGCGGGGCCGCCGCTCGCCGGCCCCGCCCCCGCTGCCCCATTGGCCCGCCTGCCGCCGCGGGTGGCCCGGGCCGCGTCGCCATTGGGCACTGCCTCGCGCTCCGCGCTGCCATTGGCCGGCGGCATCGGCCGGCGGGGGCGCTCGGCGGGGCAGCCCCGCGGCGCAGCGGCCGCCGATTGGCGGAGGGCGGTTCATTCATGCCGAGCGGCCGCGTGGGCCGCGCGCGAGCGTCTCGCCCCGGGGCGGGGGGATCGTGGGACCCTCGGCCCGGGGGGCTCCGAGTGATGCGAGGAGGGAGAACCGTGGCCCTTCAGCAGCCGGTGTGCGGGGAGGCCACGGGTGCTTAACCGGTCGACGCAGTAGTAATCAAGAACAACTTGGGACATTAAAAGCCCTGATTGAGCCTTCTGGTAAACATAGACCCTTGGAAGGTGGGAGCTCCTTCAAACGCTTCTTAGGGTAGAGCACTGAGGGCCAAGAACTGAGGGTTTGAGACTGTTTGGGCATCAAGGAAAATGTGGGTCTTGGATGCTGCCTCAGAGGCAAGTCTCTGAGCCGGTTTGGGGGTTGGCATAGGATAAAGGGTGGAGGAAGTAATGGGAAAAGACAATGACAACAAGCAACAGACGTGTCTGGCAGTGCTGAGAGAGAGGCAAGGGATGCCTTAATTAAGCCAGCTTCAGATTTCGTCTGGGGCTTGAAGCCCAAAGTGAATCAGGGTGGGCACTAGGAGCATTAATCACTTCTAAAAATTAATCTTCCTCTCTGTGCTCCATTTGCAAAATGGGAGCAGAGACAGTGACCTTTGCCAAGGTCTTGGGTGAACAATGAACCATCAGATCAATATGTGTACGAGTCTAACATGTCAATGGCCACACGCAGATACCCTCCGCTCTCGCTGCCTGGGCAGGGTGGCTCAGCAGTGTTAAGGACAGTAACTGCAGCCTCCTGAAAGGTTTTCTGTGAGAAGGTGTGCCCCATCCTTTCCCTCCATGTTGAAGGTACTTGTCCTTTCGGAGCACCAAAGCACTAGTTTGGACTCAGGAGATTCCAAGCCTGCTGGGACCATGGGGAGAGCAGACAGAAGAGCCAGTGTTGGCTTCTGGACTTAGGGGGACCAAGCAGGATGCTGCAACACCCCACACTAGCTTGTGTGCAGCACAGGGCCTACCCCTGCCTGCGCTGCCCTCCAGGTGCCAGTGAATCAAACCCCTGGTGCTGTCGGGTGAAGGCGCTGCCCACACCCACTCTGTGATCGCTGATTTGGTGTACACTGACCCCTCTCCTGGTTTACCCAGCTCCTGGAGTGGCTGGTTGGGTGGGAACACACAGGGCTGGAAAAGTTCATCTCCTCCTCCAGGCTTGAAGTGGCTGGGTGGCAACACCCAGCCCAGCAGGAACCACTCCTGCTCTTCGGCAGCCAAGGACCAAAACAGATCAGCTGCAGGATCTGTGCTGGCCCATGGTGAGGGCTCAGCATCCCGTCAAGGGCCTGGGGAGCTGCTGGATCTTGCATTGCTGAATCTCAGAAAGACCAGCTACAAGAGCCATATACCTTGCTTGCTGGCAGGCTGGGCTTTGCACTGTCCTTGGGGACAAGTTTAGGATTGAACATGTGCATTTTTGACTGTGGAATGATGTGTAATTGGTTCCTTTCACTGAACCCAGTGTCTCTTTTCAGGTATACAGCCCTAGAAAGAGGGTGGACTTCGCAGAAGAGGTAGCTTCCATAGATCATGGAACATATTTCATTAGGAGAATAATGTTATCTTTCTTTTTTTCCTAAGCAATCATTTGTACACAGTGCATACGTTTGTAATGAATATAACCCTTTCAGATGATTCAGTGACATGCTGTAAAATATCATACTTGGTTAAGCGTTTTCTGTATATTTTTTCCGACCTAGAGTCACTCATGTCAACTCTCCATGATGCAGTGCTATAATATTCAAATTTTTGGTAGCCAATTGCTTTTGATATTTATTCCGTTTTAAGGGAATCACAATGAATAAATGTGTCCAGCTCAAACTTTATGCAAAATAACCTATGTGTAAATCAGTAAATCATTAATAGAATGAACAATTTCCAAAGGTTGAAGACTGGATTGTGTTTCAAACTTTCATCTGTCATGTATTTCAGAAGTCACCAAAGGAGAAAACACATTGTGTGTGATAACTGAGGTTTCTATCACAGACCATTTGCACAGTAGTGTGATTTATATTTGATCAAATGATCTTTGTAAACCAAGGCATTTTGTATAGATTGTGCTCTGGGCTGGTTCTGCTTAATAAAAGTAGAATTTAAAGACTGGGAACAGCAAACAGCAGAGGAAGATGAGACATTCCCATTTGACACCTTCCTCTGCAACTCCCAACTTCAGATGTGAAAGCCAGGTGGCGAAGTTCTTTCTTTTATTAAACAGCATGAAGGAGGTAAAAGCAAAGGAGGTAAAAGCAAAGTAGGGGGCTGACCCTAAGTGAAGAGGACAGAAAGGATTAAGATGCCTGTATAAGCACTGACTTCACAAGCTGGATATGCATATTGGTGTTCCTGGTGTCCCTGTCTCCGCTGAGGTCTGGAACTGAAGAGTTGTGCAGCTTGAAATACCCTGCCGGGATTACAGTATATTGAAAGTGTCTTTCCTTTTTTTTATTATATGTATTCTTATTTTTACATAGCTTTTTCAAAGCTGTGTCATCCAGTCAATCCCTGAGGGAGGGCATCCTGATTTCCTAGCAAAAGCTAGTTCCTTCATTACGCCTTACTGGGGATATTGGCATGCGGTCCATTCTCTCTTCAAGGAATAAACAACCCCATGGGCAATTTTCAATATGATTCATTCTCTGTGTGACTGTGACAGCATCAAAACCTGCCTAATGCAGCTGGATCTGAGGCTGGTGGGAGAACTGGAATAAGGAGGAGGCTTGACATGAGGAAGAGTGGAGCCTGAGCTGCTGTGAGGGGGCTGCTGGCAATGCAGCGCTGTTCTACTGCTGTTCCCCTGACCAGGGAACAGGAGTTTGCTGTTCCTTGGGAGTGCTCTGTGACTCTGGACCATGCCATATCAGGACATCCAGTCACGGAGAAACTGCATCACGTCTGGGTTCTACACTGAGTGAACCAGCTTCTGCTTGTGTCCGGGCCTGTCTCAGACACCAGTTGAAACAACTGGATCAAACATTGGATCAGAAGGTCTGCACCATTTCTGCAGCAAGGAAAGACACCAGCATTACCTGTCAGCTGAAAGGAGGCCAAGAATCAATTTTTCTCAGAGTAGACTTTGCCTGTAAGTGTGAAACTGCCCTGAGGAGAGGCAGCATTTCCCAGAATTTTTTGCATTTTGACTAGATGTCCTTCATCTAGGACTAGAGCACAGAATTTTTACAACTTTTTGGATGGCTATACCTTTTGGGCAAATCTTATTTTTGCTTTGCTCATCTAAACTTGTAGAATTCTTAATTTAGTGAGTGACAGTTAACAAGTTAGTGGCTGGGACAGCAGTGAATTTAACCATAAAACTAGAGAGGAAGAGAACTAGAGAATAAATCATGGAGAATAGTAAATACAGATGTGCAACGTATGCTCACTATGATTAGCTTTAGTCATATACAGTCCTGTAATTATTTGGAAATTGTGCAGAAAGATCTTCTCACAAAACCAAAATGAATCAAAAAACGCTGTTGTGATCTTTTATTGAATCAATGAAATTTAGATTAGGCAGTTACTAAATTCCTGTTTACACAACAGACCTTAATGGCTCCAAAGGAAGCACTCAAATGTATTTGACAAATAATCCCTATTATGAAAGCCCCATAATATGCATTTACATAATCCCTACTTTAAAAAGCTATATCAGCTCTAAAGTTCTTCAGTGCAGAGATACGCCCCAGGGGATTAACAGTACCAAACAAAACAAAGGGAAGTAAAATGTACACACACATCCACCAACACGCACTACAGCCTTTAGGATTAACACACTCAGGAGGAAGCAGGGATAGCCCACCAGCTCCCCTCACCCTCCTCCACC
This sequence comes from Empidonax traillii, assembly GCF_003031625.1. Taxonomy (NCBI): domain Eukaryota; kingdom Metazoa; phylum Chordata; class Aves; order Passeriformes; family Tyrannidae; genus Empidonax; species Empidonax traillii. Next base: position 215,898 of record NW_020955385.1, on the reverse strand, counting down.
TCCAACAGGGTTTGTGCATGTGCACAGACATGAACACATGCAGATGCCCATCTCTACAAGTGACTCCACAGGATTCTGAGCACGTGTGTGGTATTGCAGGGTCTCTCTGCATCATGTCTCTCCCAGCTCTCTTGGCCTTTTTTCACAAATACAATATTGGTTCATCCTGTATGTCCAGTAAGTACCATAATGAAGCAAACAGTCTGTACTCATGCTTTGAGGTGTACATAGCAGCTTTAGAAAGCAGGTGAACCAACACAGAACTGGTGGGTTGTGCATTTTATTCATACTCAAGATGACTGGACAGTTGCTGATACTCTCATGTGATGGATGCGGCATTTTGCCGTCAAAGTACAACATGGTATGGATCTGCAACAAGCATGTTAATATTGCTGAAGGTTTTGAATTAAAAAAAGTTGTTCTTCACTGTGGAAAACAAGCTGTCTCTGAAAAGCTGATTATGCAGAAGTGCAAATTTTGGATACTGATTTTTTACCTTCTTTAATTTTACCCTGTCTTTGCAACGACCCCTTGTTTAGGAACAAAAAGGTTGGACTTGATGATCTCAGAGCTCTTTTCCAAACTGGTTGAATCTATGATTTGATTATTATATGAAAATGCTACAGTGAAGCCCCAATATATATTGGATTCAGTAAAGTAAGAAAGGGAAAATACTGAAGAATTCATTTCCAGCCTCAGAGAAATGGCTTCGCTGCCTGTGCATTCTGAATTCTCTCTGTGTGTCTTTTGCTTCAAACTTTTTGATCAGCATTTATAATATAAATGAGAACACAGAAGCACAGAAATGTTGGTATTTACCCTCAGGGAATGCCAACATTCAAGTTCTATGGAGTTTTGTGTGCACAAAACTCATTGTATCCCAAAGGTTCCGTGTTGCAGTCCAGCTGCAGTGGTGCTGCAGGCTCTGTGCAGAAATGGGATTTCTCTGGATTGCAGGGGTCGGGCAGGGTCCAGCATCCCCTTCTCCCTCTGCCGGTGGGGGCTGAGGCACTCCCTGCCCACCTCCCTCCAAAGAGCTTTGGTCTCCTCAGCCCGGGGAACTCTCTCCTCGCTCTGCAGAAAAACTTCTCACCTTAACCGCAGACTCACTCCCCAGATGAGGTCAGGAGTAACAGGAGGGCTGAGCCCCAGCCTGCACCAGCTGCCTGAGCCATTGAACATTTCTTCCCAAAATAACACAGAAGATCAGTAATTTCACTCTGTGTGTTCCCAGCTCAGTTCCACCTTAATGATGAAACTTTGGGGTTAAGGTTTCCATTTAATGAGGATCTTTACATTTTACATAAAACAACTACATGAATAAGTACTCAGTTTAGAACTGATAAGACCTGGGGGTGAGTTTGGCTGGGGTTCAGCAAGAAATATGCATTCGGCAGATAAAGGTTTCTGTGGCTGTGGTGTCACTTGATCTTGTCAATCTAAAATCATCTCCAACCTGGAGAAGGAAGCAGCTGTTATTTTACTGGAGTGCAGTAACGGGATCTCAGGAATCACCACACCCACAGCTGGTCAGACTCAGGAACTCTCCCGTGCTTGTCCCTCCCAGTCCCTGCTGGGGAGCAGCAACTCTACAGATTGCCAGCAAAGCAATCTGCTGAGAGCGATTGCTGAGAAAGGGGAATTGCACAAAGAAAGGTTCATTTTTACATTTTCCGATCATATTTGGTGTAGGACGTGTGTTCCTTTATTCACCCCACTGCACATTGATTACTCTAATGATCACAGTTACAGAACTGATCGTTCCATATTGACAGACCATGCTTCCCAGGTTGGCTTCTCAAACTGGGATGTTTTGAGAAATGTACAGATGCAGAAGAATAGGGAGAAATTTTCTTTGTGGCAAGGCTAAGGTGCAAGGGTTGGGAGATGAAGGGATGAATCCCTGTAATTTCGTTGTTACTGCAAATTATGCTTTGTTTAAACTTTCCACCTCAGGCTTTGATCTGCTATACTAGTGGTAATCCATATATTTATGCGTTGCTAGTATGAATTCAAAGTGATATAATTCAGCTCAATATCAAAACCAAGAGTCCTTCCTATCTTCTGCCTGCACTGTCACTGTGTCATAATTCTTACACTTTTGGTGACATGTCATCAGTCCTTTTGTGTTAAGTGAGGCACAGGGCGAGTTCAGAAGGAAGGAAAAAATCCATTTTAATGAAATTCACTTCTCAGGTGATTATGTGCTTCTGGAGAACAGGAATCAAGCACCAGCCTTCAGACTACTCTGCTTGTCCCTGCCTGCACCCCAGCACACTGAGTACCCCACGTGCCCAGCTCTTCTCACACTGGGAACAGGGACCTGGAACTCAGCTGCAGAGAGGTGATGCTGCTGATCCCTTTCTCTCCAGAGAAAGGGAAGTCATGAGCAACTGGTGCAGAGGATCATGCCTGGGACACAGCTGGATATGTAAGGTCATACCTGGCAGACAATGTTTTCTTGTGCCAACAAACAGCACTGAACTGAGTGGGAAGAGCAGGTACTGTAAGGGGCAAACCTTTCTAGACATGGACCAGCTGAACCAATTCACACTACTGCTGTTGGGACAGGAGGAGCTGAGGATGAGGAGCCTGTTTAGTGCTTTGGCAGGATGTTCCATCTGTGAGTCACAGCTCTACTGGAGCCGTACCAGCCCCTTGGCCAGACAAGCTTTGCCTTCATTAACTCTTTCCTGCAGGAGACGCAGAAGCCAATTAATTACAACTTAGATTTTTTCCATTAAACTCCTCTAAGCTTCAGGGGAAGAGCCTTAAGACTCTACTCTGATCCTGTTGCCACTGACGCCTGTAAAAAGCTCTCCACAGACTTGGATGGGAGGAGACATTAATTCCATGTCTGCTTTCAACCTGGAGCATGGCCACACTCAGTGCCACTGACAGGAGGGCTGGGCCTCCAAACACAGCTCATCTTCCCCATCAGTACCTGCCTTAGGGAGATGCATTGTCGTCAGAGAATGATTTCTGATGGTCCCAGCAACAATGCACCCAGTGGCCATACTCTGTAGTTACTATCAAATCCTTGTTCCCTTGTCTGCTCCCAAACTTTCATTCTGCTGCTCCCTGTAAAGAAAACCCTGATCCATTCACCTTTCAAGCTAAATGGACTTCCATTAATTGAATTTTCGAAGAGAGATCGTCACATCTGAAATGACAGGTATCACACTTAGAGTTTTTCTTCTAGAAGAGAAATCTTCACAAGCAGAGACTGTCACAGTTCCGCAAGGCTGGCAAGCAGGCAAGTCTCAGAAAAGAACTGCTCCTCAGTCTCCTTTACATAAATTATTTGTGTTTCAGAGAATCAGAAGACTGAATGCAGGTTGTCTGTATCCCACTAGACTGCACAGTTGACAAGGCAGGAGTGGATCCTGCTTTGTTACAAGAACAAGTTAAATGCCATCACCTGGTGTGACACTAAAGACATGCCTTTGCATGGGTTCTGAGGCCATAATTCCCCGTACTCTGCACAAGCAGCAGTTTTTTATTCACAAGCAGATTGCTTGTGTATTTGGTGTGGAATATGTACAAGATGATAAAAGAAGTGATATTATTTATACAGCATATGAAAATGCAACTGGTCTTCTGGATTTAGGATAGCAGAGTTCAAAGTCAAATTTCGCTTTGTTGCCGTGTGTTGCAAATAGCTCATTGGCGAGGGCCCAGCACTTCTCAGACTGGTTACAGGACTGTCTCATCTGAGCTCTGATCTGTGCCACAACTTGTATTTCTTGTATTTTGTTTAACTGCACTGTGGGCCATCAAACTCCCGTTGCAGTCAACAGGCCTTCAGGATCTGGTCTTTCTCTCCAGTCATGGTGCAATGATGTGTCATCTCTTCACTCTGACTACTGTTTTGAACACTTTCGTCCCCAGTCCCGCTTTTTTTGGGTCAATATTTCTTACAAGCTTATCAACAAAATTCTTTACAGCAACACAGAAGACTTGCTTTCCATCGGTGCTGGTGATAGCAAAACAGGCTTCCCAAGTGGGGATGATACTCCACTTGCTTTTCAGACACCTGTATATCCTGAGAATCATCTGTTCAGGGGCTCTGCCTGTTCATGAGAACACAGTGAGCACCTTCCTGCAAGCCTGCCCAGTTTGCAACTGCACCCCCACTGTCAGCTACATCGGACTATGGGCAGGTTTAGGCACCTGTCACAGTTCTTATCTGGGTGAGGCAAGGCTCACAAAACGGTAACACAGAGCCATCAGCTGCCTCAGACAAAACAGCTGTTTGTTCCTGTGTCAGCACTGTGGGTGGGTGGCGCACTGATGACATTTATAGGAGAATTTCCTTTCCATACTAGGCAGTGAAACAGACTTTTGCTAGAATGTGTTCTTTTCACAAGTAATTTTTTTCTTTCAAATTCCTATCCTGAGATCCTAAAGTTATGTATAGTTAATAAGGCAGAACATCAAAAATTGCACTGGTGTGGAATCCCCTCTGCTTGCACTGCTTCAAGAGCTGCAACTGCTCCCCTCCACACTAGGTACTATTTTCATTACATACCCGACCTCTGGTTCTGATTAAATAACTTGTATAATTAGATTGAGACATCTGCTTATCCCTGGGGGGAAGAAATCCCTTTCAGCACTGGACTAAGCCTGATTTGGTTAATTACCTTAGCAGTACTGTATTAATACATAGCTTCTTGATGGCAAGAAGCTGTGGTATTAGATTTATTCCTCCTTGCTTTCACAATACTATAGTAAGACAGTTTAAGGATTAAGAATCAGGCAGTGAGTGCAATATTTCCCTCCTCTTTTCATTCATGTCAACAGTCTCCCCTCATTTTGCACATTCAGATATCTGTTCTACTTGCCTGTGAACACAGTTTCCAGGTTCTTTGTTGTAGATGTAAGTATAATCTATTCCCAGTGACTGCTAGAAACAGTGCACCCTGGGGTACTTTCGAGTAATTAAAGTTCTCAGAGCTCTTTAGCGATGTGAATTTCTATCAACAAATGATTATTATTGGCACTGCTGTTTTCCAGTTCAGCCTCCAGAAGCAGAGCAGCTCACGTGCAGATGGACAAGTGGAACATGGGAAGAGCAAGATGGGAGCACACTTGGGTTTGCAGACACCATCCTTTTCCTCTGGTGTCTGCAAGGTCAAACATCTGCAGGCAACTGCACTGCAAAGTAACCGCAGGAAACTGCAGGAAACCCAGATTCTGTCCTTTGGTCAAGCTTGACAAAAAGTGCACAAACCTACATATACTAAAAAAGAAGAGCTGAAATTTGCATCCAAGCTTGGAATAAACCATTCTCAGAAGAGGCAGGAGCTCTGCAACAGAGGATGTCCTTGAGGTGCTGCTGACAGTGGCCCATGGGCAGAGGCTCCTGCCAAGGGACCCACCAAAGCTCACCCACCACACTGAGCACCCCGAAGTGCCACTAGCTCTGAGCTGACTATTTAAACAGACTGTTCTGGGGGTCCAAAAGTATTTCTGGCAATAGTGAGAACTGAAGCAGGAGCAAAAGAAACATTATGCAATAGAACATTTTTCTATCAACAGATGGAACTACCTAATAAGATGTAAATAATCTATTTGATAACCAACCCATCACAGAAAGAGATTCAGGCTTCCCAGGAAAACTTCAATTCTCAGAACCATGTATTTACTATTTATATGACTTGTCAGCCTATCTAAAGGCTCATCCTTTTTAGAATGCTCTGTGGGTAGCCAGAAGGCACTTATAGAAAGAATTGTCTGGACACTTTTCAAAGCAAAAATATATTCAGTGCAGAATTTAATTGTAACACTAAATCTGTGAGTTTTAGAAAAAGGTGATGTGGATGGAAATCATGGAGGAGGAGAGGCATAGGAACATAACATCAAATGCCTATAGGAGGTGAGAGCAAAGATACCCTGTCCAGCAGCAGAGGCACAGGGAGGACTGTCAGGACAGCACAAAGCTCGCACCGGTGCCTCTACAGAACACTTTCCCAGGGCCTGACAGTTTGCAGAGAGATATCTCCCATGACAGAAGTGAGGTTTGTTATTCAATAGCCTCTAGCTTTTTTTACCTTTTACAACTTTGTCCAGGTTTTTTTTTTAGTGTAAACCTGCAGCACGCTCAACATTCTGCAGCAAAGATTTATGCAGATAAATGGCTCACTGTCCAAAAAGCCACTTTCTTCTGTTTGAAGAACCAGAACCAGTGAACAAGTCACCTCTGCATGACTTCTTCATGCTATTCATGATTCCAGAGACTGCTCACGTTTTGTCCCACAGTCACATCTTCCCACACTGAGGAATCACAGTCTATGGACCTGTGCCTCCTATAGATGCTGTTTGATACCCCAGATCAGCCTTGATTCACATTTCTGAATATTATCCAGGTATATAAATTCTTCATCAACTAGAAGAGAAAAAGAATTGATTAATTTAACTGGACTTCTGTGGCCTGTGTTCACAAGACTACTGGGCGACCCAAAGCAGCAATCAGGATGGAAGTGCCTTCTCTTGCAAGAGTTGAGACTGCTGTGGGGCAAATGAATTCCATTTGGAAAGATTTAAAGGCAGCAAAACTGAGGAACATTTTGGGTTTTGTTAAGATCTAAACTAGCCCTTTGCTGGGCAAATGGTGTCAATAAGCTTTCTCACATTCTTCTGATAACCAAGTGGGGAGGTGGGCAGGCGCTGCAAAGGAGGCAGAAGCAGCAGAAGTGTTTCTTGCAGCACCCCTCAGCACAGAGTCCAAGGGATGGCTTCCTGGCACACTAGTTCCAGTTTCAGGTAAGGAACGTTTTGCCTCTGCTCTTTTTTTTAGATCAGAAGGAGAGTACAGGTTGGGTTTTGTCCTGGGTACTTTTCATTCCTTGTAACTTTCACATGGAAGCATGAAATATAGCTGGATACATTTCGGGCAAGGCAATAGATTACCTCTACTGATGTGCTGGCCCAAGGTGTCCATTATTTATAGACCTCATTTTCTTGTAGCAGATTTGCATAGATGAGCTCCCAGTGGCTGACAGGCCACAGCTGTGAGGCTCTGCAGTCAGCACGGTTACGGGGAGCAGGATAACCCGGCAGCCAGGGATCACTTCGCGTTATGTTGCACCAAGACCAAACCAACCTGTCCACAGGTCGCAGAAGTGTCTGGAAAAAAAGGGCAGAGGAAAATTTTGCCAGAAGACCAAGACTGCTGTGTTCTGGAGGGGATATTTCAGGATTCCTCACATCACTTTGGCATTATGACTGCTTAGCAAGTACAATTGCGACATCCAGATCAGCTAGTGCTGTGCAGCCACGGTATGTTTGGGGGGATGCAGGCCCTGTCCGGGCCTGGCCAAACTCTCATGCACACGTTGTTACTAGCAGTAACTTTCAGCTCGAGAGAAAGGAAACTGCTTTGTCAGAAGCTGTTCAAACAGCCCTACACCTGGCTGGGAACAGATGCTGCCAGGTGTCATCTGGGTGGATTGCTGCTGTTTTCATCAAATGAATTAAAGTATTGATCTGCCAGCAGCTGGAGTTTGTGTTTAAGGGAGACTTGTCATTTCCCTCACTGGTGCCAGCCTAAAAACTGTGGATGAGGCTTACCAGTGCACATGACAGAAGAAGGGTCAGCCCTGAAGCCAGGGAGCCACCACCGTAAGAGAAAAGGGACAGCGCAACAGAAAAAAGTGTCACAGAAGCCATACAAAGAAGGTAGCTCATGAGAAGGAGATGGTGGCTCAAGGTGCCTCCGGAGAGCTTCCGCAGGGAGAATACTGAGTTAAGAGGAGACACTGGTGGGAGGGAAGTGACGGACTGGCACAAGCCCTGCTGTGCTGCTATGCTCTGGCATCCCTGCTCCTGAGCAGGTTATGCCATGCTGGTGGGACCCCACTCCAGCTGCCCTGGTCAGGTCTCCCCTGCTCCCCACCAGCTGCTGCCATTCCTCCACGGACCAACGGCTCTGGGTGGCACATGAGTGAGTGCCATCACCCGGGAGAGCCTGAGAAACGTTAGATCCAATTGCACAAAGCTGGATCATGTATCACAAAATGAGCTTTGCTTATTTAATCCTCTGATTGATTTTAAGGCCTTGCTGAGGCTGAAAGACTATTAAGAGATTTGTGCTGGCAGTACCTCCCAGCACAGTAACCACCTCCCCTGCTGTGCACCTGACATTTCCTGGCCATGGCCCGAGCCCCTTTCCAGCACAGGTCAGCCTCCACTTAATTTCTATCATCTGGCAGAGGAATATTCATACACAAGCAGAGGTCCCAGGGGGTGCCAGTCCCAGTCCTGCTCTTCAGGCACCGGCTGCAGCCAGGCACCCACAGGGACACCCTGTCTGGGGTGCTGCTCCCTTGTCTGCCACTGTGGGGGCAGAGGGTCTTTCATCACAGCCTCAGGAACTGCAGCCCAATATGCTTTGTTTTTTCCCTGTATTTTTCCTCCCGATCCTTGAATCTCACTGTTAGAAGTTCCCTTCCCCATCTCTCATATGCCTGTCTCCAATATGGACACTGGTGTTGCCTTGTGCTCAGTCTGGCAGAAGCCCTGCAACACATTCTTGGTGTTCCCTGTTTCCCTTCTTCAACATTCCCAGCCCAGCTTGGATGGGGTGCTGTGTGCTGAGTGTGCAGACCTGAAATGCTTGCTCTTGCCTTTGACTGCTCATGTGCCTGCCTGTTTTCCCCAGCACCTGCCTCCTCATGTCCAGATTCAAACTCCAGATAATGTAGCTCTGCTAGCCTCCTGGGCAGGGCTGTGTACGCTGGGAGAAATGCTAGCCTTGAAAATTGGGTGTGAGTGTGGGATTCCTCAGATGCTTTCTGCCACTGGGATTGTCTGGAAGATACTGAAGTCTGACCTTCGGTTCCAGATATCCCAAGCTCATGTCAGAAATTATACCCAAGTAACTACCTGTCAGGCCACTGTCCTAGATATGGTAAACCAAGACACAAGCAATGACATCTTCTCCTGTGGTTGGGCACCTTCTTTGTTGCAGCAGGTAGAAGCTCTCCAAGGGAGACATTTTTAAGGAGCTCTGATCACTGCTTCACTCTGCAGACTCTGCCCAGGGACTGGGGGCCCTGCTGAGCCCCTGGCACTCCCAGCAAGAAGAGCCACCCAGCAGAGACCATCCTCAGCACAGACTGGTGCTGGGCCCAGATGCCACTAAGTAGGATCTGGACATGCGTGGTTGTGGTGAACTAATCCTGAGGCACACAGAAAAGGAGATCCCAGCCCTCTCCCTGGTGCTGGCACTGTTACCCCGTGGCTCTGGCCCCAGGATGGCATCTCAGGCCAGGTTGTAAGTGGAGCAGGGAGATGCAGCCTCCTGGATTTCCTCTCTAGGTTATGCTGCAGCTGCAGCTGCAGATGTGGAAGTCTTGGACTGCATCAAGTCTATGCACTCCTCAACCTCACCACCCAGTCGGCTTACTGGGCCCAAAGGCTTGGTGCTGCACAACTCCAGCAGAGCGGGGTGTGTGGCAGGTGGCATCTGGGACTTGAAACTTTCAGGCCTTCAGACACTGCTGCCAGATCCTCTCAGCACAGGCCAGCAGCCCCTCTGCCAGGGGAACCAGGTAAGCCAGGTGATGCTCAGTCCCTGTCTCAGGGAACACCTGTGCACAGTGCAAGAGACCCACCACAGACTACAAGCTGAGCCAGCTGAAAAGGAGGTTTATTACAGCACCTTGAAAGAGGATGAAAAACTCAGAGGAGGGCTTGTAAAATGCCAGAGGCCTTCAAATGAAAAGATCTTAAACCAAGACTTAATTCTAAAGCACCAAACTCTTTGTCCAGCTCTAATGCCACTTCCCGTCCCTGCTACAGGGCTAAGATGTGTCACAGATCTAGAGCCTTTTGTTGATGTAACTTGAGCAGTGTACATATCAAGAAGAAGAGCACAGGCCAGGGATGAAGCTCTGGCAGGATTCCCAGCACAAGGAACACTCCTGCACAAGTTTTGGAGGGTTTGCAATGAGCACATAAAGCAACCTCACTCCTTGTGAGAATGACCAAGAAAGGGAGAAGCAAGAGATTGCAAACTATTCACCCTGGTATCAATTCCACATGACACAGCGGAGTAAACAGTGTGAAACACTTGGGAATACGGTCTAACATCCACTGTGTAGCAGAGTCTTATTAAAAGTAGATTGTGCCACACAAGTCCAAAAGACTTCTTCACTTGAGACACTGACTTTGCAGATGATAGAATTCATTTTTATTGCAATAAAACAGTTGATATAATGCTGCATAATGAGCTTAAAGCAGGTAACTTTGAGCAAAGAAGTCCCAGAGACAGAGAAGGGGGCCTGGTAGGCAGGGTCCAGTCTCACAGTCACAGTGCCATGCCACTAGTGGGGTGCAAAGTGACTCCACAGAGGATCTAGTTCACAGACACATTCCTCTTGGGGGGCAGAGATGGACAGCAGGATTTTGTGAGCCTATAACATCAAAAGATCAGTGGCCATGACAGGTTGAGGATCTTCTGGGGTCATATGAGCTGCTTTGTTCCTGCTTTTTAAAATAGTATGAGAATTGTGAAGCTGTAAGACAGGAATGCGGGCAGAGACCTGATGGAACCCTGTTGCTCAGCTGAGCAAAGCCCTGTTAATAACCTGAAACCCCTGAGGGAGGGAGGGAAGGCTGGTTCTGGTTTTGCTTAACCAGGGTCTCCTGCCATTACAACATTTTAATATCAAAGAACTTTGTGCTGAGAACTAGATACAACAGCAAGTGTAGACCCAGAAGGACCAAACCTGAATATTGCAGTTGCTTTTGCTGCAGGAGGGTAGAATTTAAGCTACAGTCTGGAGAAACAAAGACTTGGGGGACAGGATCCACCCCTAATTACCTTGCAGTTAATGTGAATGTGCAGCAGGATGAGGAGAGGGAAGGGCACGAGACACCAGCATGAGAAGCACTGACCTGGAGCTAGAGAAGGGAAAGTTTAGGCTAGATGCAAGGATAAAAAAGCTATCAAAAATGACTGAGACTCTTATGGGAGAGGACTAAAAACGCAGTCACAGAAAATACTTACATGGAAGTCAGATGCAGTTTTAGCAGGCAAGTTGCCATGAATGACTGCAGCAAAGAGCCTGGCTCTGAGGCTCTGGCAGGACCCAGCAGTCCAGCCCAGCCCTCCCTAGTTAGTCTCTGCTGGTGGCTTCTAAACAGCCGTGGGTACTCAGTGCCTCTACTGGGAAAATGAGTGGGCTCTGGTCACGTAATCAAGGCATTATTTTCAGGAAGAATCATTTGGACATTTAACATACTAATATTTAAAGAAGAGAAGAGATGTGTTATTTAGAAAACATTCTGGATGAGTGACTGTTTTTTCCAGGAAAAAAAAATGTATATGCAGCAAGCATCAGGTGCTGTTGTATTTTAATCTAAGCTAAGTGACTCCTGTTCCAGATCCAGTACTGATTACTCTCCATAAATCATGGTTTGTCTCACATTCCCTCAATCATATCGAGGCACCCCTCCATGAACATGTCCAGTTAGACTTCCACTCAATTGATCATGATCACTCAGACTTCCACTCAGCTGATCCCGAACAGCCAGCCTTCAGCTGCATTATTCTTCACTGATCACAGATGTTTATAATGTCTATTTCCAGTGACCTCAAACTTCAAACAGAAGGTAGTTCCTGAATAAGATGGATGAAATAATGTAGAAAAACAAATTGTATGACCTAAACCCCAAGTAACAAAATTTGTGACGAAATAGAAACGTTACTAAAGAAGCTGCACAATTAGGAGTTGTCTCACTAATACTTTGAATGTTTTTCAATGAAGTGCCTGGCCTATCTTTCCTGAGACTGAATAACTTCAAACCGTTGAGAATTGGAGTTTGGCTGCACTTGTTATGGATGGAGCCAGACAACAAAAACAAGTAAACCAAATGGCAACAAAAACTTGAATGAAAACCTAATTCTACTCTGTTAGTGGACTAATGATTTTGGCTGAGAATGGGCCAAGCTGCCCCTTTGTATCGTAATGAGTCAAATCCAATTTCCTACCATCAAACTTGTAGACAACAGCCAAGAAAAATGTTTAATTGAATGTTTAGTTGAACTGTAACACTGAATTTGTAAGTTTGCTGACTATGGATTGTCTCACTGTCCAGATTTCTCCCCCCAGTTTGAGGTCTTACTTCTGCATTGCAGGAATCAAGCAAGAGGCACATCTGGCAAACGGGTTATTTTGGAGACTACACAGAAGTAAATGAAGGAATTTGGACCTGGCATAAAATCTCTGAGGCCAGAGCCTCTTGTTCCTGACAGGATTTAGGAAGCAGTGTTTCCATATTTATTTAGCAGTGAGAATATAGTAGTTTGTTAAAAAATATGGAAGTTCTAATAATCTCCAGGTTACACTTACAGTTGTGGTAGGCCTTACTGTGAAGCACTGTCTCCTATGGGAGATGACCAGGTGGTCCCAGCCACGGCAGCCTGATAAAAATTCCCCCTAGCAATAAACGTCTTATCTTTCCACCTGACTTTGTAATTAGTTAGTTCCTAAAAGAACTATCTAAGGTCAGGAGAAGAATTCCTGCTTTGGACTCCCAACTTGACCTTTGAGTTTCGGGAGTGGGTCTGTCCACAGCTGAGGAGAGTCTTCTGGTTCCTTCCCACCAAAAACTTGTTCAGTGTAGCCTCAGATGAATCTTTCCTACATCTGTGGTTAACCTCTTCCTATAGTTAGGCTTCTTATGATTCACCTATGCTAAATATTTTGCAATTAAACTCCCCCAAAGAGCAAACCAAGCCTTTATTACAGCTGCAGAAGGCCTCTTTGTCTGGCTGAACCGGGTCTTCTACTTTTGTTCCCATGACTTTTTCCTAACAAGTTTGTAAGCTCTTGTCCTTGGACTGCTGCTAGGACCATAAGCTTTCATGAGATGATTTTAAAGTACAGACAGAAAAGGTGGCAGTGCTAGTGGTAGAGGGGTGGGGGTGTCTTTCAGTCTACATCATACAGGCCTCTGTTCTTTGAGGCTAATAATTTTTCTTTGGTGAAAACCAACAGTTTTATGAGACAGTTGAATCATAAATTCTCCTCTAGCAAATGAACTCCCAAAAGAAAGCAAGGGTTGGAATGTTGCTAAAATCACAAACATTAGTGACTGGCAAAAAAGCACATCTATTACAGTGAAAAAAATTTGTGTGATGCAAACATCTTCAAAAGAAAATGCAGGAAAACAAGGTCCAAAATGTTACATTACAGCGAAAGACACTTCTGAGTAAAAAAAACACTCAGTATTGGTAATATGCAATTATTGCTGAAATCTATTAGGAAAATGTTTTATGTTCTGAAGGACTACTCACAGTTCAGTAACAGTCCCTCAGGATTTGTGTGTGAGGGTTTAAAAGCTTTTACGTAAATTCAGGGGGAGAAAAGAATGGTTTAGTTCCAAGTCTAAGCCAAAGTTTGCTGTGTAGTTAAAAAGAGTAAATGAACTTGTGGATGTGACTCCTCTGTTTCCTTCTCACACAGTGTCTTCTACACTTGAATGACAGAGCACAGAACTTGAACACGAAAGCTTCATGTTTTATTAATGGTGTCCAATTCATTTCCTGTTTTCGTGCTGATAACCTGCTGAGGGAGAGGAAGGGAACTCAGGTGGCAAGACCTCAGATCCATTTTTTTTATACCCATGAACAGTTCGCAAGTGGGGTATTTCACTAGCAAAATCTCTTTTTTGCATGTATTACTGCATTCTCTGGGAAGCTTCACTGGGACTTCTGGCACACATCTCTGAAAGACCAAACGTTTCCAAGGCAAGTTCCTTTTAATGTGATAGCTTTTAGTTTTTGATTCAATCAGTGCTCAGTAGTTATTTTCACTATTGTTCTTTCTACAGATCTAACCTCATAATACACCAAAATACTACCCTGGCAGAAACCTCGTAGCCAAACAAAATTCACATTAGCAATACCATCCATTGTTTGTAAAAATGCCAGTTTATCCCTCATGAAAGATAAACCAGTGCAGTGTTCAGCCAAGCAGATATTCCCAGAGATTTTTAAACTAAAATAATGTTACTAGTCCTGCAAAATGGAGTGAAGACATCAGTGTTCCAGAAAGAATACCCCTTTTCCTATTACTCAAGCTGGTAATACAACAAAGGCCTGGGTATCATGAAACACTCCTGCAGCTAACATAACTTCAGAGAAAAAAACTTGAAATTCCCCAGTGATTTTGTACTGGCCAGAAATGCCCCAGTCTGTCTCGATGCCTCCCACTCTCTTAGAGCATCAAATGCTTTAACAGCAATGACTTGCCTTCAGCTGCTCCTTCCTATAAAAGCCATTAGCCACTTTCCCAAAGAGAAGAAAGCCCTTCTCTCCATAGCTTGTGAGCAGCCAGTGTGGCCATGCTCCATGGCAGGGGGTAGGGCAGCACCACCAAACTCTTGGGGTTTCTTCTAGGACATCTTTCTTTGAAAGATAACCAGAACTGCAGTGAGATTGTAACCTCCCGCATTGGCAGGCAGACGTGTGTGCCTGGAGGTGCAAGTGCAAGTGTGTGGTCTTGGGTGTGGGGAAGAAAGGAGAAGGGTGGTGACCTGAATGTTGGAATGGAGTTCAGAGTAGGATTTTTTTATTATTATTTTTTTGTTTTGCCTTTCCCTCCATTGGGAACCCCAAGGATGAAAAAGCAGGAGTTCCCTGTCCCTGCAGTGATGGAATGAAAGCATATCACCAATATGTCATCTTCTGTAGACAGCCACACTAGTTTTAGGCCCTCTTCCAAAGCCATGAGGGCTAGAAACAGTACTATTTTTATCAGTGAGAATGGAGATTCTCAGGTAAGTGAGGACCTGTGGAACTAAGACATCCAAATGCTGCCATAGCAGTTTTAAAGTATGAAAACTGGCAACCTCACTGTCCTATAAACACTGAGCTTGGATCCAATATACACAGACCTGAATGTTCTGCTCGAGACACCATGCTCAATTTCTTTGTCTCTCAGTTGTTTAGACCTGGACTAACAGGGCTGGAAGAGAGACAGGACTGAGGTACTCTTGAACAATAGACAACATTCTTTTGACATATCTTCAGTGTCAAAGATTCCACATGTTTTCATGTTTTCTATTTAGTCATTCTTACTGTTCACTTCCAGATGCCTATCAGCTAGAAAAACTCTCCCAGATTTCACTGAAAGCCTCGCTACTCTTCAGTGGAGTATAAGAATTAGTGTTTTAAATTTAAATGACCCTCATGCTTGGACACCTTAGTATGGATTTTTTTTTCCAAATCTAAACAAAAGATTAGATTGTGTTTTCAAGCCATGAAAGTAAAGCGTGAGGAAGTACAAAGTGTTAAAGGAGTTGCTGAAGATCTGAGTGGGCACAAAGACATTTCATCCCCAGCACTAAAATACCTACTGCAAATAACACTTTGGGAGTTGTTGGCTCACCCAGTCCAGCTGGCATTGCTGACGGACAGTTCTGTTCTCTTTTTGAAGTTTTGATCCCTTCCCTACAGAGGTGTATGGCACTGTATTTAACTACGCAGCAGACCTGCAGCTATTAACTCCCCACACATATTGCCTGTGTATTTGCTTATCCTTTGCTTTAACACCAGAAAACGGTGAAGTCCTGTGTGGAGGCAGCACATATAACAATAATCAGTGCATGAAGTTTTGGAAAATTAATCAATTTGAAATTGCTGACCTTTATTTATGGGCATCTGTCACTTTGAACACTGGCTATTCCCATGTTGGGCTGTAAAAGGAGGGATATTTGCAACTGAAAAGTGAAGAGCTAGCAACTATCCAGGCATCACCAGGCTCTGCAGACAGGTATTGTCATAGGGTGGCATGTTATGTAAGAACTCCTTAAATGCAAGTTATTCTACGTTCTTGGCAGCAGACCACATGAAATTTCCCTTTAGATCTTCATGGGATTTAAAAATAACTAACTAAATAACAAATAAATAAATAAATAAATGAAAATCACCTTATCATTTACAATGCAAATCTTGCAATGAAAGTTAGTAAATTAAACTACAGATTCACCTAAATTAAGCTGGCATTCTATTCTGGTGCTTCAAACTCTGATAACATTGCTGGCTGACAAAACAAGCCCTGGAATGATTAGCAAAAACCCTCCTTCAGAGGCAGTAGATGAGCAATCCCTTTGAACCTTCACAGCACATCATAAACGCTCAGCAGAGTTACAGTGTGGCAGTCCCAGTGCTATCAATTATTTACCCTTTTTCTGTTTACCTTCAGGCTGCAAGTAATTATTTTTAAATATTAATTTAGTTGTGTCATGTACAGTTTGTGGTTTAGCCCTGAGATCTGAGATATAGAAAAGCAAACTGCATCTCAAATCATATTTAGCTGGTGACGCACTGATAGTCGGATCCCCACTCCAGCTACTCAGCACCTACACTCAACACCCATCATTAGGAACAGAACTTTCTTCATTGCAGGAAAGTGAAGGCAATTTTCTTAATATGAAAGGACACTTTTTTGTAGCCTAAAAGTCTCGGAAATTGAAAAATCTAAATAGGAGAATATTATTTTATTTTTAAAAGTTTGTGTTTTTTCAGATGAAGCTTTTTTTCTCTCCTCTTTTTTTTTTTCCTCAGAATTTTTCACAAAACGTTTTTTTTTTTTTTCCTTTATTCTCAGCTAATTTAGGTTAAAAAGAAGAAAAACATCCTAGGAGCCAAGGCTTGCCTTCCTGCATTGTGAAAGCACTACTTCTTAGAACCTGAAAAGAGAGGATGGCTCTTGTCAGCAACACATGAACGCCTCTCCACAAGGGACTGGTTCTGTCTTTTTCATACCAGAAAAACAAATACACATATTGATATCCCTGTGTGAAGGCAGAGATGTGTGCCCACAGATGTGTGCCCATGCAGTACCAAGTTCAGAGCATACTGCTGGCTGCACTGATGACAGTAAGACATTTTTGATTTTTAGACTAGTTTGGTGTTCATTTTTATTGCACTGTTGCACTTCGAACTTTTTCTTAGCACAAGTTATTGAAAAAAACCCTGATTTTAGCTGTTTCTGAGACATAATCAAGAAGAAATGGAATGCTGACAATCGAATTTGTGTAACTTCATCAGTATTGCTGATGTTCTGGTGACATTCAGTCCCAGCACCCATTTCCTATCCTTGGAATTGTGCTTGGCTCTGCACAGTTCTATTAACACCAGAAGCAGCTCCTGACAAAGAACATGCAGTCACAATTTGAACTGAGATGCTGCACTGGAAAACAAATATGAGAAAAACTATCAAGTGTCACACCATTCCAGAGAAGGAATGTTTGTAAAATGATCTACTGAATATCAGTGTTTCATGAAGAGAAAAACCACTTCTGTTGAAAAAGAAATATCACAAAAGTAGTAATAAAACCTACAGCAAAAATGTGAAAATGGTATCAGAAATTCAGTGTTAGCCATTGAAGCAAATATGCTTGAAACCTTTAGAAGATCAGCCCTTCAGACATAAGTGGTAAACTGTGTGAGCTTGTCTAAACATGTTTTTTATTTTGCCTGTCTGTAGATGCTTCCACAACAACATGATATAAATGAGAGCAACAGAATGGGCCTCCTGATCATTATTAAAGTTATTGAACTTCCACAACTTCTATCTGATCTGTGGACATTGTGTCAGTGTTTGCAAATATCTCTGAGCTGGGGAAATAACCTTAATTTTGTTGGCTTGGCTCCTATTTATCTTGGTAACAAATGTTAAGTGACCAAATGCTGCCTGGACAGACGCCAAGTTTCTCCTTATCTTGGTGAGGACATTTATATCACAGCATTTAATAAAGTAATTTCTCCAAGCTGAAGAACAAATTTATCTGTTAAGGGTAATGATGGTGAGCCCACTTTTCTCACCAGGCATTGCACTGGTGCCCCCTGTTCCTGAAGCAAGTAGGCAGAAAGCCACAGACCCCAAAAGTGAATCAGTTCTTTCAAAAGTGTGAGCTGAACCTGAAGCATCATGGACTAGGTCTGGAAACAGCAAAGAAATATGAAATATCACTCCCGTGTTGTTTCTGAGTGTAACATGCCATACTACATTGCTTGCAGTGTAAATGCAGCAATCAGACACCCTGGTTTCAAGTAGAAAGCAGCCTGTTATCAATACAAGTTCTGTAGAAGCTAGACAAGACCCAAATACCACTAGCATTCAAATTCAGACTTCATCCCAGTTCTTGTTCTTGACAGTTTTCACAGAAGTGAATTTCACAATTAGTGACATCATTATGAAGCAAATGGGAATGTCTGTGATGCCTTATAAATTTTAGGTGTTGACCTGTTATTTTTTGACGCAAATTTCTAGAGGCAATTCAAGCCTATGTAAGTAGAAAACCTTTTGTGCCTGAAAACCCCTCAATCCCTGCATATTTCAAGAGACATTGACACCCTTAAAGCTGTTCTGGTGCATGCAGAGTTGGCTACTGGACTGGTGGCTGAGGCCTAGGAGGGTTGAGGAGGAGGAGGAAGGCTGAGGAGGGGAACTGCTTCGCAGAGCCGGCCCCGTGCCGGGCAGGGAGTGGTAGGGCAGGGCAGGGCAGGGCAGGGCAGGGCAGAGCTGCTCCCAGCGCTGTCTGCGATGCTAAAGGGCTACCCCGACCCCCGCCGCTCTTTCAGGGCACAGGAGTGCTCTGAGCCGTTTGGGAAGTTCGGGCAGACAGCATCCCCCGTGTTATCTCGGTGAAAGGGAACCTACCAGGAGTTAGGTAAGAGCAAATGCGGTCTGTTTGGTTTTCTGCTCAAGATGAATTCTGATTCCCACAGATGGTTTTCAGGGACAATCAGGGCAGCCAAGAAAACAGTGACATGCAGAAATGGCTGATAACATTGCAATGAAACGTCTGTTGACATTGATTTTGAGCCTGCAGGCAGAGATGAATGATTGAAACACTAGGCTTGTTAAAGCCAGAATGCTTTTGATTTCTCTTCTCTGTGCTGAACAAGATTTAGCTGGAGGGAAGTTAACAATCAGCTAATTGACATTGAATTAAGCATGAAATGCAGTATAACTACTTTTCTTCTGAAGTACTCTTCAGCAATGTTTTAACAAGGCTTTTAATTATTGATTATTGCTTATAACACACAGTAGATCTTTTATTTGTCTTAAAATATCATGTCCTTCAAAGGTATCAGCTCGAGTACTCTCTGTAGGTTCACGTCTCTGCTAATGGAAACCAAACAAATTACCAAAGAAAAACTGTGACTTCTTCCTCTGGCAAAGCATCATAGCATAACACATTGTGGGGCCCTTCTAACTCAGAATATTCTGTGATAAGAGTTATCGGGTCAGGTTAAGAAGCAAATATTCTAAAAGGATTTTAGGATGTCCACTGTATCCTTCTGCAAAGTGGAAATTGAGGGAGAACTATCGTGCATTTACAGACAGCCCACTGAATTGCTCATTGTCTTTGCGACAAGCTATGGTTCAGCCTTGACAGGCAGCTCAGCACCACGCAGCCCCTCACCCACTTCCCCATAGTGAAATAGGGGAGACAATCAGAAAAGTGTGAAAACTCATATATTGAGATAAAGACAGTTTAAGAGGTAAAGCAAAAGCTGTGTGTACAAACAAAACAAAACAAGGAATTCATTCCTGACTTCCCATGGGTGAGGCAGGTGTTTGTGATCCCTGAGAAAGCAGGGCTCTGGCACACCTAACAGTGAATTGAGAACACAAGCACCATTGCCCAGCATGTCCCCCCTGCTTCTTCCTTCTTCCCCATAGCTTTTGTTGTGAGCATGACGTCATATGCTGTGGAATATTTCTTTGGTCAGCTAGAGTCTTCTGTGTTCCCTCTCAGCTTCTCATCCACCCCCACCCCCATCATCCTCGTGGAGAAGGAGCAGTCTGAGAGGAAGAAAAGGCCTTGCTGCTGTGTAAGCAATGTTTGGCAATAACTAAAACATCAGTGTGTTATCAGCACTATTTTCATCGCAGTGCAAAAGGCAGCACCCTGTGAGCTACTGTGAAGAAAATTAACTCTATCCCCACCAAACCTGTTACATATCAGTAATAACATTTGAAGAACTTCCACATGCATGAGCAAAAAAGGACATGCTTGTCTGCTGCGCATCTGAGAACCAAGAATGGTACTGACAGCGGTGGGCACAATCATCACCAGTGCAGCTGCATACGCTGCACGTCAGCTACCGCAGGGTTACTGCTGAGCACACACCCGGGAGGGTGGCAAAATCTATGTTGCTAATGGCTGTGGAGAGTGTGAGAGTACAGAGTTTCTTGGAGAATTATACTGAATGCATCAGTACAATTACCAGGAAAGTACTGGTAAAAACCAAACACAAGAGAAGACAGATTTTTGTGTGTTTAGAAGCTTACTATTGCAGCAGTAAACATCACTACCTAAGGTAACTGCTTTCTCACCTGTGAAATGTTCTCATTTCCTTACAGCAGCACAGAGGCTTGGGGAAGCCAGCATCTTACAGAATATCTCTACCCTGTCATCAGCTTTAAGATAGTGGTCCTTCTATCTCTGATCCTCTTGGATTTGTTTGTCCAAAAATCCTCTCTTGAACCTGAGAATTTATCGAAATCAAATGTTCATAACTGTAGGAATGTGCTACCACCATCAACACCAAAACTTTTTGTAGAATGGAAGCCCTAGCAGCTTTCATGTTGACAGAAAGGCAGGTGAGGAGAGCATTGCAGCCAGCAGGGCTGAGCCAGATGGGGCATCATGGGATCAACCTGTTACACCGAGCACAGAAAGGTAAGTGTGCACATAACAGTAGGGAAAAAAAGCTTATGGAAATTTCTCTCCCAATTCACTGTAAATAGGACAAAGAAAATCATTCCAGTGGTTCACAAGACATCTAAGCACATTACACTGCCTACAACTCTCCAAGGGGCAGTCTGTAACAATATGTGTTCCCCTTCTGTTCTCCAGTGCTGCAGAGCTTTTCTTCTACCCTCATCAATAGGCAGGAAATACTTTTTAGATTTGGTTTTGTTTGTTTTGGGTTTTTTTGTTTGTTGGTTTGGTTTGGTTTGATTTGCTGGGGATTTTTTGTTTTGTTTTCTTTGTTTTTATTTTTGTTTTCTTTTAAAACAAACTTAAGTTGTAGAGCACAATTTATCAAGCAAGCAACACTGCCTAGAGGGAGTGGAGTGCTGAAAAAGGGAGAGAGACAGTATTACTTTGAGCTTTCAGTTCACACAAAGCATTCCCATTCAGCAGGTGTAGACATCAAAATAAATAGCCTTCTGGCAGTCTTCCAGATGGCCTAAAACTCCAGGCATATTCAGCCTGATTACCTTAGATTTTTTTCAGGCTTGCTGTCTCTGCATTTACTTGTTCTACATCCCTTGCCAGCTCCAGAGAAACAGCTGTGTCTGGCCTAGGGTGTGAACATCTGGTTCTGATTGTCATATCCAGATGTGAGTCTTCTGCAACAGAGCTCCATTACCTAACTAGTATAGACAAGTGCAAAATAACAAACATTGAAAGAAACATTTTTAAACTACTCATTCACAGGAAAGGGGGACTAAATAAGCTGTGGCTTCTCAAAAACATGTCCAAGTATAAATGATCAGAACAGGGAGAATATTGGGCAGTACTCTAAAGTGCAGCAGACAAAAACAGTTAGGTACTGAAAGGACAGGGTGACTATTATTTCCTTGTCAAATCACTGTTTTAATCTTTAATCTGCTTCAGCCTATTTTGCTGGATGTCGTCTGGGTGTATATCTTAATTTGCAGTAATTGCTTCTAGCAACCACCAGTGACATGCTGCCCTTCCGAATCCTGAGACTGGATCCAGTCACTTTAATACAAAAGCAAGCCTCTAGAAAGGATACAAATGGCAAGGAAAGCTGGAGGATTGAGTTCATCTCCCACAGTCAACAGCCAGCCTGGGAGAGTCAGGCAGGATGGGCAGGTGAGAAGTATTTCAGCTGCCTGTGCTAAGTGGCTGCTGCTGCTGTGCCATAAGGACAGCCATAGGCCCTGCACAGGAGGAGTGTTCTACAGAAAGAGGGACGGGGGAATTTCACACATGTAAGTGCTACAAGCATTAAATGTGCTCACTGGAATCATTAGTCTGGGCCAAGCAGTGCTCAACTGTTCCCCAGTGAGGGCAGGTTTAAATTCGGAAGGAAGAAGAAGAAAGAAGAGACAAAGAATAAGAATACTTTCCTACATAACTTTGGCTCAATGAAGGGGCAGCCAGTTTTCTAAACCACTCAGCTCATGGGTATACTTCATGGTACACACAGCCACAGGAGAACCTAGAAAACTTCCTTATGACAGTATAAAACTGGAAGAAAGGAATATTTACCAAAGAAGCCCTGTAAGGAAGGTGAAGCAGGACTCTTGTGCCTCAAATATAACTGCTAAGCACATATCAATATAACTGCTAAAGCCTCAACCTGTGCAACCCCCTTAAAAGAGCTTCATTTTATGCTACACCTCCATTTTAACTACTGATCCTGGTAACAACTACCACAGCCTGTCTCTGTCCAGGGCATACCCACGATATTGGGATAACCTGTGTTACATGTTCTCTGAAAGCCAATCCCTTGAGTTATGCTGTTATCCCTGCACTCTCCAGA
Organism: Empidonax traillii; assembly: GCF_003031625.1. Taxonomy (NCBI): domain Eukaryota; kingdom Metazoa; phylum Chordata; class Aves; order Passeriformes; family Tyrannidae; genus Empidonax; species Empidonax traillii. The sequence goes on along the minus strand of NW_020955385.1, from coordinate 193,346 downwards.
TGAGCACACACTGCCCTGTACGTTATGGTGATGTTCAGCCCCAGCATTCCCGTGCAAGCTGTAGATGTGCAGTATGCTCAGACAGAGCTGGAGGCAGTGCTGCTCTTACCCGTCCTTCCAGCTGTAGCACTATTTTTCTCCTGGGGGAAAATTACAGGTTCTTCTCAAAGAAGATTAGTTCTCATCTCCCGTACATTTCTTGGCTACTCATCCAGGCTGCTGGTCTCATGAGGAAAGTGTTCCTAACACAACACTTCTCAGTGTTAGGCTTGGCTGGTGGAGCTATGGGTTCCACAAATTCCTCCATCCCCCATTCTCTGATTCTGGATGCATTTGCTTGTCAAGACCAGGGAGTTTAATTAAAGAGAACAGGTCCCAGAATGCTTCTCCCACTTCTGGCAGCTGACAGAAGGTGTGAGCTCAGCATGGCTAAATTCCACGTCTCAGTCACACCCTTTGGAAAATCTGCAATACATCCATCATACCAATAGGTCACAGTGCCAGCCACGGTGACCACGTACAATACTGGGTTATGGAGCTGAAAAAACCAGCAATCCTATTTTATAATCCTTGAAGAAGAGCCTCCCTCACTTGCAAGCATTGGCACTTCCAACTCTCTCTGCCTGTTAGCAGTAACATGCTGATGATTTGTGCACTAGTCTTCCCCTCTCATTCTTCCATGTGTTTTCTTCTGGATGAGTGGGTTTTAAGGCAGGTTTGGACAGCTGAAGGCTTTCCCAGTCTTGATTTGTTGGTTGGCTCTTTGTGTTTCTGAAAGGAGTTCTCAGACCATCCTGAGATGGTCTCCTTCATTAATCATTCCTGATGGCCCAATAGGTTCCCATTGTACTATTACTCTCAATATTACTATGAGAATAGTTATATACAACATAGGAAATAAGACCGCAGATGGATCTAAGAGCAATATGTATTTCAGTAGGTTAAAATGTTGTGAGTTGCTTTTGCTTTCATAGGTTTTTCTGCCAACTGGGAATTTTCCCTGAAGGAAATTTCAAAAACCTTCTCAGCCTCTAGGAAACTATTTGTTTGGCAAAGTTAACTTAGGAGCTCTTAAAATTTTGTCAAACACATCAAACCAAATGGCCCCTAGGCAAAGATCTTGCATAGCAAGTTTCAACCCACACAAACTTCTAATGCTAGCTTGTGAACCCCTGGAAACACAGGCTTACAAACACACTGCAAACAGAGGAGGACCCTCTAAGGCTTTCATCTTCCTTAAAAAGTTAACAGGAGTAGTTTCCTTTATTTCAGCAAATCTGGTGGACTCATTGTGGGGTACCTGTTTATTCATTTGTTTTGAATTTAACTGTAAGTCTTTGGTGCTAAGACTGGCAGTCCAGGTTATAAAGTCCCTTACGAAAAAGGGATCTGTCCCATTTGGAAGCTGCTTTAATATGGTCAGTCATCATAACCAGCCACAAGGCCTGGCTGTCTGTCCTTTCCTTCCCATAGGCTTTACAAAGTGGTAAGCAACCTTTCTGCATATATTTTTTCTAGAACTCTACCTTGTAGAGTAGAAGTACAACTCTACCTTGTAGTACACTGTTCTTAACAGCCTCTTGTAGGAAGCTCTGAATAGAGGATGTCCAGTGCCAATGGGAAGAAGGTTGACTTCCAAAGCATGCTGCTTTCCAAAGAATGACTTCTTGCACACCTGGCCTCGGTATCAGGACATATCAACACAAATCAGAATACTGTGATCAAACCTGATAAAATGAAGTTCTATAGATGCTACATATAATCCAAGATGAATGTTCACTTTTTAAACTATGCAATAATAAATGAAGTAAATTATGAATTACTCAAGACACAAGTGTGTCTTTATGGAGACTGGTGTCCTGGAAACTTGAAGATTTCTTTGTTGTATTTACAAAGCAGTGTGAGCTCAAGTAACTTGAAGGACAAAGATCACGCAGAGACACAGAGCGCCATGTCATGGCCTCTCCCACGTTCGTGTGTGTCTTTTTTAACTATACCTAAGAAAGCTCAAATGACAATAGGTGACATACTGTATGTGTTTTACCTCATTATTAATTAAGCATATTTATCTGTTAAATCAGATGTGACTTGCACCACAACATCAGTAATTAAATTAAATATTGATGTGTGATGGTTGTGTGCTGAGGCCGTATGGGTAAGTGGAATTGCCATATCTAATTAACATCTTGCAGAAGTAGCCCCATTAGGTTTGCTAGTTAAATTTCAAAATGGTAATAGTAACAAAAGTGTAACTACCACTTAACAATGCTAATTAATAGGCGCCTCATCATATTTGATGAATATCTTCATCCTGTTTTGAGGGCTGTTGACTAGACTTTTGTTGTATTATTGTGAGGTTGTAAACTATTTAGAACTGGTAACGCTGCTATGCTTTACCTTCAAGTTTGTGGGGCAAGGCTACTTATTTGCTCCTTTGAAGAAACATACAATAGCATCATGAAGTTAAAGATCAGAAAAGCCCCTGAGCAGACCCTTCCTGCCTGTATTTCAGCAAGCAGTTGGCCTTCCCTCTTCTCACAAGGATGTGTGTGAGAGAGGCTGTGTTTGTCTAGAGGACCCACTTGCCCTCTCTCAAGCATGCAAAGTTGGGTGGTGCCCTGGGTTTTGAAGTGTTACCTTCTGCCTCATTAAATAGAGCAATTTTTCCTTGGAGAAGACTACAAGGATTTATTTTGTTTTTATTTAACACTCATTAAATTCCAGTGCCTTATAAGCAGTTCAGTGATGCTACCACAATTCTGATTACCATTCTACTGCATGCTGAACTGAGAATACAAAATTACTTCACTTGGGATTAGATACAGGTTCCAACCAGGATTTTGGGATGAAGTCCAACTATATCACTACTTGCAAAACATAATTCAAATAGTAATTGTTACATAGTCTGGGTAAGTTACATCATTTGAATTGATTAATACTCATGTTCATTTAACCACTACAGATGCTATTCTCAACTGTAACTGAAAAAAGAGGTGCATTATGAGATTGTTCCCCAATTTGTGCTTTAGAAACTGTTTCAAAGCCAGCCATCCTTTGCAAGATTCAGAGAAAATAATTTTCCAATCACGAGACTCCTTCTGCTACTCTTAAAACTGTAAATGAAATACAGGGCATCATGTCTGACTAAATGTCTCAGGGCTTCTGCAATTCCATTCTGAGGTTCTGGCAGTAAGAAGAGAGTTGAACACCAGTTTTCTTCCCTTCTATCTGATTACAGCTGATCTTGTCTTGGTTAGAGATGTTTATTGTTCTCTATAATGAAAGGTTACAAGAGGTATTTCTTATTCCATTATCACCATGCCAGTCTGCCCTTTTTACTGCTGTTTCTCCCACAAGTGTCTTCCTCACCTATTTTATTTACTTTCCCACCTGTGCACAGAGCAAGTTACTGTAAAATGCTGTAAAAATTTGATTAGGAAACAGTTGGATATTTTGACTTACACATGATGGCCCAACAGCACAGAACTGAGCTGAATCACAGTCAAAACAAACTGTTTGCTAAGTGGAAAAGCAACAATGAACGAATATGCATCTCTATGCAGACTGATCATTTAAAAATTAAAAAATATTATTGCTAATGGAAAGAGTCAGCATTTGTCTTGAGCTTTATATCTTCAAGTAATTTCTAGGATCATCTGGTTAAACAACTCATGAGATGACCATTTGTCTATGCAAGCAGCTGGTTAAGACATCTGTGTCTTCTGCGGGCCCAGGCTCAGTTTAGCCATATGTCCCATGGACAGTTTTACAATGTATGGCTCTTCCAAATACATGACTTCAACACTACCACCACTATTGGACACTTCAATGTAAACCATCAGTCAGCAGCAATCAGCTTTTGCTCAGCATCCTAGACCTTTACTTCCATGACCCCATCTGTGCTGCATACTCGTGGTTTCATCTGGCCACCCTGCCCGACAGAGAGTGCGCCAGGCACTCTAGACAGAAAAACAGGCTACTTCAGCCCTTAAAAATAGCATGATTGCATAGAAAAGGCTTTGTGGTCCTTCTTGGAGTCTAGTTGGCAAGAAGAAACTGAAGGGAAATAGAAAATACATGACCGCATTTTGGCAGATACTGCTCTCCAGGCAGCACAGCATCCAGCCAGTGGGGAAAGACTACTTTTGGTCAGGCACAAATGCTACCTGGGCCTGTTTGGCAGGTATAAGCAAGCTTAGAAGTTCTGTATATGCAGATACTAAACGCAAATGTTACCTGTGACAAGTGGAAACATATTGCACGTTATAGTGAAGTAGTAGAACAAGTTCTCTTATTTTTTCTACAGAGCAGATTCCTACCTGCTTATGGGATGAATCTCCCAAAGCACTTTGGGATGCAATTTTGGAAGCTCTTTTCCTAGCACACTAAGGGCCAAATGAATTATCCTTTGTGCTAACCAATGAGGCTGCCTGTCAGATTCACTGATATTCCAAGCAATGTCTCAAACAAATTTTTAGAAGTATGTTCAGCAGCTAAGTAGCAAAATTTACCATCCTTTAAATCTCTGTCCACGTTGCTTGAGGAGCCTAACCTTTTTTTTTCTTCTCTACTGAGCAGCCATATTCTTGATTGAATGGTATTGATATATTACAACATTTCAAGTCTACAACAGTTTTTTGGCTAGTTCTCCTTCAAGGATGTAAGTGCCTTTATTAAGATCCAGACGAATTATAAAACAGATAGCTAAAGGTGCATCTACTGGAAATAATCTGTTAAAATCCAAATCTTAAGACACATAAAATGAAATCAACTTCAGTATGCATGTATGAAATCATATTATTTTTCACAATTTCTCATGTTTCACCCTTCATATTTTTATTATGAATATGTTAGATACTTAATAATATTTTAAAGATATATTATTTTAATGTGTTGTGTGTGGGTGCTGTTACACTACTCATCCAAATCCAAGTTACAATCCTAACTCAACCCAAGTAAGAATTCTCCTTGTGTGCAAACAGATAGACATTTCCTACTGAGATAAACTTCTTGCCAATAATCTTATTTTATGATTGATTTGGGCCTGGTGAGGCAGAATTTCTCTTTGCTCCAGAATGCCACCTATCTCTCTGCTCCTGCACTACCCTGACTCACACTTGGCTTCTCACGGCCAGGCCATGGCCAGATGCTCAAACAAACAGTATCGCACACACTCGAACGACTATTCCGCCCGTCATAGTGATTTGTGATGTGTAATACAGGTATTTTGTAATGTCATTGGTCACAGTTGATCAAATTACTCCTGGAGAGGACACAAAACCAACGTAAACAGGAGAAGATATGTTGAAGAACAAGCCTGGTCCATGAAGGAGAGGGGTTTACAGCAGAGAGGAGTGGAACAGCAGAAATGAGAAACGACTCTTAGTTACACAACTTCCATTTCTGACCAGCTCAGGACCCTGAGTTACTGCCAGACAGCCTTCTGCCTAAAGATATCAGCACCAGCTTCTGCCAGTGCTCCCCTGGTCCTCCATCATCCCACCCTGTTCCCAGGCCCACTCGCCCATTCCAGTAACATTGAGCTCCTGTTTCCCTCTCCAAGCCAAATGAACGTTGATAGCAGCGGAACCAACCAGATTTCACGCTTTTAAATAGCACATGCTGTATTCAATGAATTTCAAAGACACGCTAAACCCAAATTACTGCTATCCATGGATCTTGAGAAGCTTTTATAAATGGCTGCATTACAGTGTAGTACAAAGCAGTGATTTCCATAATGCTTGTCTAATGTATAGAGCATTTTACATAGAATAGGCCCTGTTTCATCTTGAAATGCTTTTTAATTAATTCAATTCGTTAATACTGCTTGTCATGGCTAAACTCCTGAGATTTAACAAAAACTTTACTTCAGCAGTTGTCAACACATTTCATTTAAACGTATGTTTTTGAATGCTTTCTGGTAACATTACTATTCTTCATATGTAGAGTGCAGTACTTAAATGTATTAAACAGAAGAAGAGGGCCAACAAAAACCTTTCTACTGACAATGCTGCATTGGGAGATGAGAGATGGGTGGGCCAATCTAGGCATCATTTGTTTCATAACCCTTAAATTAACCAAAGTGAAACCTCTTCCACAGTGTATGTAGAGCATATGAACGTATCCTGTTTACAGAATCTCAGAATGGTTTGGATTGGTAAGGACCTTAAAGATAATCCAGTTCTACCCCCCAGTTCTCACCTTCTACTGGACCAGGTTGTTTGCAATCTGGCCTTGAACACCTCCAGGGATGGGGCATCCACAACTTCTGTGGGAAACCTATTCCAGTCTCTAGTGAAAGATATTCCTGCCCATGGCAGTGGAGTTTGACTAGGTGATCTTCAAAGGTCTCTTCCAACACAAAGCATTCTATGACTCTTTAAAGAATATAAGAGCATTACTATTCTGGAGGAAATTAGGAAGGCTCTTTATGGACTCCCATTTGTAGCAATCTATAGTTGCAGATTTTATTTGGACTGATCCAGGGATGTGTTCATCACTAGGAAGAGAAACGTTCCTTTCATAATCCTACAAGAAAGCCCATCTGCTTTCAAGCACTGCTTCCATTTCAAAATACATCTCCCTTTCCTTTTATCCTCTCTGAGATCACAGTTACACAGTTGCTAATCCAGCACAGGGAGGAAAGTGCTGTTTCCCCAGTGCCACCAAAGTCTTCTAATGAATTCCATCGAAGCAAACCATTTGAGACAGAGTGACAGCCATGCATTAACATTCAAGAGTTCAGAACATTTGACCCCTAAACTGCATACCTGGACAGAATGATGCCTTAAGGTCTGCATGTCATTAACCAGAGCATGGTGCTGATGCACAGATCCATGAATACTCTGCTCTACCTACGGAAGAGGGAGCAGGATCACATTGGATAATATGTCCTGGAGTATAGACAGTACCTCCTTCTAACAGATCAAACCTGCCCTAGAACTCCTCCCAACACTCCATGTCTGTTTTTGCTCTGCATGGAAACTGGATAAGGAACAAGACTGGAAAACTGGCCCTCCCTTGATGCATGAATTACAGTAAATACCTTTATTTTAAACAACGGGAAAAAATATTTTACAGGATTTTTTTTTCCAATAAGAGATTTGTTAAATGCCTCAATAAAATAAAACATTGAAAATGCTTTCCATAACATTTCCACTGATTGTTTAGTGTGTCCTTCCATATCCCAGGCCTTGCTGCCTATCTGTATTTTAAGCCACCTTTCTGTCTGTGGTCTCTAATGCTTTTTAATGCTCTCTCCTGTGTGTATGTTGTGTAGTGGAATACTTTACAAATCAAAATGTTACTGGGGAATAAGCTTATGATCTCCTGTGTAACATTTCCTGGCTCTTACTGCGCACACACCCATTGTTCAAGATTGAATTGGTCCTAAGAAGCATCAGAGCATGTGAAAGCTGCTATGAATTTTGAAAAGTGGCTTCATGGCAGTAAAGCACATCAGAAGAATAAGGTGCAAAATCTGAAAGTCCAAATTTAGGAATCTTGGTCAATATTGAAGACCAAAAATAAATAAATGCCCTTGGTTATAGCTTTTGTACTTTTATCTTCTGACATTCCTAATAGAGCTGAAAGGAACATGCATAGCCAGGATACAAAATAAAACTAATTATTAAATAGGTTTACATGTTTATATGCTAGCCTTTACTTAGTACTACATGTGATTCACTTTGTTAGCCTTTTCCTTCCCCTGCGGAGTTGCTGCATTCTTCACCTATTCAGTGTTTTTTACCTCTCTTACAGTATGCCTTCTATTTAGACCTCAGAGAACTGGGGGATTTTGGAAGGTGCAATGCATTTCTGTGGAGCTAGTTCAGTTGAAGTCACTCATATTCAACTTTGTGCAGCATTTTTTCATACAGATATCAAAACAAACCTGCCAAAACCAGCACATTCCACTGAACGAAGAATGAGAGAACACCCCTTTACCACAGCTAATCTATGCAATTTCCCTCAAAAATTCCAATAGAGATTTCAAAAACTCCCACATAGGTGCTTCCCCAGATACTGTTGTAGTCATCAGGGTCCTCTGGCTGACTGGTGTTTGGCATACGTGCTGAGGAACAAACACACCGTTGCTCCTGACACTGCCTCCCTTTGTTACAAGTGGGATCCTGGGCACACCCCCAGAAGCAATATGCTCCTTTTCTACATATGGCTGTTTTGTTTTTTTTTTTTAATTTTTGCAAAGCCACGGTGCACTATGAGGCTAAGTTGAATGTTTGATTAAGGTGAACTAATGGTATACATATAATAATAATTATGTATTAAAAAATTTATTATGGAGAAAACATTATACTTTAGCATTTCTGTTTCACTCAAACTATTCTGTGTGGGAAAAATCACTTGGGTCATCCCAATTTACCTAAAGGTCTGTGCAAAATCGTAACATGTGGAACCAAAAAGTAACGAAAAATTCTTTATTTAAAATTCCCTGAAATTAATTGAAGTTTCCATGTTTACTGAGAGACAGAATTCCTCAAGGACACTGTTCAGAGAATTACAGTGATAAAACAGATATGAATTATAGAGAGAAGCATATGTGCAGGGAAAAAAAAGAATCTTTTATGTGTAACTAAGCACAAGAAACTGAAAAAATAAAAACCAGTAACAAGAAACTAGTTCCAAATTTGTTATGCATGCATACAGCATATAGCCTAATGCAAAGTAATACGTTGCAGTTATTTAATATCTTTCTTCAAAGGTTTTGTTAATACATCAACGACTGAACTTCTAAAGGGGAAAAAATATTTCTCTTTATAGTTTTAGATAATTGTCCCTGAAAAAACCCCAAACCTTTAATTACAACTCAGATGAAGAAAGCTTGATTTGTGTGCTGTGCCCAAATGCTGAGGAGTCGGATGTAAAATATTTGTAATATTTAGGGAACCCTGAGTTTTACATAAAAGTAAACAGCATTGCCTGAAGGCACAATTTCCAGCAACACAATAAAATGTGCAGTGAATTTATGGCGGCCATCCATTAGCTCTTACCAAGGCAACGTCGCCCATATCTGTCGTCCATCATTATAATAGAGGGTTAATGCACCGAATTTACATAAAAAAGTCATATTGTCTGCATGAATTATTTACACTCTCAGCTGTTTTTACAGCTTGGTTTCAAGCTGGATTCTGGGAGAGATTCTGCCAGTAAATTACTCTGTGGAGACCTGACTGTATAACTACAAACAGAGCCTGCAAAGAAAAGAAAAGAAAAGAAAAGAGAAGGGGAATGCATAAGCCAGTGGTTGTAATGGGAGAACGAGCTATGGCTTTTCTTTTACATGCACAGGAAGAAAAGGAGGGCAGGGAAGCTCACCTGAAAAGTTCTGTACATACAGCTATGCGTTAGCACCTTTCTGTCTCACAGCTGCACACATCCATGCAATTCTGTTGTAGGTATGTTTAATTCCCGTGCATATACTCACAGATCTGCACCCTGTCTTTGCATAGTGATATGCTTATGAAAAAAGACACATCCACACCACATCCTCCCCCCTCCCCACCCCAATCTATCACCCCAATGGGCACAACTGGGTATGGGCTGCCCCAGGACGTGGGAACATCAGCCCTGTCCTGCTAAAGGACGACAATGAGACCTGCCTGTTATATTCACAGAATGACATGTGGAAATTGTTCCAGATAAGAAATGACATCCATAAGTTCAGGACCATGATTGTTTGAGGACAGACACTGAATGTCACCTGAACCTATTACAGCTACATGGTCAGGGAGGGTTTATTATTAGTATGAAATCCACTTTCTTCTTGAAAAAAATTGAATTTCAAATGTTATTTTGGGATTTATTTGAACTAGCTTGTTTCCAACTCATTCTATAGTTGATCAAAAGTGGGATGATCCAATCCAGATTTACTAAGAACTTCCACAATCTTTACCTGGTTGCTTGCTCTGCTATTCCATAATAGTCAAGCACCATAGTTACCATGGCAACTGACATTAACTGATACAAGTGATATTAAACACAATTCTTCTGTCTCCTCTCCAGTGTGTCACAACTTTGTTATGAGTCTGACTTAAGATCCTGCTGTTATAGATCAGAAAACACACACCAAACTCACGCATGGCAGAGTCCATGACCCTGTTGAGTGACACCTCTGCCCACTCCCCGGTGCCTGCCATGGCCCAGAGGAATATCCTTTTGTTCTGTCACACTGATCCCATACCTCCAAGAGCCATTTTCCCCTGAGGATGTTCAGAGGCAGGCTTTGCAGCCCAGTCATACTCTGAGAAAGCTCTGTGCAACAACAGCATGTGACATCACCAAATTGCAAATAGACTGGACCAGTATTGGTAGTTCTTCTTCCTGATTGTTTACACCCTTTAAATATTTGCAGACTTATGCACCATGCTGCAGGTGAACCAAGATATACATATTTATCTCACTTAATCTTCTCTCATAAATCAATCTTTCCAGTCAATCTCTCCACTCTCTAATTATTTTTGTTAGTCTTCTCTGAACTCCCTCCAATGTGTCAATCAATATCTTATTGGTAATGAAGTGCTCTGTAAGGGGCACAGTATTCTAGAGGCAGCTCTATACAGTGCAACGATGTAACCAATATGGATTTTCAGTCTTCACAGGAAGGATGATGTCATGGTAAGGGCACTAGACCAAGGTTTTGAAGACCTGGGCTTGTGTTCTTACTCTGAGAGACTCTTTATGTGACCTTGGTCAAGTCATTTAGTCTGTTCTTTAGTTAAGTATCTATAAATGCTGTGTTGTTTGGGATACGCTCACAGTGAAAAATGATGGTATGTGCAGCAGGATAACGGTCTGGCTATGTAGACAGGAAACACAACCAAATAGCAGTTTTCTGGTGTAGTTCATTTGCTATTGATATGGAAGTACATCCAGCTTCTCTTTGGTACAGTGCTATTAAACACCACCAGACAGCAGTGGCTCGCCAGTCATTGTACCTAGGACTTTTAGCCTTTGTTACATTGTGACCACATCCTTCCATTTTACTTTTAGCCAATCTCATTTATTGCATACTCTTTTGAACATCAGGACCAGTTTCAGTTGCATCTTCCAACAAAAAAATCCCAAACCAAACCAACCAACCAACCAACCAACCAAAAAGAGTAGTTTGAAATCCCAGAACTTCCATTTCCCAACAGCTGAGTTGTAGATTTCCTTTACTGGACACAGTGGGATGCAAAGAACAACTATCAGTAGAGTCTTGTACCCAATACTGGGTCCACAGAGGGCTCTGGGGGTTGATCTGCCTCCTCAAGGCACACCACGCAAGCAGTATTGTGCAGCCCCTGTATGCAGAAGGACCTCACCCCCCACATCTCACACCTTGCCCAGGTGATTTGTCCAGCATAAGCACAGAAGCTGACCTGGCTTGATCACTCGAGTCTTACTCCAATACAAAAGCAGCACTGGACTCTCTGAAATGGTTCACCCTGCTACTTTTCCATAAAATGCATAAACACTGCGTACCATGAAACATATATAGGGACGTGTAATTAATGCATGATTAAAACCTGCCTAACTGTTTTAAGCTTTTCTTTTATGAATCTTATGCTCTTTTTCTTTCTCTTTTAGAGGAGAAGGCTAGGAGCATCAAAATAACTGAAGAAAGCAAAGAAGTCTGAGGATTGCAGTTATGATTCATCAAGCTCCCAGAAATGCATTATAATGTACTATAGGCTGTAAGACTAAAAATTATTCCCCACTGAAATGGTATTCACACAGCTTTTGCTGTACTGAGGCGTACATCGTAAAATAATCATAATAACTAAAGTAAGTTTCCCTTGGGGATTATACCTCTGTGTGATTTAATCCTTAAATTTGTTTTGCTTTCATCCCCAGGAGAAGAGAGATTTCAGTTATAAAGTATTCTTCCTAGAAATATCAGACACCGCACATGCATTCATAATCTGCACTTACATTTACAAAGCCCAGGCCAGGGGGTAAGCAGAATTGGGAGCATAAATGTTGCCATTTTGTTTAAAGAAACATGGTTTGTTTTTCAAAAAATGAAGGGCACAGCAGGGGATGAGTCCTGCTCATCCTCGAAAAGTTCCCCACAGGACTCTCCCTTCATTTGACAGAGGAAATTATTTGCTTTCAAGAGAAGGCTGTCACTCAGAGTGTCTGAAAAGGACAGATCAGAGAGAAAGGATTTTGAATGATAACTAATAAAGCGTGGAATGAAGTGGACACTTGCTGTAAAAACTTCTTGAATTTCTGTGTAATAATGGGTCTTAGTTCATGTTCTAAAAGACAGTGTGGACACTTCAGAGGTTAGGTCACAGCAATTTTCTTGTCACAAAGTGTGAGAAGAAAAGCAGTCAGCAGCATATTTATAATGCAAGTCAAACTATGATCTATCTATTCCGTTGTTAAGACTGTTGTTAAACACAGTAGTCCTTTACTGAGTGATTTTACCAAATAACAATGATTTTGTCAACATACTAGTCATTATTCATGCTTTTCTTCTCGAGTACTCAAGTTTGTTCCTAACACATTTTCATAATACTGAGTGGCATGTACATCCTTCAGATGGGAGGGAGTATAATCACCAAAAAAAAAAAAAATTAACTCACAAGCCAGTTGCACTTCAGTTGCTGTTGAAGCACAGATGAATTAGATCACAAATCAAGGCTTATCTACCAACAACCTTCACCTATAGGAAACTATAAGGAAAGTCTGCATTATGTTACAGCTTTAGCATCTTTTGGGAAAATTACTAAAATAATTTTCTTCACATGATAGTGCAAGGAAACTGCTCCAAATACTAATTTGAGAAATACAATTCTTAATTAGCCACTTTCAGTAGACAGTAAACCACTACACTCCTTTTTCAAACATCTACTGGAGAACAAAACAATGTAGTCATCTAGTGGAAATAATGAATGCCCTGCCATTTGAGCAATTTAAAAATAGCCTGAAAAAAAAAAAAGAGAAAGAAAGACCCACTTTGTATCATAAATATACTATTAAAGATGAATTACAGGTGCAGCTGGTATGCATAGCTCCATCCAGGCATCAGCTGCAGTTGACATGTAACACATCCCAGGCAGCAGAGACAGTGTTTCCCACACATGAACAGCTTGTCTCAGATGATGCCTGTGGAAGGGGAAGCAGCAACGCTCACAAGATAAATGTCCTCTTGACTTTTAAAGACTCATTTGTTTATACTACACCTTCAAAAACAATAGTCAACTGCCAAGATATTCCCAGTTCTACTGGAGACAATGCAGAAGCAAAACCATTTTCTTGATCTCTGAAGTCAGGACATAAAGGTACTCTCCTCGCCATTTTTCCCTTTTTAATTTGGCTGCCAAGAATCGGAAGGAAGGGCAAGCTCGAGGGCTCTGCCACTGGTTTTGCCGCTCTCAAAAGCACCCCCGACTCTTCAGGCTGGATGTGAAAGCTGTGCCAGGAGCTTGTGAAGCCCTGAAAGAAAGAGGTCATAGCAGGAAAATAGTTCCTAGCTGGTTTCTCCAAGGCAGTTAATCAGACTGTACTTGTAGGAACTTCAAACCAAGCATGGGCTTTTACTTCCTCATTGTGATGAGGTTACAGTTAAGCAAGACATAATGGGAGGAGACCTTCTGACATGAAAATCACCTGGCAGAAAGTCAGTTGTGCACAGAGATGCAAGGGCTTCTCAGGTCCCCATCCGGGTACAATGTGTTGTAGGGGAGCAGGTATCAGTCCAGCAATCACAAACTCATGAAAGGCCACTGCAGAGCTGAAAAGCTCAGACAGTATTGCTAAAGCTTTATGGGACTTACTTCTCCAGAGAGGCAAAGCAAAGGATAAATGCCTTCTCATTAGAGTTTTTTAAGGCAGCTCCTTGCACAGATAGTTTACCAGCAGCTCCTGGCTTTACAGCAATACATTTGTATAATTGCATGCATTGTCTTGTCCTGGTTTTAAGTGTGAAATGTGTCTGGGAGCACACTGCCCAAGGTCTGGGGTCTAATATCATCACTAAAAGCTCTACAGCATTGTTTTTTCACATATTTGTCTGGTCTGTCTTAGAATTTACTGCTCAGAGAATGTAATTTTGTGATACTGTCTTGCGGTATATATGTTTAATAACATGGATATAATGTCACACCAAGACAGCCCTTGGCAGTCTGCAAAAAATAACCCGAGATGAGGTGATACTGAGCCACAGCTGCATAGTACTAGTCAATATGGCAAGTAACCCAAAACCAACAACCTGCTATGGCAATGCTCTTGGTGGCTGAATGATAAAATCCTTCCCCAATTCATCGCTTCTGCTGCTGTTTGTGGCCAAGTGACAGTGGAAGCTCTCAGCCCATGCTCAAGGACTGTCCCTCTGCCCTGACCACTAGTGTTACCACTTGCCAAAGGCCCTGCCATAGCCTGTAGCTCACAGGGCACACACATGTCTAGGGCAGAATTCCTGTCTGTGCATACCAAGAAAGAACGTCACACTGCAGCCTCACAGTCTAATGCACCACAGTAAGACTGTCAATAAGCAGCTACCACACTACTTACTCCAAACCATTTCTCTTCAGTTAACACCTATGTAGGAATTTTCAAAAAAAAACTCTCAAGTGAAACATTTGAGCAAACATTGCCAATCAATTTTAATCTGAAAGATGCTACAGAAATGTTAAATGTAAGTCACAACTTCAAAGCAGAAATTAAGAAAGCTTTAAAGTAAGTTGCGATGCAGCCTTATGGTGATTTGAAGAGAAAATTTCCTTCACACTTCTAGCATATCTGGAATTCTTTAAGTTCAAATCAATTTTGCCAGCACCATGTCCAACCTGGTCTGTCTTTGTGACAAGGATTCTGAGGCCCAGCAAATACTGCAATAGAGAACTAAACACCAGGTTTGGTTACAGCCATAGCTTTGAGGAAATTACTTTCTTTCTGTAATAGGTTGTGGGGTTATTCTGAGGTGATGCAGAGTATGAAGTTAATACACTGTAGCTGTGTTATTTATAGCACAGCTCTATTGATCCCATAAAGCTTTCTTTAAGTATAGGGTAATGTGAATTAATAGCTTTTACCTGGTGCTAGGGGGCATGTAGACATGCTATAAATTAGACAGTCCCTGCCCCAAAGTGCTCACAAACCAGATTAGAACAAGATGCAGCAGGTGGAGGAGACGGACTCATGGGAAGGGAGGAGGAGGAAGTGGAAAGGCAGCAGCATTACACATGAAGAGAACTCTCTGCTCAGCAACAGCCAGGCATTGCCAACTGGCAGGATCTGCAGGTATCAAAGATGAGTCTACACAGGGTCTTAACAAAGGTTAAGGAAGTGACTGTTTTAAGGGAGTTTCCCTTATGTATGTATAAGAAATAGCCTGTGGGTAAAGCACGTGGTGCTTGTGGGTGAAGCAGACTAGTAGGCAGCTCCATCCTCCCACAGGCTGGGTGCTACTGCTGATCTACTGGGTCAAGAAAACTGGCCTGTGCAGTGTGCCTGACTGTTTTCCCTTCACTCAGATACCCCTCTCCATCTCTGAATTTCTCTCCAGAAGACAGCAAAATAGTCTTTAGAGGTGCTAATGATGTCATTATAAAAACACACAAAAGACATCTCAACATTTCAAGATAAATTCAAGCCAAGTGTACTGCCGACACGCCACATTCCGTGGTTCCTCTTTGAAATAGATGGCTTTATGCACTTCAAAGAGGGCTTTGCTTCATTTGTTTAGCACAGGATGCAAATACCTTGTTAGACAGAGCAAGAGAGAAAATGCATTTTGAACATGGGGAGCAAAAATACCCAACCAGACACACAAATGAGAATGATCTCAGGTTTGGGAGGCAGAGCAGGTAGGGAAGGCACTAGATTTCTTCTATCTAGTTTATTCAATTTTTAATTAAAATTATTTTCAAAATCAAATCTCCTTGCAAAAAGGGCAGTAGAGAGATTTTCTGAAAGAGCTTTCTTTGCACATAATAAGCCAGAGTAGGAGAACTGAACACAGAAATGACAGCATGGCCATCACACAGTCTTCCATTTCACTGTGTAAGAGCTTAGACAATTTTCATCCTTCTAGAAAAAAACTAACACTGTTTTAACAGCTCACACAACAGACACATGGGAGAGGATCTTCTAATGCTCCTTAGGAAAAAGATCACAGATGCCTTTTACCTCTCCAAGTGTTGTTCCAGGAGAGGTGACATTTGGATGGCAGCATCTGCACTGAGCCTGGGATGAGCTATTCTGACAGAGAACTCATGCAAGCACTGCTCAGGCCCCTTACAGCAACTTTGAGGTAAAAATACATCTCCCATCTCCAGGCCCTCCCCTCTCAATGAGGTGGATCACCTCAAATCTGTGCTAGAGAGGAGATTATTTTATCTGGCAGAAACGAATCATTACCTCAGAGCTCTACAATGAGCTTACGCAGTGTTTCTGAAAAGTCGACCGCTCAGTTTGCTCATTAGCAAATGTGCTTTACCTCTCACCAGGAACTACCCCTGAGCCAGGGCCTCAGCCTTGATCACACAGAACTGCAAAGCCACGTTAGCCCGGATACTAACCAAAGCAGGGAGAGGAATGGGAGGACACGATACACTGGAAGCTGCTCTTCCCTGGGCTGTCCTTTGGGTTGGGCAGCTGCAAAGGGCTGGGAAGGAAACAAAGAAAAACCCAATTCACCTTCTTACTTCTCCCAGATACTAGGAAGTTGTCTTCTTTGAAAAAGATCTTTCTGTTCTGCCTGTGGACCTGTTTCAGCAGAGCTTGTCCAAAGTGACGAATTACAACAGAATCATACAGTATTGTGATAATATGGGAATTTTTAAGGGAGTAGCATGGTGGAGACCCTTGATAAGGAGATGAGGCTTTTGAATAGCAGCTGATAAACCTAGTGCAAGGAAGAAAGAAAAATTTGTGCACATTTGAGCCAGATATCCACTGACGAAAAGAGAAGTCAGAGGTTGGCTTTTCCCTTTACTTGCCAATTCTGCAGGGCAGGCAAGAGAGATTGTGAAAGACGCTTCACAACTGGAAGAAGTTACACCATCCTGAAATTGATTCACTCCTGATCTGGCATCTCTTTCCAACCACCTACTTTTGCCAGGGGTCCCTCCACCATAAGGCAGGTATCTGAAAATGTTATTAACTTTCCTGAGCAAAGCAGAGCAGCTTGCAGGACTCTGAAAATTTTAATCTGGGGCTGTCTGAAGAGAGACTGGAAGGGGGTTGAGGCCTTTCATCTTAAATTTAATAAGGTAGTGGCTAGGGTTGGCACTGCCTATCCTCTCTACTCTTCAGGCATTTCACTCCACACCTACAATTTACTGGAGTCTTTCCACAGGTTTTGCCTTTCCCAGGCACACAGGTGGTATAACTGAGAGGACAAAGAAGAAGAGCATGGTATTGTTTTGGAAACGCTCCCAATCCAAACACCACTTTCATTCCCCAGCTGCCCTCCCCATGATGTAATGGCCACTGTATATGCACTGCGACTGTGTCCAGAGCCTCTCAGAGCACCACACCTGGGCTGCTCTCACCTCACATGCACTCAGGCTCAGGAATGTTCTAACAGCAACAACTTCCCTCCACCTGCTCAAACTTGGCACCCCTCTTTCCTCTATCCCAAAACAGGACAGGGAAGCTCTCATGTATGCCTTCCCAGACATTGGCTCAGCACAGTGATGACAGAATTGACTAAAGCTCCACTATGAAATATGGAAACATTTCAAACCTCCTGCTCCATCTTTAATGTGTGCATTATAGCTGCTGCAAGTACTCTGTTTATCATAATAGAATCCTTTATTTATTGGTTCATCCAAAAATAAAATTATGAAAATGGATTTAAAAAGAAAAATATGTTTAATGTGTCTGTCTCTGCAGTCCTCTGTGCCAGAAGGAAGGGCTTGCAATTCGAGCACACTGTGGGAAGCTCAATAGCTGCACTTCAGTGCAGCTGCCAGAAAGAATATGCTCAAGAATGGAACCAAACCTTAACATTTCACCATATTTCTTCCAGCCAAAAGCTTTCTGTACATAATCCTGTGTGGCAGGTAAATGCTGCAAGTCAAGTTCTTGACTTACAGAGATCCCACAGAAACTTCCTATTCACAGAATCCATACAGTATAAGCTCAAAGGATAACCCAAAGATGAATGGGAGCCAAACCCCACTGGGACAAAGTATCACTTGATCTGAATGAAATACAGCTATTCTTTGTTGCTTCTTTATATAAACTTTTCAGTCCCCGTAATGGATGCTGAAGGGTGCATTAGGTGCCAGCCTGACAACTCAGGACCTACAGTTGCCTCTTTGCCCACAGGACAAGTAGCTTCTATGAACTATTTTTCAAAATTCATACCCTTACTTGCAATTTTAGACACTGTTGACTTGCAATTGTTCTGTAACACATTCAGTCAGCTTAAAGGGGTATGGCTGAGACCTCAAAGTTTATAAATAAAGTAAAAGCAGATGTAAATTTGGTATGAGAATAATAAAAGGTTGATGCTGCTGCTTATTTTCTGAAAGCCATGTCAAAAGGGTTTATACAGCTGCCGCAAGACTCCTTCATTTTCTATTTCCTTGTATCAGTAAGCCAAGCCCTGGCCTAGAAAGTCAGAGGTTTTCTCAAACAAAAGGAAGCACAGGTCCCCAAATGCAGCTTCCAGGTCAGGAGGCTGAGGCCAGGTGCAGGCTTGTCAAGTGGATGCTTACTGCAATAATAGGTAACTCATGAATATTTTTGGCTCCCTGATCTGTATTTCTTGAATAAATAATATTGTGGCCTGTGTCAGTGGGGAAAAAAGGGAAAGTTTCTGCTGTATATTCTGAAAGATACTATGACCTTGAGGACAATTTATTTCAAGAGGAAAAGCACAGTAAGACTTCTCACAGAGTGCTCAGAGAAGCAGCCCCTGCTCATTCCCCAAATATATTCAGAGCAGAGGCAAACACCTCTTACTGCAATTCAAGGCTGCCTGAGTTTTCACCTGTAGATACGCAGATAAACTTATATCATCGGCTTCCAGGCTTCTGTGGGCTGGTATGTCAGCAACAGCTACAGTGATTTAGTGCAGCAGCTCCAAATGGATTAAATCAGAGTAATTTGAATTTTACCCAGGCTTGTCATATAAATCTCAGAAACTACTGTCTTGCATAAAAACTTCCTCTTGATACTCCCGAGGAGTCATGACATAAACCAAAAATTAGTCAAAAATGAGAAACAAAGATTTCTAGCATGGGAAACAGAGGCAGCACAAACAGCACATCAGACTGAAAAATCTTACTTGCACTATGGTAGTAACTTCCTGTATTTTATTAAGTACATTTCCCCCATTTTTTATATATTATTATACATCTCATAGAGTATTTTTTACATGAAGTCAGTTTTCATTTGATTTCCACTCAAATGGAATATTCTTCAAATGTTCCACTCTTCAAAAAGAATGTTACTGTATACTAAGGTCTGGAATATTTTAGTAAGTACAATACCACTAGAATGTTCCCTGTGTGCAAAATCAGTTATCTGTTCTATTTAAGAATCTCTTCTGAGAGCGGAACGGCAAAAAGAAATTTGCTTCTGACTTCACTGATGTCAGATTTTGGGTTCTATCTGGAGTGATCCAAATGATCTTTGATTTTATGGTCTCAAAGTTTAACTATATTTGAATTTATTTCAGCACTACCTGTGTAAAGATATTCGAATCAACCCAGTAAAAAGACTGTTGTTGTTTCTTTAACAACAAATTAAAATGACTCCTAACAATAATGTATCTGATGCATGCACTTTTCTTCATCTGTGTTGGATTAAGACAGGGAGATACATCTACCTACAAGCTGTTCTGTATTTGTAATGGTGTTATGACACCCTCTGTGGATTATATTTACTCCGCAGTCCACAAGTAAAGTTGCCGTTTGCCTTACGAGTCACATGTCATCAATCCTGATCCCAGTCCTCTGTAAGGTACTAGACATCAAGGGCTTTCAGGTTCAAATGCTTCCTGACAAAGCATTTTAGCTTCACTTTTGCAAGTACTGAATGTGGAATAGACTTTTTTCATGTAAAAATTATTGCTCACAAAAGGATTGTAAAAATTGTTTAAATGTAAGTCAAACACATCTAAGAAAACCTTTTTTTACATGTATTTGTGACTTTTTCTCCTGACAGTATTTACTCAACTTATCTTTTTTTGTGTGACAAATCTCAAAATAAATTCTTTTGCTTAGATAATTCTACAATTCATTCACTCTTGTACTCACACTAGGTCACTGCTGCAGCAGCTGCCTTTGAGGAATGCATGAGAGTGTTCTAGGATTCATTGCCTCTGACTATCCCAGTAGGAACAACCAGGGAGAAGCTGCTCACAGCAGCCCTGGCCTGCCTTCCCTCACAAGGAGCCGAGCAGTGACTGATGGCCAGATTCTCAGAAATGCAAGGGAGGCAGCAACCACCTCACCCTGATCCTCTGCGGGGACTGGGGAGAGTGCAGGGAGCAGCAGGTCC
Source organism: Empidonax traillii (assembly GCF_003031625.1). NCBI lineage: Eukaryota > Metazoa > Chordata > Aves > Passeriformes > Tyrannidae > Empidonax > Empidonax traillii. The sequence continues at coordinate 172,877 of NW_020955385.1, read as the reverse complement.
TACAACAGGGATAGAAATGACCCATGCCACAAAGCCATTCCATAGGAAGTGCTCTCCATATGCAAACTGGGATGCAGGGCTGCAGTTGAGCTCCTTTGCCTCAGCAGGAGACAGGGAACAAAGCTTGACTAGCACAGTCTCTCAGAGGCTGTTATAACCACTCTACCACACACATGCAGACTGGGTCCACTCACCTACCACTGTAGTCCAGGGTTTTGTTCTGAGTCCCATCACACATCCCAAAAGGGTTAGGAGGAGTTAACAAGAGCTCACAGCACAGCTTAGCTGGTCTCAGGACAGAGTTTAAGCTGCTAAATGCAGTTGGTTTTATTTCAGTAAAACCAACTGGGAGAAGAAACTCAGGTGTAGACATTTAATTTAATTTTGCTATGAAGTCAAGTCCTTAGTAAAGTGATAACCAGGTGTAGGTGTCTCTCTTATGTCACCCTTTCCAGGAGGCTATTCAAAAGCCCCCTGCAGCTAGACTGACTTCAGAAGGTCAGCAACAAAGTAAGCACGCAACATCAGGTATTCGCCTATAGTGCACATGCACTGAAATAATCATGTAATCTCTTTTCTTTGGTTTTAGAGGCAGATATGTGGTACCTGGAGGAGATACTGATCTGTCTACCTAATAATCACAAATACCTTATAAAATATGTCTGAAATTAATCCATTGTGAAAGTAAGAAGGGAAAACATAAATATTCTCGTTAATTCATATGTACATACACCAAACTTTACATAACATACGGAGTAGTTGGAAAGATGCCTGCAGATGTAATTGCATTTCTGTGTGAAGAGCATTTACACTCTCTTGTCTCTGCTTTCTCCATTCATTTTGGTAATTACATGGAGAGAAGCAGCTAGCACACTTGTAATTAAAACCAGCACTGAAGGATTTTTAGGTGTTTTAATACAAGAGAATTGACATAGTAAGCAAGCAGAGTTAGCAGGAGCAGATTACTACAGTTACATAAAACAATACAGCCCCAGGAAGAGCCTGTGCTAGAGTGCCCACGAGGACATAGATGTGTCTAGGCAGTGGCAATCAAAGTCCAAACCATGCTCACTCTCCACATTCGGTGTTTGCTAAAGATATTTGATCACAAGACCTAGAACTGTGTTTTGCTTCAGGAGACCTCTTGTTTCTGCCTGTTAAATTCAGGGTTGAAAACAGTTGCTTGGCGCAGTCTACATTGCTTCATCTTTTATCCATTTCATTTGGCATTTTATTGGCCAAGGCTGTAACAGTTATTTCAGTTTGGTGGGTGGAGTTGCTATGAAAACTCCAGATCTTTTCATTTAGATGATGAATATTCATGACTCAAGCAATCTGTGGCAGGAAGACTTTGTTGTCCTTTCTTTCCCTTCCCTACTAACCAAGTTGTAGCTGTGCAGTGTTATATTTGATGTGCAAATAATATTTTCACACAATCACAGAATATTCTGAATTCTCTTTCATTTTAAAATGAAAACCAGGCAATGTCTATGCTGAAGCTGGACAGTCCTTGTATTGAGCTAAAGTATGGTGTGTTTGCAGCCCAAGTATCAATAATACACACAAAGAACTAGTCTGATGGCAGAAAGTGGGAACAGTAACTGAGTAGTTAAATCTTTCCCTGGGAGCTTTTGCCTCAGTGTAGACCAGAAACTAGCTTTTACAAATGTGCTTTCTGGGGCAATTTACAAAAAAAAACCCAAAAAAACCCCCCAACAAAACCAAACAAAACCAACTAAAAACCTACAAAACCCAAAAACCAAACAAAACCAAAGAAAAATCCAAACAAAAACAACAACAGAAAACCCAACAAAAACACAAAAAAAACCCAACAAAACAAAACAAAAAACCACAAAACAAACCAACTCAAGATTATACCTCTAGGCTTTTTCTATGGCCATCTGAGCAGCTTTGCAGCTTCCTGCAAACTAAACAGGTAGGGAAAGAATTAAATCCCATTAACCTTCAGTATTCTTTCAGCAAGAACAGAAGCATTCATTTCAGAAGAGACATACGTGACCAATACATGACTGAGACCATGGCGAAGCATTAAGATTTGGTTTTATTTCTAATTATCCTACCCTGATTTGAAATTCAGTTCCCCAAGTTGCATCTGTTTTACCCATGACTGTAATTGCTGAGCAATTTCTCCCTGTCCCTATCTCGACCCACAAGATCATCATTATATTTTCTCTCCCCTACCTGCTGGAGAGATGGAGAGGCTTTGATGGGCACTTGGCATCTAGCCAGGCACAATCCACCATGAGCATACTTGGCAATATTAAGAAAACCCCCCAAAATTGGAAAAAAAACCCAAACAAACAAAGAGTGAGATAGAGAAAATGGGCAAAAAGTGAAGAGCTGTGATTACTTTTTTTGGTGCGGTGAAAACAAGAGCCCCATGGCTCTCGCCTGATGCAGAGCACTGCCTGCTCTGCACACATGCAGCCATACACGTAGGAACAGGCACCAACGTTTCCCAGAGCTCACTCATTCCACATGTCCGTCACCGGCTCTCAGCAGATTCCCTGATACCCTAACCCTAACCCTGATAGCACCATGGAAAACAGAGCCTCAATGCCATGGCCCTCACTGACCCCAGCAGAGCTGGGTACCCTCCCTGCTTGGAGCAGCCCCTGGCCGAGGGTCCATCTCTGTTCAACACTGTTGTCAGCCATGGTCCGCTCCCACACTCTATGGGGGTCAGTGGCCACTACCCAGCCACTGCTGGCCACAGTCTTGCTGGGCCAGGGCAGGAGGTGTGGGAGGGAGAGTGGTCCAAGGGCAGGGAAGGAATCATCCTCAGTGAAGGCTGAGCCTCCTGGGGTGGGCGGAGCTGCCCAGCACCAGCCATCAGCTGTGGACTCAGCGTGGTGAACTCTCTGGGGACAAGGGTGTGAGTGCCTCGAGAGCCAAGCCCAGCCCTGCAGCTTCCAACACCCTCCCAGGTCACCGGTGCTCTGCGTGCACCAGCTCCTGCTGCAGTGATGAGGCACGTGGGTCCCAGGCCCCCACAGCTCACAGGCCTTACAAACCTCAGCTTTAATATGACAGTGTAGTTGCTGTTGAAAGAGAAGTAATGCAAGAGTAGGGGACAGAGAAGAGCTCTTCCCAAGGCAGCATGAAAATAGGCAATAGTACGTCTCTCTGATGAGTTTCTCCAGGGTGCCCTCCCCCTCCCAGGAGACACATCAAAGGCAGACAGGGAGATCAGTCTGCAGCAGCGAGCCTGCTGGAGCCCGCTTGCTCAGCACAGCAAAATTAATTAAGAGGGCGGGAGAGAGCGCCAATATGAGTCTGCTTCTGTCAGGGAACACGGCACTGGCAAATGGAAAATGCTAATTCAGGAGTTTTCCGTTTCTTTCACACTTGCCAAAGAGGGAAAGAGGAGCGTGATTCAGATTTGAAATAGACTGGATTTGGATACCCCTGAGATATTGCATGATGCCACATTTACCACCACTTCCTGGAAGCCTACAAAAACTAGCTCAAAAGAACCTCAGCCCCTGTGATACAAGGTTTAAGGAAAGCATTCCATTGTGTTGGTTACTGCTGTTATGGAGAACAAAGCAAAGGTGAGGTCTCACACACAACAGAAGAAGCCACAAACAGGGACCTCTTACCCTGCCATCATCAAGCATCTCACTAGAACAAGATAAGCACAACCAACAATCAATTCAGGAGAAATTAATTCAATTGTAGTTGACATACTAAGCACTAAGACATTAAAACGTCTTTTCTATGTACTGAACACTACAGGGTTGAAAACGTGAGACCCACACTAGCAGGAGGAAAAAAAAATCAAATGAAAAACTCTCAAAATGCAAAATTTCCAGGCATTCAGGAGCTGTAGTAGGGAGTCCCTGAAAATGCTCATAAATTAATTAGATTAAAGATGTAAAGCCATCACTCCAGGGGTGTTGTTGCTCCCCTGTTTTTTCTTGCTCATAATTCAAACAGAAGATGTAGCATCTGAGCCCAATTTGGGACTAATAATTTCCAAATAAAAGATAAATATGTCAAGGTTTCATAAATAGAAAGGAGAGCATGACACTATAAATAATCTTTAATATCTGTGTTATTGTAAAGTTTATCTGGTCGAGCTCCTGCCCTTTACAGAATGCTCCCATTTCTATTATGCATTCGGGTGCATTAAAAATTCCATGTAAAAGGGACTTGCTTTGTGCAAGAAGAACTCCTGAACCACAGTTTATGTAGTGCTCTGCAGCCCTGAGGCACAGGTCCCCTGAGTCAATTGCCTGTGAACATTTAGCAAACAGTCATTGTGCTGCACCTACTCTGAGAGGGTTTTTTTTTTGGCGGTGGAAGAGGTGCGTTAATCTATGTATTCCCTTTTGTTTTCCTGCTCATGGGTATTCCAATCATAGTCCTCAAAACTACACCATACAGTTAGTCTGAAGAGCTCCCATGATACTTTCTAAACTCATGTCCAAGAATGTGTGAGAACAATATCCCAACAGCTGGCAGCCCTTGACGACCAGGCACAAAGAGACATTGCCCAAGAAACCAGTCCACTACTGCAACACTTTCTAGAGGCAGGTGAGTGACTATCAGGCTATCATCTGCCCAGTCGTTAAGAAAAGTAATGCCTGTTTCATCTAGAGTGTAAAAGGTGCTTTGTTCAAGTCAAATAGAATCACATATCAGTAACATACATTAAAAACTGATAACACATAAATATCCACTGCATTTAATATTATCAACTAATTGGGTTTTGATTTGCCATGAATAAAGGTGAGCTTTAAAAATCCAAGATCACATGATTACCACTGAGTAAAGACAATTCAAGCTCATCCTGAACACAGGCTAAATCATAGGTGACTGAAACAAGTCATCAGGCTGGAAGCCAAATTTATTTCATGCACTGAATTTGCAAAGAAAATTCTAATGAACCCATCTTGAGAAGCTGAAGCAGTCCTGCTCTGGCCAGAGGTCTCTAGCTCACTCTGAGGTAGATGTGAAAGCATTAACTCCCTGAAGGGTCACTCAGTGCATGCAGCATGTATTCCTTCTAGAACTGGCATTGCAAAAAATGTCAACTGCCATGAAACTTTTGCAGTCCAGATGCAAAAGAAAAAAAAATTACTTGTCGCCTTTATTGTAATTATACTGAAGAAAGTGCTTATTAAACACATGTACCTGTTCCACTCAGGTTGAGGAATTTCTTCTCTGAGCCTGAAACACTGCATGTACCAACCTCTCCTTTCCTGTGAGAGAGCTGATGTTAAATGGGGTCAGAGCTACACTTGCTCTGGGGAGAAGAAAGGATCTCTTTGAAGACAAGCTGGTTACCCTGTTTTTCTTCCTACACCACAGCTTTCAAATTGCAGCTAGAACTAAAAGGGAGTTGTTCCCACAAGCTCTTCGGTCCAATGTCTCCACCCGAGAGGCTTGAGTAAATAGCAGAAGCCCTGGATATGAATCAGATGGAAAAGATTCAGCCTTCTCTGCTAGGTCTGAGTTCAAAGGCATCCATGGCTAAACAGCAAAATCAAGATCACTATCTGCATGCGAGGGCAGGATGGAGCATTCACTACCAATGAACTGCTCACCCTTATATGCTCAGATGTAGTGCAGCAGGCTGTAAGTAGCGTCCAGCTGAAGAAGTCCATGGATTGTTGTACATAACACAGAGAGGTGGGGAAGTGTGATTGTTTTGGGAGACCTTCTTTCCTCGGTTTCCTGTCTGTTCTCCAACTGCTTCCAGCTGAAATCTTGCACCTGACCTCTCAGTATCAGTGCTCAGCCCCACAGCCAGAGGAAGACCACAGATGCCACAGAACACGGAGCAGAGAGCACAGCCTCAGATCCATAACAGACCTCCTCCTCCTTGTACATGCGAAAACCCAGAGCATCCTCTCATCAGGAACAGTGTGTGTGATCCATTCCCCATATGCACACATTAGACCTGAGTTCTGTCACGCTGATATTCTGCTCCAACGCACGGGTCACACCTATGCAGTCACTGTCCCCTGAGCAGGTACAGCCCGTGCTGCAAACACAGCTTGCTGCATTACACCTGGGGAAAGCAAGTTGTGCCACGATGAGCTCGTGTATAAGTGGACACAAGACAGGGACAAGGAGAATGCAGCAGGGGAAGGATGTGTCCATAGACACTGGAGCAGCTCAGTGCCAGCGCTTGAGAACACAGATGCCTCCTATTGCTCAGTGACAAATCTGGTCACCTGTGACAATTGTGCAGGCTATGGCATTCATGCCCGTGTTCCCTTGTATACGAAGGCACAGTCCTTTACCACAGTCCAGTACTCCTACCAGGTACCCTACTTGTGAGCTGATTCTGGAATACAGCCAGAGCCCACAGCTAGGGTGTGCCTGTACCTCCCTCTGTGAAGTTGTCTGGTTTATTATCTGTAGAACAGCACACCTGGGAAGATGAGCCAAATACGTATTAGATATAATCAGATACTTTCTGTCTTCAGGTGCCACCCATGTGCACACCTTCCCTACAAGCTGTGGAGTGAACCTGCTAACGAGTCTATTAATAACGAGCAGTATAAGTAGGTGAACTGGATGAACTTGTGTGAAAGCAAAACCCCAGAGGTAGATCAGTTGCTCTGTTCAAAGCAAACAGATAACTATCCCAGGCTTCAGGCAATTCTCCCCCTTTCCCACCTCCTCCCTTGGGACATATCCAGGCATGTCCAGGTTGGTGCAGCCTGGCAAACAGACATTTAATCAGTGATTTATACATTTTAAAAAAGGATCACAAAGCCACCAGTGACCCTGGGAAATGCTGAGTGCCAGGAATTCCTCTGAGAACTCTCCTTTGTATTCATCCTCACTGTACATGACACTGTTGGTGCACAAAAGTAAAATTGTTTTTTTTTCAGAGGGTTGTGTCCCCCGCTGTCTAAAGTCCCAAGCTACCTTCAAGATCACCACCAGCTGCCTGTGAAATCCCACAGCCAGGACTGGTTCAGCTGAGCACAGAGCAGCAATGACTATGACACATGGAGCCTTCTCAAGGCAGAGCTTGTCACTGACTAAAGAGACCACCACCAGCTCCCATTGGCAAGTGTCCGCAGATCCCTGGGGCCCTTTCACTCCTAATGCAATGTCTGAGTTTCATGTCAGTGCAGCAAAGAGCAAGGGACAGAGTCTGTAATGTGGGATTGTTAGTCAGCTACCATTCCATCAGCTGGATGGAACATCCCTTCATTCTAATTTACTGATATTTTAGTAGGCAGATGGATTCTGACCAAAAAGGATCTCCCAGCAAATCCAGCTGGGGTCTCAGAGGGAGTTTTTTTTATTTTGTGTGTGTATATATATATATATATATATATTTCACATATATATATATATGTGAAATAAAACAGTATTCATTTCAGATTAATATCTATATGGTCGTCTTTCAGTTTCTGGAATTTTCTGCCTGTCATTATGGCTAAAAAATTCAACAGATTTTAAAACAATTTCAAGCGAGATTTTGCAGTCAACAGCAAGGATTTTTTAAAGTATCTGTGCAAGGTGAAAGTCCATTTCCCATTGCCATTCAGCAGGGCTTCAGGTGCTCTGCCTCTTAGATGGTTTTCCAGCACCATTCCAAAGTCACGGATAAGAAGTAATAAAAATCTGAAAACAATGCAATAAATATTATTGCTGTTTATTCCACAAATTGGGAGCAACCAGAAAGAAAAGCACAAAATTCATAGAAATGTATATTAAAAATAAGTTCCTTTGCTCTGGGAACTTTTAAAGAAAATTAATGTAAAACCAAAGGTGTAATTCCTCTGGGGAAAAAAGGAAAGGTTAAGAAACCATGCAGAATATTTCTATACTATTGAGTGCATTAGGAAAGGAAGGCAGGAGGGACCAGCATAAAGACATGTAGAGAGATCCCCTAACACTGCAGTAAAGCAAACTGTAATTTGATTTCTCCCTTGGCAGGCAGTCCCTACCCTTAACTAACAGCAGGTTCACTTGGGGGAATGTTTGTGTTGCTGCAATGAGGATGCTGAGCTCTCGCATGTGGAGGTGTCAGTAAGGGACTGACCAATTTCAATCCCCACAATCCCCTTTATGGCACAACTGGCACAGCACTCACACTGCTTTCTCCACCTATGCCAAGCTCATAAAATCTTTCTTTTCAGTACAGAGCTTAACATTCCGCTCTTACATTAGGAAATGATAACTTCGGGTCCATTGTTAGCATTTTCCTGATTGCAGCATTATACCACAACTCTGTCCTCTTACACTAAATGGTGCCATGATGCTGTCCTATGGCACGTTTGTCTCTCACACTGTCCCAAAAAGGGTTCAGAAAACATAATTCTTTGTTTCTGTGCACCAAAAAGAATTGGAAGGCACGTGTGATTCTTCCTTTGCATGAGGATAGGATTCACTGATGGCATCTTTTATAAACACATCATGTACTCCATCTAAAGGTGCTATGTGCTCAGAAAGAGCCAAATATATTAGCATTCTTCAACCATAACTTTTGAAGTCGGCATTTGACTATTTTTGCATTTCTTCCAGGTTGTAGTTAGACAACTCCTAACTCTATGGGGAAAGCAAAGACTATAAAATGCCAGAGCTCCACTCTGCTGAAATAACATTAGTGAAATATCAAGTCCTTTATGATGTCATGAGGGATTCCTTAATGTGACTATAGCCTCCTAATGACATCATAAAAAACAAGTGCAACATCAGAAAACAGCCAAGGGTCATCAATCAGCCCATCCTCTCTCCTACTCACCAACTTGCTCCTATCTGTTTTTTATGAGCAGTGCTGTCTGCTGAATAGCACATAGAGAAGAAACTAATAATCATACAAATATCAGGGAGAGCGGTCAATCATCACCTGAAATGTTCAGTATACCTGAGGGAAATTCAGATGCTGCTGCCTGAATAGTCTGCAAGTTTAGCATGTAGAAGAGACAACATTACTGCCTTAGAGGTGACCTGGCATCTTCTGGGCAACAGGCAACACAAGGTGGTAATTCAGACATTTTTAAATGTGGGGAGAATGGGACTGAAAAAGGAATTATTTGTTTGCTCTCTTCATCCTCTAGCTGTAAGTAAAAATTTTTTCCAAGTTGCCCAGATACCCATCTGCATGACCCATAGTACAATGACCACACTGAAAGACTTTGCATCCTCCAACTGAAATGGATGATGGTCCCAAAGAGACACAGCGACTGACAAATCCTCTGGCAAGAAAGGAAACAGCCTCCTCCACTTTTGAAAACACAATGCCTCAGAGTTAAAGCCTCATTATACTCTCTCAGGAACATCTGAAAGTTTTCCAGGGTTAGGGACAACATGAGGAGTTTCCCCAGGCTCTCAAAAAAAACCCACATGTAATATCATATAATGTGGTCTCTGGATTTTTCACAATTAGTTTTGGAGGGTGTTTAAAATCGAGCTTCTGCCAGCAGAGCATTGACCAAAGAAAGTTTTTTTTTTTTTTTTCCAGATAAGAAGGGGAAGGATCTGGTTCCTCAGCTTGTTCCTCACAATTTATACAAATGTTTATGCAGTGAACTCCCAAGTGGGCAGGATGTCGTCATGGTGCTTCACAGAGGGCTGCAGAAATTCCCCACCTTTGGAGGTATTGGGAAGGTGAATTTGTCTCAGTTCTAAAATTAACTGAACCTGGAGATTGTCTCTTAGCTTAACAGTGAGAGTGTCCTTGAGCTCTCTGTGACTCTGAACCCTTTCAAGGGAATGTGGGCTAGAGCCATCACCAATTTTGTGTTTCACCTGCTTCCCTCTCTAAGCAGCTGCAGGGAAAAGCCTTTTTTCACAGATGATTTCTGATATGAAAATTGTGTTTTGACTTTAGTTCAGGGTTCCAGTGTCTCTAACCAGCCTATGGAGAAGTACACAGCACTCTTCCCCCCTCCTTTCTATACCCTTCAATTGATGCAGAAATTACCTTAGGGTCAAACAACAGGGCAACAGCTCAAAACCAGGTCACTCTGGGGGCCAACTGAATTAAATCAATAGTAACAAAAATTGCCCATTTGCCGGGTGAGGGAGTAGCAGCCCTGCTGCCTTTTCCTGGGGGTTAGAAGTCTCCATTGCTGTGACAAGCTTGTATCACCTTCCCTGCTCCTTGCAGCGCTCTACTGTCTACCATCTGATGAGTGCCCATCCTTCTCAATTTCCCATCCTTCTCAATTTCCCATCCTTGATGAGTGCTGGGCCGCTCACTTGTGTGTACGTATTATCTAGACCACCCTTCCCTTCAATTTGTCTATTTCCCAACATGAGGTAAAACCAATTTGTGTGTTATTTAAACACTGTTGAGGAAGCTGGAGGGAGCAAGCCTCTGAGAGGGGTGTGCAGAATGAGACAGTGGCAATGACAGGGGCTTGGCTGGCACATGTTCACACTCTCATCAGTATGGCGGTTCCTGAGAATAGCAGTTCAAGTCCAAATCTTGCTGACAGCATCCACCCTGAAGGTAGCTGCTATGACATGCAGTCATGCCTTGCTCAGGATGTTCTGTGAGGCATTTTGTGCAGTGTGGCAGTAGGCCACACTATGTTCCTATTCTCAGTCAAAAGCCAATACTCTGGTCAGAAGGTCCCCAGCATGTCTCTCAGGAGAAAGTGATCTCAGTGGAGCCACTGACCATGGGCTGACCACTGATTATCCAAGCCCAAGGGACCAGCTGATCCCCAACAATACATGTTGTCACTTATTTTTTCATGCCTTGCCATTAGCATTCTCTTAGTTTTAATCTTGTAGGACCAAGGCAACTGTCCCGAGAAGCCTGATAAGGTCAAATACTTCCAGATCTGCTGCTGCACAGATTGTCTTCCCCAGGGTTTCTTTCAGTTTCTCTTTCTTTTGATCCAAACAGCGGTCCTGTGCTGAATGGTGCTCTCAGACAGTTCATTAATTTAAGGACACCAGAGCTCAAGCACATCATTTACAAGTCAGCATGAAGTATAGGGGAAAGGAGGAGACAGTGCTGCTGGCATTTTCGATAAACAAGATATTCAATAATTTTAATCTCAGTGTAACTCTGTTATTTCCAGATTATATAATCCCACTCTTGAAAGAGGGTTATTTGAGCAGACTGTCACATTAAATAGACACATTTGCCGCATATGTTAATAGCAGTGGAAAGCTGTTAAGCAAATAAGCTTGTTTCATCAAAATGTTATTCTTTTAGCAGGTCTGTTCCTTTCATGGATCTCCAATTCCTAAGCCATGCTCTTCTGGAATACACATTTCAGTTCAAGGCAAAGAAATGTGTTCACTGAACTGATCAATTTTTTTATCACGTTGACTTTTGTTTAAATTTTAAGGCTTGCTGTGCCACAGAAGTAAATTCAGGTTTATTTCTACATCAAGGTATCAATGGAAAGATTTGAATCTATATGTAGAGAAGGACTAACAATGTATTTTCTTAACAGATATTAGCATTAATAAATCCTGCATGGCACTGCCTGACACACCACACTCTAGTACTAGCCATTTACTAAGTTATTTTCATCATGTACTTCAGGTAAAAAGCAACTGTGTACAATCTGGGTACTGATCATATTTTTTGATACTATATCTTATGCAATAAAATCCCCTTAGCTGCACATTATTTTTGAATAAAATCTAGGTGTTTGAGCACATATTTCTGATTCAATGAAAAGAGGAATATATATTACATGCTGGTGTCATAGAGCTTCTAAACTCATAAGTTTTAATTTCTTTAGACAAATGAAGGAGGTTGAAAAGGAGAAACCTATGCAAATTGGAATACACACAATCTTCTGACAATCACTGAGTCTGCATCTTTCCACTGTGAAACCGTATATGTAAAAGTCAAGATAAGCTGCATATAAAGAAACTACCCAGAGCAATCTTCTTTCACAAGCAATCTGCAGGAAAATGTTTTCCTAAAGTGCCTCTAAATGAACCACATTGAGAAAATAAAGAACATTATGATCTGCAAAAGTTGTGTGTCTGCTAGACATATACTGCTTGAGCACAGCATTCATAAAAAAGAAGCATAAAACCTCCCAAACAGCTCTAGGGAGAGCTGCAGCCAAGGCAGAGGGGATAAAAATGGACTAAACTTGCAGGTGAGGAAGCCAGACACTCAGGAAAGTACATAAGCTTCCAAAGTTCAGCAAGACCTCTTAACAGGATAGCACTGTGTAGGCGACCTGTATGATATCAGCCAAGGCATGAAATGAACTAAGACTCAGTTCTGTTAAGTGAGCCTCTCTGTAGCTTCCTACCTTAGTTAGAAGTCCTCTTCTAACATAAAACTTGGCAACTTAGATGGCTAATTCCCCTGACACATTATGAGAAAGACTGAGAGGTTGTTATCCATACTGAGCACTATCTACCTTGGGCTGTAAAGCTTCATCTAAGCTCATTTTCTCATAACTCCAAGTCTGGCCTTTTCATTACAGTCCTGGGTCAGTTATGCACCCTTGGCACCTTGTAGCATAACCTTAAGCAATCTGGTCAAACTTCAGAGTTGGTCGTGCTTTGAGTGGGGGATTAAACTAAATGTCTCTAGAGGTCTCTTCCAATCTGAATTAGTCTGTTTTTTCAAGATTCCAAGGTTACTGCACACAGATGTTCCAGAAAAAGGGATGGACGAATTTGTGATGCTAGGTTGCTTCTTGGTCAAGGGGTTGTAGCTTCCTCATGAACCAAGCTAGTTATCAACTTATATCCAAAGGAGACGTCTTCATTAATCTAATTTTATATTTTAACTGATGTAAATCAATGTGCAACTAACATATGATCTCTTTAGAATCTCTACTGGTCCAATAGTATACTTTCTTCTCCATGCATTTTACCTTGGAACTCCAAAGCAGAGTCTGGGGCAGTCTAGTTCAGCTCAGAAAGGATTTGCTCTAGTCAGGGAGGCCTGGGTACTAAGCTCCATGATTTATCAGGTTTGGTAAGATTTGTGGGGATGGCTCCCTGGCTACCCTGCTCTCAGCCACTAACTTGGTACGTGGAGCTTTCTCATCGTAATATTCATTTTCTAGATCAGATAATATATTTATGACATGTTAGAAAGGACTCACTATAACTCCATAAGTAGAAGGAAACTAGGAAGAATCTTCACACTAATCAATTATCTAAAATCTCACTGACAACACTACACTTTACCAGAGTTCATAAGGCAAAGAGATATCTGAAAAAAGCCAAAAGGGCGTCAACAAGGGATAATGCATCTCCAGATAAGGAAAAAACCCACAATGCTAAAATGTGGAAGAGTATCTGAATATGAATTCCTGGTGAGAAATACATTTTTATTTATAGGACTAATATGTTGCAAAACCTTCTATATTCTTCAGAGTTTGTTCCCAGAGCAGCATGTGAGGCTGAGGATCATTAAAAGTTTGTGCCAACACTGGAGCATCTTCTGTTGAGGCAAAAAATATAAATTGGTCTGTGGCAGTAGGAGAGGCAGCAGGGAGTGAAACACACTGCTGGGTGTTTGAGACTCACAGGTCCTGCAGCCCCCACCTGTTCTTGATGTGTACCATCTTTTTAAGGTTTTTTTTTGACATGACTTCTCATTAGGTTAAGCTGTTATGTGTGTTCAGAATCAAAGGAGAAAAACTGAATTACAAGAACACAAAATATTTTATATTCTTGTGCATATGTAGAACTGCAAAGGATGCCAAGCCCTTGCATGCACCAGCTGAGCAGGCTGCACTGTGAATATCCTCCAAGATGCTACTTGCATAAGCCTTGTCAGCTGCTTCTGCTCTACCTACAAGTAAAAGACACAATCCTCCACTACACCAGAGATCAGAGACACAGCTTGTGTCTTGTATGTGGTTAGACAGGATTTAAGGTCTCCAAATATATGTTAAATAAGTTTGTATTTTGTTTTTTTTTTTTTTCGTTTTTTTTTTTCTCTCTGCTGCCAAAAAGGTTATTGCTGATAGTTGTATATGAGAAATTATAGTGTGTGTAAGGACACCACATGAAATGGCATTACAGCCATGATGGCAATAAAAGCAACTCTTTTTTTTTTTTTGACGGAACCTATTACAAAGGGATTCAAGTCATGTCAAAAAATACTTGCAGTCTTAGATTTTCTTATTGCTCAAACTGGTAGAAACCTAGCCAAACTAAAGAAACCAACATGATAAGTGATCCTGAAAGTCTGTTCTGAGAAGAAAAGTTGCATGTTCCTTGTAATGCCTATTCATGCATCCCAAACTTTTACTTCAATTTCTATGGTAGGTGAAAAAATGGGACATGATTGGTGCTGCCTTCCTTACTTATTGTCAGATCCTCATGTGACAGGATTAGATGATCAAGAGATAACACTCCCTACACCTCAGTTGGGAATGGCTTATCCTTAGGAAAACTTCCTGTAGAAAGAGAAGTGTGTTATTGTGGGCCGAGAGAGATTCTACCTGGGTGAGCAGTGCTTTGTTTCCTGGTCACAAAACTGTTCTCTGTGCTCTTGAGTAAGTCACTTATCACCAGGTGGTTTAGCTTCCCACTCCTGCTCACTTTATCAAGTTCTCAGTTTGGACAAACAGGGCACCCACTTGACTTCACCTCAAGGCACTACTGTAGTAGAAAGTAAATATTAATAGCAATTAATAGTACTTGAACACACAAGGTTAACTGTGGCCTGTCTCTAGCTGTCAGGAACACGAGTGTTGCAAATTTGCCCACAGAAACTATAGCTGTGTAAAACTGTCATAATCACCACACACATTTTATCGAAGACACAGTTATGAAGCAGCAACTCCATCACTATTCCAGACTTGTAACTGTTGCCCTAGCTTTGCAAGCTGATTTATCTTCATGCACTTTGTCCTATATGTTTAAAAAATGGTAAACAAGGGTATAAAAGCTAAGGGGAATGTCTCTGTCAACACACTGGTTTATATCTAACAAAAACCTCTGAATTCAGGACAAATATAAAGTAAAAATTTTTAATGGGGATATTAATAATTTGTGCATATAAGTAAAGGGCTAAAGACATTTGCCTTTTATTGGTTTCAGTAATCAGTATTCACTATATGCAGAGGGCAAAACCCTTATAAGCCTTTATTTGATTATTAGTGAATCGAGATAGGATATGGGCATCTTATTCAAAGGAGTATATAAAATTGTTGATACTGTCTGCCCTTTTCTCCCTTTAAACATTTGTCAATTCACTCCCCATCTGGTGCTCTGTGTATACACATGCCCAGGCTAATGTTAGCTGAGGTTGCAATATAGCTATGTTAAATAATTTTATCTGATTTGTTGGATGATGGTATTTCTAATGGAAAACAACATGGTAATTTCAGAATCTTACTGATTAGATGAAAATGATATTGCATCAAAGTTACTTCCTTAATTTATTCTGAAAAAAACAAGAAGGATTTCTCTATTAAGATGCTTAATTAAAATCTATCTCTCTCCACACAAAATCTTTGCTTTGGGTCCTGCGTGTGATGTCTGAAAAGAATAAAGGTTGATTAGCATCTTTTACACTCTGCTTTTCTTTTTGTCACTTAGACATTCATTACAGCAATTCCAGCCAGGTTTGGAAGGACTGAGAGAAAGGGTCAACCTGGCACCTTTCACAAGAAAGAAGACTCATCAGTGGGACCTCTTCAACTAGCACAACCTGATCTTTCCCCTATTCTCTAAGTTCAGAACTCTTTGGGTTTTGATTCTCTTAGAATTGAATCTATGAAACCGTTATTTCTATTAGCTCTTTTATTGTTACCCACATAGTCATATGCTGAAATCACACCCATGCTTAACCTACAAACCTGGAGAGCATCCACTGAGGAATGCAAAGGATATTTAGCAAAAGCTTTGTCATCTTGTGCTGGTACAAACAACTTTTTGGTTGTTTTATTTTTTGACAGTAAAATCATTAGAAATGACGCTATGACGAGAAATCTAGACAGCATTTCACGTTCAAGGATTCTGAATTTTAGTACTCCTCCTACTGCCTCTTTTATGCAAAGTATTAATCGTAATTCAAGCCCAAAATATTAAAAGCAGTATATAGATTTAAGGATTCTTTCATACCAATTAGAAATAAATTCTAACTGTACTTCAATGAATAGGCCTTTTACCTTTTGTTACAGTGGGAAATCACTTTTCCTCTGTAGCACAGGACATCTGCATAGATTTGTTTCCCATTATCTTTAATGGCATTAGCAAACACAGAGTTCATACATTTCCGCTAAATATATCTGCAGTTGTTGGAATACCAGCTTCTAAGAAAATTACAACTTTAACTATTCAGTTAACCCAAAGTTACAATTTAATTAACATACCAGTAGAATATTAAAAAATTATGTCACCTTATCATTCACACTGCACTTGAAAGCATAAAGGAAAATCCTCTGACTTGGTTCACAATCAACTTAGAGATATCATGACTGCAATCTCTAATGTGCTGGAAAACACTAACATCCGAGAAAGGACAATCTGGGCTTTCAAGAAAGTTTTGTTTGTAGTGTTTTTAGGCTCTATTTTCACTCTCTTACTGAATGAGTAACTGATTGTGCATACATAGAAAATACAACCCTGCACTGATAAAAAAGGCTTAATTATTTCATTTCAAACTCTTAATTGCCTGTGGAAGACTAATGAAGAGCAATATCAAATACTGACCATGACATTATGTCATTGGAGGTCATTGTCAAACATTAACCCAAAATGGAGAGTTACATGATATTTTACCCCTGCTGTGATTTCTTTACATTTTCTCCCTGAACTGTGTAGTCAAGCCAGACTGTGTGGGCTGTAACCTCTTAGTTCTCTCCAGACCACAAGATCATGACATTATGAAAATTGTTTCCCTTTTTCCCCCATTGTGAATCATATTCTTGGATTAGCTAAAAAGAAATTTTAAAGAGGGTTATTACCAGTTTTGGGGAAAAAAAAATCAATTATCAGATCAGGGTAGAACAGGTAATTTGTCTATCATTAGCTTGCCTGTATATACTGTAGTTCTGCAATGACCAAAATGATGTATTCTGGATTAGTGCGTCTCCTCCTTGTCCTCGTCCTCTCTCTTCTTTCCAAATACCAGTGGCAATCTCAAAAAATAAATAAATCTCAAGAGCTGCTCAAAATTTTTGCATTCCTCAAGTTGCCTGGTATTTTAAGCAAAAAAAATAATGTTTTGCATCCAACAAATTTCTAGCAAAAAATACCCAAGTCTCTCAATTATTGTTAATACAGCTATGTTAAGAGGATTCGTCCCTAAAGCTCTGATTATATTCCAAATGGAAAACTGGTATTATCAGCACAGTTTTCATCTTTAATATCTTTTTGTTTACTAGCTGTATCCTCCCCTTTCTTGTTTCAGCTCCACTTCAGTGACCATATATAATCACAGAAATTTATTTTGCATTCAGCCTTTATATTGATCCCTGGCCCCTTTGGGCTGCTTCTTGCACCTCTGTATATGCTGCTCCAGAATACATTACAAAAACAATTTTGGCCAACTGCTCTCATAAGAGTGGGCCCTTGTCAGGACATTGTGTGGATCCAGCTAAGGAAGGGAAAAGCACTCTGTGTGCTCAGAATTAAATTGAATAGAACTGCTCTCAGATGATCCAGCAAGGGCTCTTCTAACTCAAATATAATTTGCTGTGTCATCACCAGTTAACACACAGAGCAGAGTTCTCATGCACACTACATACTCTCACAGTCTGTATAGTTGCACCAGCAATTTTAAGCACCTACCTACAAATAACACAAGTTTTGCTTGTGCAAGACTTCAAGGCAATTAGGCCCATCCGTTCTCCTTAAGTGCATATAGCAGATATCAACTGAATTTAGAATGCTCTCTATTACACGCTGATTAGCAGCCTGGTGACCACTTCAATATCAGCACAACTATTTTGTGTTTGCTTTAATACTGCAGCATCCCACTTTTAAATGCATGCGCCGTGATTTTTGCAGTTGAAATCAAGAAATCAGCTTAAAGCAAGCAGCTGACATGACAGAAAAAAGGGCTGAAATACACAGAAATGTACTGATGCCTAGTCAAGTGACTTCAGAACTGTGGCACCAGTTAAGGAAGGGTTAGAGGCAGTCATTTGGTTTTGTTTTTTTCCCCCCTCTTTTTGTTTCACAGGGCATCATTTTTCTGTTGCAGACAGTTTTCTTTTAGCCACCACCATTGTATGCAGCAGGTCAGTCTCAGCCTGGTTGACAAAATATTTCATAATTTCTAAGGATTTTTTTGGTGTTTCCTTCCTCCCCACATATTTATGGGTCTTTAATGCCACTACTTCCCCCTACAAGAATCCAGGTACCTGCCTCATATTCCTCAGAGCTGTGAAAACAAACTGTACTGAGGACTGTACTGAAGGCTCCTGTCAGACGATGGACTGTAAAACATAATGCAGACAGGTAGAAACAGAGAGAGTGTAGTTACATCTGTCCCAATAACTTCCAATAAATACTGCAGAATAAATGGAAATCATTGATAATAATTGTGTGTCATTATTGGGAAACTATGCTAGATGGATCTTTTTCTGTCCCCCAAACCATATTGACCTGAAAATGCACTTAATAATATGATGGGATGTAGGATTAGAGAGTGTTACAATGTGATTGGGTGTAGAATCCTCACAGTCTCGTTTCTCATTTTAGTTTTAAGATATTTTGTTTAGTTTTTTTCTGTTTGGGTGGGTCTGGTTTTTTTTGGGTTTTGTTTGTTTGTTTGTTTGTTTTTTCCTTTCTCTAATCCTGGCATCAAATCTCACATTTCTGGGTCAAATGTATAAATACAGCTGCACAGGACTCATGAGAAGACTCTCAAGTGTCTCCTGTGCTGTTAGACCTCCACATGTGGGCTAGGCATGCAGCAACAGGACAGAGAATGGTGCCTCTGACATCTTCAGCAGGAGCTGGTAAAGTCGAGGAAGGATTATTCCAGCAGGACAGGCAAGCTTGGCTCTCTTCTCCAATATTACGAACAAATGGTGAAACTACATTATGTGTTTTGCATTACTTTTATAAAACTGTCTTTGAGAGGACATGGAAGCTGAGAAGTGCCATTGGCAAGAATATGAGATTCTGAGATATAGGGGATGATGGTTTGGTTAACACACAACATAAGTCAACAGGGATTTCCTATAAACAAGGACCAGAACTACAGTACTCAGAATACTACTCTAGTACTTCCAGCATTGCTCAGACTTCCTGTGGGCTTTCATTTGGCATTTGGAAATAAGAGAGCAGAAAGGAAAGAGAGCAGGTAGGCAGAAAGGCAAGAGAATTGGTAGGCAGAGACATAAATACTTGTTTTTGGACAAGTCCTCAGAGCTCCATGTTTCTCTCGATAACAAAAAGGGATTTTTTTCTTATTGATTGCTTTTTGCAACTGAGCTTACCAAATAGAAGTTCCCTCAAATGATTCTTCCAACTAATCTGATAGAAAACTAACCTTGTTACATTTATTGACAGAACATTGAAATAAATATTATAGGTCTAGAGGGAATATTTCAGGTAATTGATTATTTTTTTTAAGGAAATAACAAATGCACTGTATTCCCCTTGGCGTATTATGCTGGGAATAAACTGGAAAACTTACCTCTTACAAAGATCATCTCAGAAACAACCTCTTCAAGTAAGAGGTTTGGGGCCAAGGAGGAAAAGGGTACAATAGAAAAGGATTGAGGGGAAGAAGCTATTAAAAAATTATGTATAGGTCTGAAGAAAAACATATGAAGCTGAGCATTTGCTCATTTCTGCTAAAATGTAGTAATTGGTATGAAAAAGCTTTTCACAAAGAAGGTAACACTCAGATGCTTAAATGAGACTGTCACACTTTAGCAGCATGAATTCATGAGCCAACACACATAAATAACCAAATGGCCTCTTTTGCAAGACTTATAGGCAACACACCGGTACTCAGATAACTTCCTAGGGCAGGTTCTCTGACTTCCTAAAGACAATAGTTTGAAATAATATAAAATGATAAATGCAAATGTATTGCAGTGCAGTGCCACAAAGTTCCCCAAAACATTGTCACTTTCATTATCCAAACAGCTTGATGTTTCACTATGAGGACCTAAAAAAGACACTATTTTTTAGAGGTTTTAAAAACTGAAATGAGACCTTGGAACAGAAACAAACAGATAAA
This sequence comes from Empidonax traillii, assembly GCF_003031625.1. Taxonomy (NCBI): domain Eukaryota; kingdom Metazoa; phylum Chordata; class Aves; order Passeriformes; family Tyrannidae; genus Empidonax; species Empidonax traillii. The sequence goes on along the minus strand of NW_020955385.1, from coordinate 152,776 downwards.
AACCCCAACCCAAACAACCAAAGGACATTACCGTTACAGTCTATACCACAAGTGAAAGCACACTGCAGAAATGCTACAAGCTGCATCTCAATTTTACTTACCTTGAGGGTCCCTCACCAAGTCAAAAGCATTGCTGAAATTGTGAGGAAGCTTTCTGTGATTAGGAGACCAATGCCTGATTTGACCAGAGAGTGAATCTGATTACACTCCTCCCACAGCACCAAGCATGAACCTCATGTGTTCATAGCTTCCAGCTAAAGAGCACTGCTACTGAAAGTAACTTATTCCTTGCCAGAGGTTATATCCAATGTCTTTTCTGTGGACATTATGTACAGAGACTTTGTATGCTACTGAAAAAAGAGACATGTGAAGCCTTCTGGATAGTATTTGTTCGTGAAGAGCTGCAGAATTCTTTCCAGCTTTGTTCTCTGTTAAAACTTGAGTTACTTATTGAGCATGCAGACTCAGAATTCCTGCCATAAAGAATTGCTTTGTATAAGTTTTGCAGCAATAATAATTTCTTCCCAGCACACTTTGTTTTGACTAACCTTGGGGAGTATTTATGAATTCACACTATGACTGTGTTATACGTAGATTGAGCTAATGCTTTTGGTGCAATTTTTCCTACTGTCATTGTACAACTATTCAAAAGAATAAACACCTTTGGAGAAAAGGAAAACAAAAAGCACATTTTATCGGCAAAGCTGGCCATCATTTACTTCCTAGTTACCCACTAACTACCCCTCACTGGAGATGTGAACAATGTTCTCCAGGGCGCTTTTAATGGTCCCAGTGAAAATGTTTTGGAAACAAACATGAGTAGAGTTTCTTCCTGCTCTTTGCTCCCTATGTGTGTACACACATGGACAGGGGAATGCCCTATCTCTCTCGAGCATTTCCACTTAAGACAGCACAGTCTCTTTGCACTATGCTATTTGCACTTATGGATGTGGAGGGCTGGTATAGGAAGAAACAGAATTGTGCTTCCAAAACCTCTTCCTGATCCTTAAGGATTGGGGTCCTTCTCCTGACCAGTGTGCAAACTTAATTCATATACTGACTTGAGTATATATTGACTATATAGCAGTATAAAGTATCCTTTGTAAAACCAGATATCATTCAGGATCTGTGCATGACCTTTTAACATCTAGATTTACTTGAAAACATATATAGAATAGTTCCAGCTGTACAGGACCTACAACGATAACAGTCCAACTGTTCTCCAGTCTGATAACAACGCAAGGGAAGTGGCAGAATCAATAGACACTACGGGCTTGCACGCTGCCACCTCGTGGTAATTCTCACCCGCATTCTAGAAATACACAAGCCCCAAACACTAAACATGAATGTAAAAAGACAAAAATATTTCCTGGCATCGTCTCCTAGAACCACCAACAAGCCAAAATAAGCATGAAAGTGAAACAAAGTCTGGTGTTGCTTTCTACTTTAAAGGAACTGCTGTTGTTGCATCTTATGTCTTTGTACATAGCAACAGCAGCCGATTATGACATCCTAGTGGTATTTTAGAATGAACTTCTTAAAATCTGTGGAAAATGAAATACCTGGACTAAAACAAATGAAGTACACTGAAGAATTGTTAAAAGGGGCTCTGTCCTACTACTGGTGTCTGTAGTCATAACAGCAAAATCAGGAAATGCACAAGAGTAACCAAGCCAAACATGCAAATGCCCCACGACTAAGTGTGCGACAGAGACTCACCAGCATGCACACAAGACAGACCCAATAGCCACCTAAACACTGCTTCCCCAGACATCTTCTGACCTCCAGAGCAACACCTCTTCAGAAACTTGTCCATTCAGTTTTACAAACACATTGACTGTGAATTGAGGTAAGAGAGACCAAAGGGATGGATAGTTCCCATTTGGTGTGAACTGGTATAATTCCATAAACTCCACTGGAGATAGCTCTGCAGCAAGCAGCAAATTGGATCAGTATGTTCCACAAAAAGAATTTGCACTTTATATGTTTAAGAAAGATCAACATCCAGGCAATAATGTTAGTTAAGGTATGTATTTACCCAAGTATTTCCATACTGCCTTGCTCCTCTGTATCTCCAAGATAATTCACAAAAGTTGTTCAAATGATAAAAAAGACAATTATTGACATTTTTTAATATCTTTAAAATGTAGCATTGAGGACAAGCCAAATACTTTTTTGCAATACTTTTCCTAATAGTAGTTTTGGGGTCATATGAATCTCTATTTGCACATAGACTGCTGCACATTTAGCTTTCTAGAACTCGGGGTAATTGGCACCACAAGGCAACCCTTTACAATGTAATACCTTGTGCTGGGCCACCATACTGAGAGACCACAGAGTTGATAACTCACCTACCAGGAGTTGACACACTACACTGAAAATTGGAGGCAAAAAATAAAGAAGGAAGGAAAGAAAGAGCGGGAGGGAGACAGAGAAATACATTTTTAAAGATAACCTGGAGGCAAATATAATATTTATACTTATTTATCCTCACAGCACAATCATAAGCCCCAAAACATGTCTAATGAGGTGGAATTGCAAAATGGCCATGAGTCCTACTTACTTGGTTTCTCAGTGGTCTCTTTGCAGTCACATGGATCTGTATTTTTCAACTATGTGACTGCTGCAGGCAAAACTCCTATAAGTAAGAGTGAGAGTCATAGCAAGTCCTTAAGTCTCAGTGGTATTCATCCACAAAAATGCCAACCTAGGAAAAATGAGAAGACAGACCAAAAAAATTGCAGGGGCAATTAAACACTGAAGACAACTGTACTTAACACTTGCTTCATACTTGCAGGGTATTCTCTGCTCAAATGAACTTTCATTCACAGCTTGCCTCAGCTCCTTGAATGGCCTCAACTCCTCAAGCCTTCATAAAGAATGAGAAATATGAAAGAAATCACAGAATCATGAAGGTTGGAAAATACTTCGGAGATTATCAATATCTACCAATCTCTACCTTGTCACCCAGACCAGAACACCTGAACATCTCCAGGGATGGGAGTTCTATCACCACCCTGGGGAGCCCCTTCCAATGCCTGACCACCCTTTCAGTGACAAAATTATCCCTGATTCCAATCTGAACCTCCTCTGGCAGAGCCTGAGACCATTTACTCTCGTCCTATTTCTTGTTCCCTGGGAGCAGAGACCAACACCCCCTCCCCCCACCCTTCCCGGCTCCACCCTTCTATCAGGGAGTTGTAGAGAGCGAGGAGGTCTGCCCTGAGCCGCCTTTTCTCCAGGCTGAGACCCCCAGCTCCCTCAACCTCTTCTGGGGCTCCACAATCTTCTCGAGCTCCGTTCCCTTCTCTGGACACGTTCCAGCCCCTCAGTGTCTCTCTTGCTGTGAGGGGCCCAGAACCAGACACCGCATTCAAGTGGCCTCACTCAAGCCCAGCACAGAGGGACAATCACTGCCCTAGTCCTGCTGCCACACTATTTTTGATTCAAGCCAGGTGCCATTGGCCTTCTTGGCCATCTGGGCAGACGCTGGCTCACGTTCAGCCACTGTCAACCATGGTTTTCAGAAGATCACCCCAGATTCCTAATTTGCTGAAAACATTTCCTTTTATTAGAATGTTCTGATTCATAATTATAGAATAGAGGGGGCTGGAAGGGACTTTAAAGTTCATCTAGTCCAACCCCTCTGCAATGAGTAGGGTCCTCTTGAAACTGATTAGGTTGCTCAGAGCCCCAGCCTGATCTCTTCCAACCCAATCTTACCTATTTAACAGTCTTACCTATTGTTAAATGAGTTTCAGACATGTTTTAAGATTGGCAATTCAGATACTCCACGTATAGGTATCAGCCAGCTGATCAGGTGATGGGTACATAGGTGTATTTCCAAAACAAACTTTCAAATGAGAAAGCAGAGTCAGAAAAAAAGGGGGAGCGACTTTCAGGATACTGTAATATGACCACTGTAATAAATCATTTATAGTCCCAAAACCCCATACTTCGCAGGCTGAAATTAGAAGCATAAGGGAAAAAATTATACCCACAGCTAGAGAAGTTACTGACAGTTTTAGCTGTAACTGTTTGAGTATCGTCAGAAGTGACTATCAAGTCTGATCCTGCCATGACATCTGAGATGTCCCAAGAGACAACAGTTCTGACAAACTGTCAGAGCCACGAACACTCTCAATCCTACCTGAGGTACCCCAGATACTAAGCACCAGTGCATGCAACAGCAGTACTTACCTCCATCTCCGCACTAAAGGGTTTATGTAACTTATTTTTCTCATTGCATTGCAACCTTTGTTGCAGGTTCAAGTATATTTAAAGAAAAAAGAGATCAATACCTACTAAAGGCTGTTGAAGACAGTGTGAAGCTACTTTTTAAACTATTATTTGAATGACCTATTCACATTTACTTGGAACAGACAGCTTGAGAGGATAGAAATAGATCCCTAAAAGGTATCATGTCGTAATGCTGCACACTGAAAAGTTGCATGCTTATCTCCATTCACACTGGGGTCACAATTAGATTTTTCAATGAGTAAGCTTAATATCTTTTAAACTTTCACTGACATTGCAGATTTTTCTCTCTTTCCCACACAATTTATAAGTGTTTTTTAAAAGACTGTAACAATAATTTTATCCTTTCTCTTTGGAAAGCAACAGAAACATCCTCCTTCTCTTGACCACTATGTTTTGGATATTTATGTCAGTAAACAATAAAGATTACAGAGAACTTACATCATTCAGATACAGAGCTGATTTGGCATTGGCTTGAATTCCTGTGAGGTACAAGATGGCCTGCTGTGTAATGTAAGAGCCCGGAACTGCGTGCTGTTTTATAATGTTTATAAGTAAAGAAATACTTAAGTATTTCATGGAATATGTCAAATCAACCTTTTATACTTATTTTTTATCTCCTGTAGAAAACAGAGTACTGCAAGTCTGGAGCCAAGAATTAAGCTTAATCTGCCTGATTCATTCACTGTGTCTTTCACTTCTAAGACATAATTTCAAATTTAGCCCAGAGCAAACTGACAGAAAATCTTTGTGATCTGAGTCATGGGAAAGGTCACAGTTAAAGAATTTCCTAAGCTTTAGTCTGATTTGAACCACAGTAGCCCATCATGTGGAATAAGTAACAGTCACAACACCTACAGTCATGAAATCTCTCACTATCCTTGCTCTTCCTATGCAATGTAATGACACTGACTGGGTCCCTAAAAATCTTCTAATGAAGAAAAACCATGCAGCTCCCCTACAGACAGAAGCCTGCTTGTTTTCTAATGCCTTCCCTGCTGCCAGTGAGGATGCACAGCTTGGCAGGATGGGATCCTGCTGGTTTTGGGTTTATGTACGTAACTTGTGACATTGCCACCTGTGTCAGGGGATCTGACCTTTTCAAGCCAGAACGGCTGGCAACTGCGACACAGGTTATATCTCCTCATTGCACAGTCAGCGACAGTCACTTGACCCTCCTTAATAGTGAGCGACTGCATTGTCCGCAGGCGGAGAGAAGAACACCATGCTTCTCTGCCTTGTGGATTCCTCCCCTGTACACACAGAGCCATCCATCTTTGTCTGTGTGCCCCATGAACAGTCATATTTATATACCTGTGGGGGCTGTAAGGAGCTTATTTATTATTTGTTTTCATTTAATGATCTCTGTCATTCTCCCCTAGGAATCCCTACACGCACTATGCAAATCCTACGAAGCCCCTGGCAATAGTGTGAATAGTGTGAATGCCGTGAGCAGCAATAGCTGGTACATCAGCACTCTGAGAGCAACTCATCTTCTGAACTGAGTCCTTCTCTGCACTGCCCCCAGCCACCTTCATTTGCTGACAGTGTCATTCCCCTCCCTGACAGTCTTTTCTAGCAAGCAGAGAGGACTTGCTCCAGGGTTCTCTACCCCTCACCAGTATTTCCCAAATGGTAGTCTCCAACCGCCCTCCTGTATCTGCGGAACCCTGAGAGCTCACAAGGTCACACCAGGAAAAGAGCAACAAGTCAAACATTTCTGGCAACTATCTTTAATTTAGGCAATGACTCTGACTGGATGGTATGGGCTATGTATGATCAAAAATATCTGAGGCAAGAAGTGGTCAACAAATCACAATTAACCCCTATGATAAAAGAGCACCCACAATATGGAGAAAAGTGTGAGAATTGACAAAAATTCCTTCTAACCACAGCGTTGCAGAAACTTAGGGCCAGTGGATTGACCCTGGGACTTGGAAATGTGTGTTTCTTTGCAATGACTTCTATAACCTTTGCCATTACACTTATCCTTTCTAAATCACATTGTGTGATAAAAATCATGAGTCATTGTGAAAATGAGGGAGGTCTGAATTACAAACAAAACCATGATCACAGAAAGAATCACTGCTGTTGTTAGGGGGAAAATTTGATGTTTTTCATAAACCCTTGTCACAAGATTCATACTGCCCAGAGTATGACAGCCTTGCTAAAAGTCAGGTCTAAGAAGTCAACGCATTATTTTTAAAATATATATTACATTTCAACTTATCCTTCATTATGCTTATACTTGTCTCCTTTTAGCTCTCTGCACTGCTGCTTTGCTATTCTAGTCCACATGATCTGCGCTTTGATTAATTAATTTATTCTGATTATTTAACTCCTTTTTAATTTTTCTATATTCTTCTTCCTTGATTTTTCTTTGCTTATCTCCCTGTCAGTCTTTATATATGGAAAAATATACACTAATACCTCCAGGGAAAATAATCCACAATACAGTCTCAGTGAGGGAGAGCAGATCCAAAGAAGCTGCAGTGCTGAAAGAGATCTAGCAGAGACAGCAAACTGAAGATTAGATACAGTTTCGCAAGATGATACAGCTACAAAAAAGGCTAATGAAATCTTGTCATCATATGCAGAGGCATCACCTTGTATTACAGAGCAGAGAAATTTAAATCCAGCCTTGTAGGGATTTCTTATTAGCTCACAGGGAACATTGCATTAGGGTGTTTGTGATGTGCTGCCTTAGCAGTGTGCAGTCTACAGAAATACCTGGAGAGACAGGTATTGCCAATATTCACTGCAAAACTAACAACAATCTCACAGGAATCCAAACAGGATCAACAGAAAAGTAAGAAGAAGCTGAAAGGACAACTGGAAAAAAAAAAAAAAGATAGAAAATTGCTGAATAGCACTTTTAGCTTGGTCAGGAAGGTGTTAAAAAGCTCACAAAAAAGGGCAAATACAGAACATACCTAATTATCAAGGAAGAAGAAATGCTTTTTCACAGCATGCACAAAAAGATAAAGTGAAAACAGGATAAATTAGGTTAAGCTCAATGAAAAACTTGAGGCTTTGGAAGTACCAGGTGAGACGCTTGTAAGAGCTATCACTTGGGACTTCAATGGTAAGAGAGAGATTTTAATTTTTTTTAATTGTCCCCAACCATGTGCTGAGGTGTTGCACTTCAAATGTTTCTATTAGAAACAATAAATTTTCACTTAACCTCATTTCAGTGACCTTCTTTCAGATTCACTCACAGAAATTAACACAGGATAAAAACATGGATATTCCCTCCCTTCAGCAGCAATGTTGTTTGAGATTCACATTCAACCTTGGAGCATAATGAGCTTTAGCTGCTACTTGACCATGCTGTAAGTCAGTGTTAGTAAAAAGATACTATAAATAATTAACAGTAATAATGTTGTTGGGCCAAGGCCTTTTATCAGACAGTTGAAGAAACATTAATGAACCATGATATATTTCACTAAGGTTAACTTGAACCTAAAAATGCTACCCTAGTGCATGGAATGATAAGCATCAGAATGGCCACTAGACAGTTTGCTAATATATAACAACAATATTCTTACTTGATAAACTACAACTTCAGAAATGGCTGGTTCATAGGAGCAAGCTTTGAAAAATATTGGAAGCATTCATTTAAGTTGATTCATGCTGATACGCATTTATATGGTTTTTTTCTATTCTTTCTTTCCTTACCCAGGAAAATGATTTTTCTTCCACAGCATTGGAAATGTCTCCTCAAATTGTCACATGAAGTTAGAATTGCTCCTGAGCCAAATGATCCTGCATATAACCACAAACATCATCTCCCCCAGGTAACTCCAGGAATGTGGCTTTCTCTTTTCAAGTGTTCAGCGATGAGCTTTGCCCCTGGAGCTGAACACAAAGCCAGTGTTGAGCATATGCTGTCCTACCCATATGCATGTGTAACTCGGTATTAACATGATCTCTACCCACAGTGATACCGCTACACAAAACCCTCTAAATACAGCAGTGATGCTGGAACAAGATCTGTGCTCATCTCCCTCTGCATGTAGCTTTAGTAAGAGACTCCCCTCTCCAGGTGTGGATGCAATACTGACAGTGAACTGGATTCAGTGCTATTAACCCCCTATTATGAAAATGCAATATGAAAACATTCTTAAGTGCTTTGAAAAAAACACGCTGAGCTAATCATATAAAAGAAATTAAATATAAAAAGTAAAATTTTATAAATGTGAAAAGCCAACGTCCCAAAAGCACTGGTAGTTCATTTGCATTTCTCATCTGTAATATTGACTTCTCAAGCTTTATCTCATTAAACAAGCAGTCTGCTGCCTTTCAGTTCATGTTAAATTTATTTACCAAAGTATACAAGACAGACTTAGAGCAAGAAGCCATGGTTAGCTGGGCCACCCTGTGAAACCATTGAATACTGGACTTTTCTAAAAAATCTCCAAAAAACAGAATACCAAAAAAACCCATTTCAAGTACTGAAAAAAATAATTTCTTCATAATACAGTAGCAGAGGAGGAGGATTAGTAAGAGCAATCAGGTTTTCAACATGGACACTGATCACAAATGCCATCTCTAATTGATTTGACATGAGTGGACCAGTTCAGTTCAGCAACACCGCTCCAGTTCTTGGCATTGAATGACCCTGTATTCATGCCTAAGCCCCACACAGAAGGACTTGGAGCCAATCTAAAAGGTCAGAAATTCTCACTTCATTTCAGAAGGGGCTTTACTCACCTCTTCACACTAAAGCCTATTTGCTTTAATAAGAAGTTAGACACCTGCTATAATGCAGGTATGGCTGTCCAGTGTCCAAGAACAGGTAAAATGTGATTTAATGATTTATCTGCTAGGCATTTTCAAAGCAAAGGACTTCTGCTAAGCTTTTCACAGCAGCTCATACCAGGAAGCTTTGAGATTCTTTCTCCCTCACATTCTTTCCACAGTAAGACTCCAAGTGCAGAACAGAAAGCGTTATTGTTGCAACATCTGCAAAAGGTTTCCAAAGCATCCTCCAGAAACGGGGTCTTTTTTTTCCCATTATCCTGCAAGAAAACCAACAGAGAAGCCCACACAGAGCAAGCAGGAGGAAGAGCTAATGGCAGAACAGTTGTCCACGCTCAGGTGTACGTGGGTTCATCCTGACAACTTGGCACCACTTCATATGAACATTGACTAGGGACACCAGCTCCCATTCAGGAATGGAGGCAAATCTTCCCCCACCTTTCATACATTTGTTCATACATTTCCATCAATATTATTTGCTACAAATCAGTCCACAGCTAAGGAACAACGTCACAAAGGAACAAGACACCAAGTATCAGGTTTTGCACTTCCTAATCCTTATTCTCTTTCCATTATGTGCAATAAGGGTGTATACATTCCCTATTTGATGTAAACATAATTAGCCTATGGTTTGCACAAAAGAGAGATAGAAAATCCAGATTTAATTCCTGATTTTGCTACACTATTGAGGAAAGTACTATATATCTCAAACAGTCCACCATATAACATGACTCTAAACTAGCAACTGTAGAAGTTGAAGTTGTGTTTTGAGATCCCTGAAAGACCAATGCTAGGGGGGGAAAAAAGTGTACCACTGCATGGTAAAAAATGACAGCCATATGGACACAGGAATATAATTTTTCCAACTAAAATAAAAATGAGAAAAGAGAATTCTGTTACTTCTGTTGAATATTTACAAGATATTTGTTCCCAGAGTTTAAGTGGGAAGGTCACAGCTACCCCGACAGGCTTGCCTTTCACTTAACTAAGTTTTAGAAAGTAGGTGTGTTCAAAGATCACTTTTAAAATTCAGGTAGGGAATATTTCCAAGTTCATCTTCTGAATCTATGAAACAGCCTTTAAGTCACTTTCCTGGTACTCAAAACCTTTGTTAAGTCTGCCCTCTTGTAATTACTGGGCAGCCACTGCCTCAGGATAAATCTAATAAACTTTTTGGCATTGTCATATTAAAACTTACCTATCAACTCACTGTAGAGCTTTAGCTCTCTCTAAATATGTACTTGGAAGAGAATTTATGACCATGAATCCCATTTTGCAAAATGATTAAAGTTACCAAACATCCATAAAAAGTTGCAGTTGTAGATACAATTTTTTGTAAAGTCTGCTTAATTTATGAGAGGTGGAAGGTTTATTGTCATTTAGAGTCCACAGTGATGCAGCAATTCAGCATTTTGCTGAAGCTGTACACAGCTGTTGCCGCATTTATGAATTTTACATGTTTTTAAATTGCCATGTTTGTAACTGGGGGCATCTGCATGCTGGGAAGGGTGGAGGGAAACAGACTCTCTCTGCCCTACTGTTAAAATGTGGAGCAGGTCATGTTCCTCGTAGCAAGGCTGTGAACCTTGCAGTGAGCTGCAACACTTAAAGACAGAATATGCCTCTCTCTTGTCCTGTCACCAGGCATCACAAGAGGAGCCTGGTCCCATTTTCTTCACATCCTCCTTGTGTATACTCACACATTAATAAGATGCCCCCCAGCATCTGCGTCTTAACAAAGTCTCTGCAATGTCATCAGTGGAAAGGTAAAAGTCTCACTGTTCACTTGTACCCACTGCCTGGTGTGAACTGGCAATCCCATAGAACATCAGGCAACGAGCACATCTTCACACATTTAGAGATGTACACATTAAAAGCTAAGCTCTTCCAGTCCCAGCTTTGGACTCTGCATGCAGGTCAGTTCCTTCCCCGTTGTGAGGCAAATTCACCCCGACCCTTCAACAGATTTGGACAGAGACCTGGAGAGTTTCAATTAAATAGCAATTAAAGCTGCCAATACTGTGTTAAAAAAGACAACGACAATCGAAATTGAGTCAGTGTAAACACTGAACATGGAAAATGGGCAAATATCTCTTTGGAAAATATTTTTTCATTATTTATTGCTTTAGAAGGTTTATTCCCATTTGCAAACTGAGCCATGAGAGTGGACACAAAACGTTTTGATCACCATCCACATCCTTCCAGCTGCTCTTCAAACAGTTTGCAGCTTAATAGTTGAGGTTCGGACAAGCATCAGCATTGCCATATGC